>NC_043708.1:114593483-114624583 GCF_006229205.1 Suricata suricatta | reverse complement strand
GAGGACCAGGGGGAGGGGAAGAGGGAAAGAGAGTTGGGGAGAGAGAGGGATGTAAAACTTGAGAGACTATTGAATACTGAAAATGAACTGAGGGTTGAAGGGGAAGGGGGAGAGGGGAAAAGAGGTAGTGGTGATGGAAGAGGGCACTTATGGGGAAGAGCACTGGGTGTTGTGTGGAAACCAATTTGACAATAAACTATTTTTAAAAATAAAATAAAGTATAGTAAGATAAATATTCAGGAATACTCATATAAACTATTTTTTTTAATTTATTGATTGATTTGGAGAAAGAGAGAAGGAGTTGGAGAGGCAGAGAGAGAGAGAGAGAATGCCAGGCAGGCTCTGAGTCAGTGCAGAGCCCAATTGAGGGCTCAAACCCATGAACCATGAGATCATGATGTGAGCCTAAATCAAGAGTCAGACTTTTAACCAACTGAGCCACCCAGGCACCCCTGATATAAATTAATTAGTAAATAAGTAAGTCAATGAGAAAGAACAGACAAATCTCTGGTGCAGAAGAATTCCAAATAATTTATAAAGATACTCTGCCCTCAAGGAAGCAGATCATGGGGTGGCAGAAAATAGCTTCACAGTGAAGAAACTTGACCAACACACTCTCAGCCAGGTGATCAAAGTCAACATAATCAATGGTAATCATGTTGATAGTGTGTATCTTTGATATAACGTTATGAGAATGGCATTTTACCTCTGAGTCTTCTTCTTGAAAATCATAACCTCATTGTAATCATAAAAAAGAAATCAGACAAGACCAAATTGAGAAATATTATTTAAAATCCTTGACTAATACTACTTAAAACTGTCAAAGTCTTCAAAACAAGAAAGGCCTAAGAAACATTCACAGTGTAGCAGAGCCCAAAAAGACATGGTGGATAAACATAAGGTGTTATCCTGAAAGAAAATGTAGTAAAGGAAAGAACATAAGCAAAACCTAAGGAGAGCCATATAAAGTATGAATTTAAATTAATAATAAAATATCAATTTTGGTTCATTAGTTGTGACAAATGTATTAAACTAATGTAAGATGCAATAAGAGTAACTCGGTGTAGGGTATAAGAGAACTACTATGTGCATTAACATTGCAATTTTTCTATAAAACTCTTCTGAAACCAAAAACTTTATTTAAAAAAGTTTACAGTGTAGTAAACACAGTGATAGACATATACAATATTATGGATATTATATTCTAAGGATTTTATTGGTTAAAGTTTGGAAGCATACATTTTTATTGTATAAAGTGCTTTAGAGTTGTGTATAAGCAGGTACTATATTGAGTATCAGTAAAATTAATTTGGAGAGACTGACAACTAAAATATTTGGTCACTTCTTTTCTTTTAGGGAGAATAGCCTTGCTGCCCATACTTAAAGTATCACTCAATCAACAAACCAGAGCATGAGTTTCCTCTCAGAATTCTCAGTTTTCTCCCTCAGAGTAACATGAACTCATTCTGATATTGCAGACCTTCAGAGCTGCTATTCAGCACATCTAACTACTGAATATCAGATTCAGACATTTGCCACTGGTGAAAAACCCCTGGGCTCAGCAAACTCATAGAAGCTTCTACCTGATTATGAATGTTATCTTTTAGGAACTAAATATTGCTGGAATAGGAAAAGAAAGATTTTGAGAACCACTTCCAGGTTGAATCATAAAGTGCACTATAGTTACCTCTGCTTCATTATAATGTTAAAATACCCACCCTGGGCATGGAATAACTTTCATTAGAATAACATACAATGTTTGTATAAGCATGTTTTCTCAGTATATATATATATATATATATACTACCTATAACATGCAATGATGAGGCCTTGCCTTAGATTACTCATCCCAAACATTAATAAAAGCCTGCTTACCCATGTTCAGGGAGTCATGGCTTTGGAAATTATTCCTTATGATCTACTTATTTACTGCAAATAAAGGTGACTTTGTGAAGCAACTCCTCTTGGTACAGTCTATCTATGTCTGTAACTCACCAAGAAGCAGACCCACATTGGTTTGACATCTCTTTCTAAACCCCTGGTGCAACCCTAGTTGCAATCAAACTGTGCTTCATTTTATAGATTTTTTTTAAAAATCCAAAGTCTTTTTCTTAATGTAGTAAGTAAAATAAGAAACAAACAGCAATGTACATAATATCAGTACCAAAAATTTAAGCATTCTTTACTATCATGTAAAGAACCAGAGACATGTTAAATATTCTCTCTTTTGTGCTGTTGACTCTTATGGAGATTGAAATCCCACAAGCAATCACTAGAAAAGATTTGCCATAATAATGTTTTGCTAGAGAGATGGCTGTTCCTTCATTTATATGCAACATTTTGACATTCACTCATTTGGTATTTGGTTAATTTTTTGAAAATGTACTTTATTTCACACACATTATTAAGTATATGAAGAGATAACAAGTAACTTCTGACAAAGTTTCTTCTCACAAATAACAACTCTGTAGAAAGATGGATACCTAAAGATCTAGTGAAACACAATACAACCAGTGCAATAATAAAGGCAGCATTCCTCTAGTTTCTTTGGGAAACTCTTATTAAAGATTTATGCCTTCTGACAGAAATTCTAAGCCTCTTAAAACTTCCCAAATGATTCAAGGCAAGAATAAAATTCCAGGCTTTCAGAAAATATATTGATTGAATAACATTTCTGTCTCTAAACCAAATTGCCTTGGGAAATAACCTGATTAATAGATAACCTTGCTTTATGTTTATACCTGTGGAATAGTAGTTGAGTTCTAAATTATTAAATTAAAAGCAAAACAAAAAATCTAGTCACTAAGGGCACATGATAATCATCAAAGGAAGTTATCCTGTTTCAAAGTGGTTCATTTCAAGACTTCTCCGTTAACAAAAATAAATAAATAAATAAATAAAATAAATCTCTGGTTTTTGTTGCGGTGTGTCTCTCCTTTCAATTAGGTTGCTTTGGTAGTGATTTTAAATAAGTCCATGGAGATTACTTAAAATCATTTAAAATACATACTCAAGACTCCCATCTCCTGGTTTATACCTTCAATCAAGTTTCACGTTATCCAACTGTTTTTGAGAAGAAAGGAGTAATGACACACAGAATGTGATTATTTTCTTCTACACATCAAAATGTAGTCCACTATGAAGGCCTTACACACCTCCATCCTTTTGCTCCAGAAATTTCATCAAGTGTTTTCAAGTACCAGAATGGGAGTCTTATTGGATGACACAATTAGTTCATGTCTGCTGCCTCTTACTGATTACCCATATCAAAGAGGAAGAAGACAGTAAAGATCATTGGAAACAGTTAAACCCCCACTCTATGTTGCCCAGTTCTTTATGAAAATGTTTAAGCAATGACATCAAAAATAAACTTTTTTCCTACTCCATCTGATACAAAAATATAGCAAAACCTTTCTTACGGTAGTAGAAATGAAACAAGAGGAAAAGAGAGATAGTGGATATATAAGTGTATTTACCAGCTCTTTGCCTCTCAAAATTACCTACCCTTAAGTATTAACAGTTATTGAATTATTTAAAAGGCTCTAATGTAAACAAAGAGGCAGCATCTATCAGCACCATAGCACAATTTACTAGTTAATTTTTTTAAGTGTTTAAAAAGATATACAGAAGTCATCACTAAACTAAAAAAATTGACCTTGGCCTCATAGAACAATTGGAGAATTCATAATCCTAGGAATCAGAAGGATAGAACCATCTGTAAAAAATAATAAAATGAGTTAGGGTAAATGTTTCAGGGGTGATCCAGATTGAAGATGGCAGCATAAAGAAGTTTTACTTTCTTTTCCTGGGGGAAATTATTCAAAAGCAATAAAGAAAACAAGAAGCAGAATCACAAAATATAATGTCAATGAAGGGACTAAAACTGCAAACCACAAAATGTGATAGAAGGCCACCAGAAGCAAAGGCAGTCAGACATAAGCATGTGTGGAGGAAAACATTCGGGGGAATGTTTACTCGATGTTTGTCTCAATAATGAGAGTCAAACAGCTAAGTCCGTGTGTGCCCAGCTGGAATGAGAACATAGGCTGCCAGCAAAACCTCTATTGATCCTAGTTTGGTTCCAGAAAGCAGAAGAGAAACTAAAACGATGAAACACAGAGAAAGCCTTGTCTATAGTATGGCTTTCCAGTAGGAGTAAAGAAGAGAGACTCCATTCTTATCAGTATTATAGTTGCCAATTTCTACATGGCTTGGAGGAAATAATTATACAAACTCAAAGAAGAAAGAAAGAAAGAAAGAAAGAAAGAAAGAAAGAAAGAAAGAAAGAAAGAAAGAAAGAAAGAAAGAAGGAAGGAAGGAAGGAAGGAAGGAAGGAAGGAAGGAAGAAAGAAAGAAGGAAAGAAAGAAAGAAGGAAAGAAAGGAAGGAAGGAAGGAAGGAAGGAAGAGAGAAAGAAAGAGGGAAAGAGGGAGAGAGGGAGGGAAGAAAAGAGGAAGGATGGAATGAAGAAAAAAGACTAAATTGCTAGAATGAAACATGGTCTTGTGTCCTCCCCTACACGTTGTACCTTGGAAATAGCCTAGAAACATGTACCTTCCTCAAATTTACTCAAGAATAGAAGATCCAGAAAAAAAATCTATACACAGATAACATACAAGAAAAAGAAAGGGAAGAAAAGAATGGCAGCTGAAAAACCTTGCCAGGAAACTATCTTCATAAAGCTGATAAGAATTATTTAAAATAGCCTCTATATTTGGGGTGCCTGGGTGGCTATGTCAGTTAAATATCCAACTCCTGATTTCAGCTCAGGTCATGACCCCATGGTTTGTGGCATACAGCCCCAAGCCTGGCTCCTTGCTGTTGGAGAAGACCCTGCTTGGAAATATTCTCTCTCTCTGCCCCTTCCCCACTTGGACATGTGTGTTCTCCCTCTCTCCCCCCAATGGATAAATTAACTTTAAAAAAAAAGACCTCTAAATTTTAAAAAGAGTGAATTAATCGCCTTTTTGTAGAAAGAACACAAAACAAAGATTTTTTTTTAAAGTTCAGGAAGGGCAGGAAAGATAGGAGGATATGAAATATAACTTGGCAGACTCATTAAAGAAGTTTAAGAAAGAAGCCAAATGACACTGGCAAATGCAAAAAAATAAAAGGGAGGGGTCACTGCTGAAAACAGAGCATGGTTAACATTTAGGGCACAGGAAATGAATGGTTTCAAATAGTTGATTTAAAAAAAAGCAAAACAACTTCTGACAGAGACCAAATGTGCCTACAAAGTCTAAAATACTGATTATCTGGGAGCAGCTGTGTGGCTCAGTAAGTTGAGTGTTCAACTTCAGCTCAGGTCGTGTTCTCACAGTTCATGAGTTCAAGCTTCATGCCCAGATTAGCCTGGAGCTCACTTAAGATCCTCCCCTCCCCCCAAAAATAAAATAAACACTTTAAAATAATAATAAAAAATATTGATTATTCGGCCCTTTAAAGAAAGTGTAAGAGTGGTGCCTGGATGGCTCAGTCGGTTAAGCGTCTGGCTTCGGCTCCAGTCATGATCTCACTGGTCGTGGGTTTGAGCCCTGCATCGAGCTCTGTGCTGACAGCTAGCTCAGAGCCTGGAGCCTGCAACTGATTCTGTGTCTCCTGCTCTCTCCTACCCTCCCCTACTCATGTTGTCTCTCTCTGTCTCTCAAAAATAAATAAAAATTTTAAAAAAATTAAAAAAGAAAGAAAGAAAAAGTGTAAGAGACGCACCTGGGTGACTCCGTAGGTTGGATATCTGACTTTGGTTCGGGTCCACCCTGCGACGGGATCTGTGCTGACAGCTCAGAGCTTGGAGCCTGCTTCAGATTCTGTGTCTGGCTCTCTCTGCCCCTCCCCGCTCCTGCTCTGTCTCTCTCTGTCTCAAAAATAAATAAAACCTTAAAAAAAGGAAAAAAATAACTTATTCTATCAATAATCAGAAGTGGACATTTAAGTATCCATCTATAATTGTGGATTTGCCTTGTCTCTCCCTTTAGTTTAGTTAATTACTTTTGAAGTTTTGTTGTTTTGGCGAGTACATATTTAGAATTCTTATGATTCTCTGATGAAACATCTCTTTTAACATTAAAAAACATCATTTCTTTAATTTATTAGGAATAATTTTGTCTTAAACTCTCCTACCTGATATTAATATAACAAACTCACAAGCTTTACTATCTTTCTATATATGTGGTACATATTTTCTATGCTTATCAACTTCTTTGCATTCTTATATTTAAAGTGAATTTTTTGTAGATTCTGGCATTGGATCTTGCTCTTTTTGTCCAGTGGGCAATTCCTACCTTCTAATTAGCTTTTCATTTCATTTGCATTTAATGTAATTGTTGATTCGGTTTAGTTTAAAACTACTGTCTTGCCATTGTTTTCTATCTACCTTTCTCTTTTTTTGTACCTCTACCACTGTATTTTTGTACCTTCCCTTTGGCAAATCAAGTCTTTATTTTGGGGTTTCTTAGCTATATATCCATAAATTTTTGTGGGAAGCTGCCAGAAGAACAAAGATCAGCCGCCTGCAGGCGGGGCAGTGTTATCGCTCCCAATTCACGGCTGGAGACAGCCAGTCTGGGCTTTCTTATTGGCCCCTCAGGCGCTGTGCTAAAATTGCAGTTTCGGTTTCCCCTTTACCCTAGCCTTTTCCTAAAAATCACTTGACCCTGTTTCCTAGCAACCAACCTAGGTCGGCTGCCTTGCTTCCCGCCTTCTACCCTTTACAAGATGTGTGTGTTCTCTCAATACAGGAGGTTTGATCAGAGACTTTGTCTTGCCTCCATTCTCTGTGTCCCCTGCCCCCCAATTCTCACTCCCTCCCTCAGGACCTGCATTGACTGACCTGTGGGCTGGGTCAAATGTTTTTCACTAGTGATTCATTTATGGCTAATAATTTTTATCCTTAATTTATCAAAAAAGTGTACAATTAGAGTCAATATTGTGTTTTGCACCTAGAACTTTGCAATGTCTTCCTCTTCTGACTTCACCCCAATAGGACTTAATCTTCACTTTCCATTTTCCACTTCAGTCCCACTTTATGCCTCACATTTCAAAAGTTATTATCTGTCGGGAGCTGCTAGAAGAGCCACCAGAAGAAAAGACACCTGCCTTGACCTGCAAGATCAGCCACCCACACAGCTGAGCTGCATTATCACTCCCAGCACAGCAAGAGCTGCATTATCACCTTCAGCTGAGGCCTTCTTGTTTACCTCCCAAGCCTGCCTTCTTAGCCTCTCAGGCGGCGTGCAGTCCCCGCCCTTGTTTCCTAGCAACTAACTCAAGTCAACTGCCCGCCTTCTACCCTATATAAGATATGCGTGGTCTCTCAATAGAGGGAGCGGCTTGATCTGAGATGCTGCCTGGCCTCCACTCTCTGTGCTCCCTGTCCTGCCTTGTTCTCACTCCCTCCCTCGGGAAGACGCATCGACTGACCCTGCCGGCCGGGACAATTATCTATTAAACAATGTAACCATTTATCTCCCTTCTTTTCTGTTCCTGGTGTTACTTTTTCATAATCTTTACTTCAATATTTATTATGCTCCTATTTTAATGATGTTATTGATTAGTTTTCAGTATTATAAGAAAATTACAGGAAGAAAAAAATGATCATTTTATCCTTATTTAAGGTTTATTTATTCTGAACGTGTGAGGGAGGGGCAGAGAGAGAGGGAGATAGAAAATCCCAAGTAGACTCCATGCTGTCAGCACAGAGCCTGACATGGGGTCCATCTCATGAACCATGATATCATAACTTGAGCTGAAACTGAGTTGGATGCTTAACTGAGTCAAACAGATGCCCCTCTTTTTTGATTAAATCCAGTACTATAAATGTATTTTCTCTTCCTTTTGATTTTTAATAATATTTTATATTTTCTAGAATACTTTATTATGAGACAGTTTATAATACACATACAAAATATGTGTTAATCAGATGTTTATGTTATTCATAAGACTTCAATTCAACAGTAGGCTATTAGTAAAGTTTTTAGGAGTCAAAAGTTATATGTGGATTTTTTACTGCAAATGTGTTGACACTCCTAACCATGCATTGTTCAAGGTCAACTGTACCTTTGAATCAGAATATTTTATTTACCACTCTTGCTGCTATTGCTTTAGTGTAATCCCCCATTAGGTATTACCTATATTGCTATAATGGCCGCCTACTGTTCTTCTTTCACCTCTAGCCCACTACACTTAATATCTCCATAGGACATCCGGAATAATGTTTTAATTGAGGTTGTACAAATCTCAACTCTGGAAGAGTTAAACACTCTTCCATCTACTCTGGCTGACTTGTTATTCCTACAACACACCAACCTCCTTCCTTTCTCAGCTCTTCTGTCTGGAATGCTTTCTTCCCAAACTTTGTCATGACTTGCTAGTATTTCTTTCAGCTCCCTCCTTAAACATCACTGCTACAAAGAAGTCTTCTATGACCACTAATCCACGACAGCTTCCAGGAACCTCCCATTATACTCTATTTCTTTCTTTCTTTTATTTGGTTTTGCTTAGCCTATACTAGTTCCCTATACTTACTTATTGACTTCTATATTGTGTCTTCTCAAAATGCCAAAGTCCCTAAAGGTAAGTAGATCATTTGCTTGATCACTGAATCCTCCACACTTTTCAACAGTACCTCAGGCATATAAATATCCAGTGAATGAATGAATGAGGAAGTGTTCAGAGCCCCAGACGGGAGGGAGTGGGAATCATAATAAGAAACAAATCATTAATACTAAGTAATGAACCAGAATAGGGAGAAACATATAAATATTTTTCAATACTTGTTACTTCTAATAATGCAATGAATATGTAGCATAAATTTTTAAAATATTTAGAAAGAGTAATTTTCTAATAGACATAATATTTCTTTGGTAGATATCTGCTCATGCATAAAGAATCAAATGTGTGAATCAGAAATAATATCAACTGATGTAAACAGTAGGATAAAATTTTTTATGCAGGACACCTGGGTGTTTCAGTCAGTTAAATGTCTGACTCTTGATTTCAGCTCAGGTCATGATCTCACAGCTCGTGAGTTTGAGCCCCATGTCTGGCTTCTATCTGCTAACAGTGCAAATCCTGCTTGGGATTTTCTCACTTGCTCTTTCTTTGCCCTTCCCTGACTTGCTTTCTTTCAAAATAAATAAACAAACTTAAAAAATCCTTATGCATCAAATAAAAGAGCAAGTATGATATAACCAGAAACTAGCATATAATTTTATAACATCAAAAGAGTAGAGCAAAACTTAATATTAACCATTATATAAATGATATAAAATTAAGACTGAATGGCACTGGAATGTTGCATGTTATTATTTCTGTGTGTTTTCTGTAACAATAGTTAAGAATTTTCTCCAATATGGTACATTCATTTTTTAACTATTAAAATTTTAATTCTAAAATTTTCTGTAACAGATAGTTAAGAATTTTCTCCAATATGGTACATTCATTTTTTAACTATTAAAATTTTAATCCTAAAATCTTCAGCTCCAGAAAAAGTTTTAAACTCAGTGTTGGTTTATTCTTCGTGCAGTATCAAATGAAAAGCTTCCGTGATGGTCATGGAGGGGGACACTTGTGGGGAACATAACTGGGTGTTATATAGAAATCAAATTTAAAAAAACTATAAACAAAATTTAAAAAGACAAATTACTCAAAATGGCCAAATAGAGTAAAGAATGTATGCATTTATAGAGATTTGATCATGGAGCCTTCAAAATGGCAAATGAAACTAGTCATGGAGACAGTCCATAGAAATGAGATTTATGCAAGAATTTTTGCTAGAGAATATGGATGTACTTGACAGATCTTTAAGAATATAATCATCCAAGTCAGGATGAGTCTCTACAACCCATCCATAGTCTATATGAGTGGCCTTGGTTTTCACAACAGGATGATAACAATATAAACTTTTATACTGAAGTATGTCATGCCAGAGTATGATCATGAACCTGCTTTGATTAGTAATTTTCAAATCCTTGACTATGAAAAAAACATGTCCTTAGCTTAGACTAGACAATAGGAAGACAATGTAGCCATTCTATATAATTCTGATCAAACAACTATTTTTTCTGAATATACCCCAAGTTGATTTGATGGGAAAGAGCTCTGTGCCTGCTAGAAAAATGTTGCAATAGGGACCAAACTCTGCACTATATTATCTTCACTCTATGCCTAACTGTTGGAGGTGATTTGTCCTTGCCTCTAAACCAGAAATAGTTCTGTCAAGTGTGAATCCTGTCATTTATTTGGGTTGTCTTATTTTTGACTGTGAAATAACTTGAAGGCAAATTGAAAGCTTGTTTCCAGTAAGGATGTAAAATTCTATGACACTCCATTTATTGCTTTTAGTCAATACTGGTCATATGTTCTTCTCACTTTTTATTTTTATTGAAATTTTCAATAGACAATACATAGTTTAAAAGGAGACATAAAATATATTGAGAAAACATTTACTATCAACCTTCTTCTCCATCTCTTTCCACAGGTAACTGCTGATACATTATTCATCCATTTTTCCTGAATTTTCTAAGCAAGTATAAATAATGTTCATTTCCTTTTTTTTAAAGGGTCACTTACTGTACACTTTGCTCTAGTTTTCCTTAATAGTTACTTCCAAGATACCTTTTCATTTTTTTTAATATCAGAAGACTTTCACTTCCTTTCTAAAGTATTGTATTTCATTTTATGACTGTTCTACAATTTATCTAACCAATCCATTATTGATGGACTTTTGGGTTGTCAATAGTCATTTGCATTTACAAGCAATCCTGTAATACATAATTTTGTATTTATATCTTTATAAATATCCATATGCACATCTAAGGATAAATCTTCAGAAGTAGGGCTTTTGGGGGTAAAAAGTAGGATTTGGGGGTCAAAGTATATGTAATCATGTTAATTTTTGATAGATACCTCCTCTTGTAAGTAATGCATGAAAATGATTGCTTCTGTGTAGCACATACCAGGATTTTTAACAATCTATTGATTAAAATAGTATTTTAGTATAGTTTTGATGTATTTACTAATAGATATATATTTATGCATCATTTATATGTCTTTAATTATCTATCCTTTGATGAGTTGTCTATTGTATTCTTAGTCATCTTCTTGCTTTCTAGTGGATCTTTGAAAATTAGTGATGTGAACACTTTGTGAGATAAATTGTAAATATTTTTTCTTAGCATGTTAATTTTTAAGGTGATTATCTTATTTTTTCAAAATTTAAACATTCATTTATTTATTCTGTATTTATTATTTATTTTAATATAATTTATTGTCAAATTGGCTAGCATACAGTGTGTAAAGTGTGCCTTGGTTTTTGGGATAGATTCCTGTATTTTGAGAGAGAGAGAGACAGAGGGGCAGAGAGAGAGGGAGACAGAGAATCCTAAGCAGCCTCCAGGCTCTGAGCTGTCAGCACAGATCCTTACACAGGACTTGAATCCATAAACCATGAGATCATGACCTGAGCCGAAGTCAGAAGCTCAACTGACTGAGCCACCCAGGTGTCCCAATTATTTTCTGCCTACTATAGTTTTTAAGTTTTAAAATAGAATTTTTTATTTTATGGCTTTAGAACTAAGAGCTTTTGTAACTAAATAGAATAGAATATCAGGCCATTGAACCTAGAATGGATTGCACACAGAAAAAATATTGTTTCGGAGTTTAGGAATTGCATTTTAAATCTTAAATTTCACAGGGGACTTACATTTTATTTTTTCCAAACTATATATTTAAAAATTTTTTCAGCATATTAAATGTATTTTTCTCTCTCTAAACCTGAATTTTACGTGGTGCTGCTTATTTCTGTTTAATTATCATCCCTTTTCATATTGCCAGCCAGCATATTCAACATTATATATTAAATTAATATGACTTTTTTGGGCAACATATTGACTTCCTGTTCTACATCACAATGATATTAAATAAATTTCCAGTTCCTCAATGCACAGTGAGTAATTTAAAGATGATGATTTGATATATGCAAATTTTAAATTTACATAATTTACTTTATTAAAACACTAAAAAGTATGTATGAGTTCCATATCCACCCACAAATCCTTCCATTTGATTATCTTTACTGCAGTGCTGCTCTGTTTCAAGACTGCCACAGACTTGAGGATTCAGACAAAATCTTTGTCTTGGTAGAGAAAATAACCAATTAACAAAAGTTTTTTAAATGTCAATCTCATTTGTATTTAAGCCAACTCAGTTGTATTTCATATATTATGTTCTTAACACCTTGCATATTTTATTTTTATAAAACATTGCTAATTTTAATTGCAATCATAAGATCTTTATATATTTGGCTCTGTGTCCTGCTGCAAATCTAAATATATATGGCATTCCCATGTCACCACATAATCTTTGTGATGACTTAGTATCATTTAGCAACAAAATATTGTATCATATTGATTCAAGTGTATTTATTTAAAGTGGATCTCTATTATTTATATTAATATATTTATTAATTATATATCAATTAATTTCTTGTGCCTAAGAAAGTAATTTTTCCTATGATAATATTCAGCTTCAGTTCATTCAAGAGTAGCATAACAAAATAATCTTGAAATAAATGATAGGTAGTTGAGGAAAATTTACACAAAAATAGACATAAGCCTAGTTTAAAGCATGGAAGACATAAATAAGTAAATTTAATAACACCATATAAAACTTTTAAATTTTATTTTTCATACTCAAATTATCACTGCAGTTACTTTATAATTCTTTCTTGTATTTGCTTAATCTTCCCTTCTACTATGCACCTACTACACATAGACACACACATGCACACACACGTGCACACACATGCACACACACCCTTGCTACCATGGGGTATGGGCTATGTTAAGAGACTACTTAAAGTTTGAGGAAGAAAAGAAGGAAGAGAAAGTCTGAGGAAGAGAAGCTATAGTGGTAGAGAAAAGAGACAGAAGATGGGCAGAGGAAAGATAGCCAAAAGGTGTACAGAGAGTGTATTGACAATTAGATTGCAATATAATTTAAAATATGCTGATAAACTAATCATTTAATTATTGTTTAAATTAAAATTTTCTTTCTTTCATTAAACTAAACTTTAATAATCTAATTCTTTGAAGTTGTTTTATTTCATCAATTATCTACACGTTTTTGATGAAAGCTGTTTTTAAGAAAAAATTTTTCCTATCATCTAAAATTTTTAAATTAAAAGATAAATAATACATTTTTGCTTTTATACAATAGTTTGCTGTATACCTTTGGAATGAAGAGATTTCATGTTTATAGTCTAAGCCTCTTTTCCTTGACTTTGATATAGACAATACTGATATAGATATTTGCACATTGTTCTTAAGTGTTAACAATTCAAGGGTTAACAATTCATCTTGGAAGTCTCCATTGGAGCTACATGTAGGGGAAAGTAAAAGGAAGCACGGAGCCAACTTCAATGAGAACCACTACCATCTTGGGGGAAAAGTCACATTTCAAATTTTAATATTTTCTTGGTTATAAGAAAGAAAACAGGATAAATGCAAATTGAAAATGTATTTGTTCTCTCACTCAAGACGTGTCAAAAAACACTTAGATAATGCCCATCTTCTGTCATTAGTACCCCACTGGTTAGTCTGTGCTCCTCATTATGCATGATCACACAACTCTCCAGCACCAACACTGGCCACTCTGTCTAAATCTATCTTAAGGATTAATTGACCACAATAAGCACACTACAATGAACATAAGTAAACAGAATTGCCTACCTATTGGCTCTTCAATTAATCAACATAGACACCATTTGAATTCAGGCACAAATAACATTTTTAAAAAATCAGTGAACAAGGTTTTCTGACCTTCTATGCAGTCCTACAAGTGAATGTAAACATTGGTAAAGAAACACTCTCAGTTATTTATTCTGCAAGATGCTTTCCATCATTCATTTCTTGGGCATTTTTATTATAGCTGTGTAGACACATTAATACATTTATTTAGTGCTCTGATATAAAGTTTCTGTAAGAGTGATCAATGAAGTCAATGAAGACTAAATCTACTAATTTGGTTAATTGAATAAGAGAAAATGAGGGTTCTAAGGTGTAGGCAGAGCGTTATGAAGTTCCTAAGATAAAAATTACTTCATACATATTCATACTCACACACATACACACAGTGAAAGGGAGAATAATGAATAATGGGACAAAGTGGCGAGTCTGTGTGGTGTATATGTAGAAGTTTTTCTACTCTATGTTTGTGTCTAAATTTATATGCAGATGAAAAGTTACAAGTAGAGAAACAATAAAGAAGTATAATTAGGCATATAAAAAAGAAAATATGTCAACCATTCTGAAAGTCAACAGAAAGCAGAATACCTCAGGGATTCAGAGAATGGAATTACCACATGTGGGCTTTAAAATGACCATAATTACACTATTGAAAGAACTTAAAGATATTCAAATTTGAGCATGGAACTTCCAACTCTAAAAAGAATGAAATGTCAAAGTTTTTAAAGTGAACAGTAGTGACACAAATTAAGTAAACAGAGTAGAAGACAATGTCGGGAGGGCCATGGAAAAAGTTGTCAGGGTGCAGGCAGTCCAGGCTGAGGGGCAGAAGGCATGGAGGTCCAGGCTGGGGAACCTATTTCCCGTAGGCAGAGTGGCACCTTAGTAGGGCTGCACTGCAATGATCACCAGCTGGTGCCCCAACTGTGACTGGCTGAAGGATGTTCTGGACACAGAAGGCTGGAGCACAGTGCTCCTTGCAGAGCTGCAGCAGAAGCAAAAGCAGCAGCACACTGGAACCAAGACAGAGCCCTTTCCTCCTGCCAGGTGCTCCAGTACCCTCTCTTCCAAGCTTGACCCCAGTGAGCTCCCTACAGAGGACAAATGCTTAAACTATGCAACCCACATGGCAGACAGAAGAGGGAACATGAAGCAGAGGGGCAATAATCGGAAAGTTGGCACAAGCCTCTCTACCATCTCATCTGTGAGGAAAAAAGGACTTCATTTCTGCTGAGACTGACCTCTGTTTCCTTAGGAGTTATCTCTTGTGCTTGCTTTTCTAGGAGACCCTCTCTCATGGCATGTTTTCCTCAAATTGTTGAGGTGATGCGTTCCTCTACATTTTTTGTCTCATTTTGAATTTTCATAATGATTTGTGGAGGATCTCTCAACACCTAGCAGGTAGTGGGGAGGGGAGGGGAGAGGGCGAACGGGGGTCCTCGTACCAGATGTGGTACACTAACAAACATTCCCTGTGAGTGGGTGCCCTGCTCTCTGAGGCGTGGCCACCTCTCAGGGATCTACTCCCCCTCTCCTAAGGCACAGCACCTGCCATGAGCAACCAACAGCTTCATTCCTCCTCCGGTGAACCCCAAACTCTGTTAGCCTGAGGTAACTTTGTGCTCTGCTTCTCCTTCACTGCCTTTGAACTTGGAGTATCCCTAGGGATATACCCCCAACTCTTTCTGGACGGCCTTTTAAAAATACTTTTTTCTTGTCATTTTCTGTAAAGCAGAATCTGAATTAAATAAGTGCTCAATCTTCATTTTGATCCAACTTGTGTTTTCAACATCAAATCCATTTCAATGATTCACTTGAGCTCTTAATAACCTTCACTATAAGCCTCTTAAGTTCACACTGTACCTTGAGGACCTAAACAGTATTTGCAGAACATTTCAACATTTTACTCATAATTTGAAAGAAGAACAGGCTTCAGGCAACTGCTTACTTTTAGACATGAGAAAATGTGGAATCAATGATGGATGAGTGTTGAAGTTCAGGTATTGGTGGGACAGTGATGGTGTGCCACTAATGGAGAAAGGAAGTATCAGGAGGAAAGGCAGCTCTGTGCTGGGAGAATTATGGATACTCTCAGTTTGAGGCTCATAATTGTAATTTGTCCCAAATGTGATTGGGGTTTTAATGCCATTTTTAATATTTCTTGAAATCTGGAAAGTTTTGTTCCTAAAGTCACAGATAAAGAAATGTGGATTTCATTTGCCCTTTGCACATATATAAACTCAGTTGGTTTTACCTTCTCACTAAGACTTTTGCTTTAATTACAGACCTCCGCTTCTTTTTAAATCAAGGCCAAAGCTTCAATATGAATTTGTATAATGAATGCAAGCAATCTGACCTTGATTTCTGAAGACGGGTGGTATCTGTGCACAAGAGCCAGTTGAATTCCCAGCAGGAGCTGGCAGGATTAATTTTCTGTGTTCAAGATGTATTATGGCCTGCGAATGTCTCCCTGCAGGAGCTATTTTTATACCTTTCAAAAGCTTTTCTTTTCTTCTTTTCTTTTCATTTTAACCTTTAGATCAGTAGTTGGTTGCACAAAAATGGAATTCCGCTGAGAGGAAAACTAAAAGGAGAGAAATGGCTTCCAATCTTAAGGCTAATAAAGTGGGACAATGACCCAACTCTGGGGTGTTCTGGGTCACGCTGAGTGCTGCATGATGCTGAAAGCAAGAATCAGGCTCATGCGATACACCTGGATGCTTAGCAGAAACAAGACTGGAATTGTGTCTCCAGCCATTTCTGTCTTATCTCCTAAAATGCCCAAATATATTTAAACATGATTACAAGTGTTAAGCACAAAAATCAGAAAAAAATCAATCACAAATTGAGCAAATGTGTTTATTGGAATATGCGTCAACAATGTATTATTTGCTTACAAATAATTTAAAATATTTTGGCTCCCCAAAAAATATCCTGGTGTATGAGGCCACCTTGACAACACAGTACATTGCATTTTTCCTTCCTCTTGTTAGTATTTTGCACCCCTGCTAGTTTTTTTGTACCTGAAAATTTCCTCCATTGTACTGAAGTGAGAGTTCTTGTGGCCCATTCACCTAAAGACTCCTTTGAAACATTGTATTGCATGGTGTGCATTTTCCCCAAGTAATCCCATTAAAAGAATATTAGCTTTTTCTAATTTAGAACTCAGTCCTTTATGTACAAAAAAATGATAAAAATACCTATTTTGAGATTGTACTTGGAAGCAAATCACAGATGTTGCAGCTATGCTTTTCATAAAGTAGTATCACAGTTTGCTCAGCAACATGGACCTCATTCCCTCTGATAATTCATTGAAAACAGAAGATCTTAACAAAATAGCCCTTACTTTGTGGCTTGTCCCTCTCCCTTGGCCATGGGCAAAGCTCTGGCTTCCTGCCTGTCTGGCGGATATGTCGTTCCCTCCCAGAACGAGGACCACAGGCACAGCAAACTTTCCTCCTTACAGCACATTTTCCCAGCAGGAGGCATGGTGATGACTTATGGCCTTAATAATTTCTTATATTTATCTATAACACTTTATGCTTCAAAGTGCTGCACTTACTTGTTCATCTCTTTGAAGCAGCCACACCACTCTCCAAGGCCACATCTTCTTGCTTCAATTACAGACACAAGCTCAGGAAGATTCCTTGACTTATATACAATCACAAAGATGTATGTGGGAAACCTGGAGCTAACTGGAGCCAGAATCCAGGACTTCTTACCCTTAATATTGGTTCACTAAAATATACATCTACTTATTCTAATATATTTATTTATATTAGCAGCTTTAAAAAGTTGTCCTTAATAGAAACAGTAGTACACAGCTTGATAGATTTCTTGGGTATTAGAAATAGGCCTTTGAAGAAAAAAAAAAAAAGGAGCACTTTGTCATATTGATTTCCTCTTCCCTTTTAACTCTTACAAAGCTAGATACATGTATTCATCCAATGAAAAATTATGTATCATTCCCCTAGCATCCAGCTTTGTGTAGAGTGCCTTAGAACACAGTTACCACCTTTCCTGAGGCAACACTTGGAAGAGAAAGGACAGTTGGTGTCCCAGGAAGATTCTGCCTTCCTTGTGACACAAGTGCACAGTGGGTTGAGAACTCCAAGCCATGACTGAAATTTAGAGTCATATATAGGAGTCAGAGAAGGCATACTGTTCTTGGGGGACCACCATGCAATGATAGTCAAGGACCATGTACACACAAAAGGAGGCCTCAGGAAAAATGGAGACCAGGATGGCTGGGGAGAAGAAAGGAGAGAAAAGGGAAGATACCTGCAAGGCAAAAAAAAAAAAAAAAAAAAAAAAAAAAAAAAAAAAAAAAAAAAAAAAAAAAAAAAATCCCTGGGGTAAGACTCCTTCCTGAAGACGGCTGGTTTCAGTGAATAGGGAAAGAAACTGTTGATCCTCCAAAGGGGAAATGTCTCTAACTCAATGCACCCTCACTGATCCCCCTTTCAATGTTGTTAATGTTCCAGTTTTACTGATGGTGAGGTAAATGTGAATTTCTGGCATTTCAGACTACAGTAAAATTCAAATCTTAGTCTCAGATTTCTATTACAGTGTGGTTTGGATTTTACCAGGGTGCCCAAAGATTGTGGGGACTCTGAAAGACAGAGAAGTTCACACCCAGTTTTCATTTCTCTGAGGAATATATCATTTTATTTATTGGTCTTATTATTTCTCCCACTTTCTAAAATAAACAGAAGAAACAAGCTCTAGTATCACCTTGATCATATACATTGCTTTTTAATATTGAATACTCATAGTATTATGAAAAATAGAGTTTTTACATAAAAATAGAAGCTATAATAAATACCAAGGAGTCTTAATCTGTAGCTTCCTACCCTGCCTACTGAGCAAGCATTACTGTCTGGGAGGGTGGGATAACTCAGGACTCACCCTGAAGGGAGAGTGACAGCTGAGAAGTCAATAAGAACCTGCAGACTCGGAACAGCTGTTGTCTTCCCAGTAATCAACATGACATTTTGATTGCTGTTTCAAGAAAACAGAGTTGTGGCAGCCACAGCATCTCTCTTTATTTTTGTGCTTTTATTTTTTGAGGTCATGAACCAGAGATGGCACATAGAATAAGAAATAAATACTCCTGATTGGTTCTCCCTTTCAAATATTCTGCCTTTTGTTTTCGTTAATTTCCTGAATATGGACATGATAATCCATAGAGCTCAAGTAATTATTGGCAAACCCAGTCAGTAATTCAAGATAGTCTCTATAAAAATGTAAGTTTGAAAAATAGATATAAAGCAACTTTACAAAATCTTGAATTTAGGAATCTTCAGAATTACATATGCCACATTTTGAGCAGATGTCTCTCTTTTTTTTCTTTTTTTCTTTTTTTTTTTTTTTTTTACCAATCTAGCTACTATAACATGAACACCCTGAATTCAGGATTAGGAAGCACAATTCTAGTCAACTTAAAACTTATGGATTTACAAGCTCATTTGGTTGAATTTTTAGATATATTATAGTCTTTTCCCAGATTGCAGTAAAAGATCAGTATGGTATTGGTTTTTACTATTTAAAAAAAAACAACAAGGTGGATCTTGCACTAACGTGATCTTTCTGTGAAGTGGACTCTTCATTAACCCTTGGCTCACCCCTTACCCTGAAGCCCATTGCTGTTTGAGTTCCCTAGGCCAAGGACACTGGGTATAACTCCTGGAGTTTTAATAATAATTTGATTAATAATGGGAATTAAGTCCTGACTCAAAACGTAATTTTAAGCTATTTAATGAGAAACTAGCATATGATGCAATGACTCTATCAAATTGTTTTCTTTAGTATTTCTAAGAGTATTTGGTGCCTAAGATGTAAAATAACATATTTTATAAAACAACAATGAGCTACCACCTCACACTCATTGGAGTGACTACTGTCAAAAAACAGAAAATAACAAGTGCTGATAGAGATGTGGAGAAGCTGGAATGTGTGCATGTTTCTGGTGAGAATGTGAAATGCTGCAACCACTGTAGAAAACATTATAGTGGCTCCTCACAAAATTAAATATTGAGTGACCATAGGATCCAACAATTTCACTTCTAGGTATAAACCCCAAAGAATTGAAAGCAGAGACATGAAGAGTTCATAGTATTCCCATATTCACAGCAGCATTATTCACAATAGCAAAAACGTGGAAACAACCCAAGTGTCCATCAATGGATGAACAGATTTTTTTAAATGTGACATATACATAGACTGAAATAGTATTCAGTCTTAAGAAGAAAGGAAATTCTGAGACATGATATAACATGTATGAAACCTAAGGACATTAGTTTAAGTGAAATAAGCCTGTCAGAAAAAGGTAAGTACTGTAAGATTCCATTTACATAATATACCTGGAGGAGTCAAATTCATGAGACTGAAACTAGAATGGTGAGTGAGAAGGAAGAATGAGAAGTTGTTAATGGACATGGATGTTCACTTTTGCAAGATTGAAAGAGTTCTGGATGATGGTTGTACAACACTGCCACAGTACTTTAGACTCTAAAATGGTTAAAATGGTAAATTTTATATGCATTCATCATAATGGAGAATTAATAATATATTTCATACTATAAGTGTAGAGACAGTTGATTCATAATATTTTAAATAAAGGTAAATGGGACACCTGGGTGGCTAAGTCAGTTAAGCAGCCAACTTCAGTTCAGGTCATGATCTCCTGGTTTGTTAGTTTGAGCCCCGTGTCAGGCTCTGTGCTGACAGCTCAGAGCCTGGAGCCTGCTTCAGATTCTGTGTCTCCTTCTCACTCTGCCTTTCTCCTGCTCAAGCGCTGTCTCTCTGCCTCTCAAAAATAAATAAACATTAAAAATTTTTAAATAATTTTACATATTAGTAATAGCTGAAATGTAATATTTCATAAATATATTATATGATGAACTATGTGCATATATTTAGGTACTTCAAACCACTGGTCTTTAGTACTATATAATATACTAATTATGTCAATCATCATCATAATAGATAACAAAATGATATATTAAAATATTCTTTCAAAATCTAACTAATAAATAATATTAATATTGCAAGAAATATTTAATTGGCTTTCTGGAATTTTTATTTTTTATAATTTTTAAATATGTTCTATTTCCTTGCCATGTTTCAAAGCGTGCCTTCCTTAGTCTTCATGTAATGACAATTTTGGCCATTTTCCCAAATTAATTCCTCATTTCAACATTTTTAAGATAAAGGAAGAGAGCTTTCCAAAAGTATGCAATTTTTCATTATGTGTTTTGGTTACACTTTTTTTACACTTGCATTAATCCCATGTCTTCTTTTTCCACCATACTTTTATGGAGATATAATTGGCATCACATCTCTGTATAAGTGTAAGTTACACAGCATAATGGTTAGACTTACATATTGTGAAATGATTACCACTATAAGTTTAGCTCACATCCATAATCCCATATAGATGCCATTAAAAAAGAAAAAAAATACTTGTTCCCACAACCTTCCTATATATTATATAGCAATTATGTATGATATGTTATAGACATCATGTTGTAAATTACATCCTAGTATTTATTTATAATGTAATTAGAACACTGTACCTTTGACTACCTTCTTCCTTTTCTTCTTCTTTCCACTTCCCCTTCTGGTAATCATAAATCTGATCCCTTTTTATATGAGTTTTGGTGTTTGCTTTTTTTTTAAGATTCCATATGTAAGATCATACTGTATTTGTCTTTTTTCTCTGACTTATATCACTCAGCATAATTCCCACAAGCCTCATCCATATTGTTGCAAATGGCAGGATTTCCCCATTTCTTATAATTGAATAATATCCCATTGTGTGTGTATGTACACACACACACACACACACACACACGTACACCATAACTTCTTTATTCATCCACCGATGGACGCAATGATTGTTTCCATGTCTTAGCTTTTGTAAATATGCTGTAATAAGCATAGGGGTGCATTTATCTTTTCAAGTTAGTGTTTTCATTAACTTTAATATATTCTCAGAAGTAGAATTGTTGATAGTATGGTAGATGTATTTTTATTGTTTTGAAGGACCACATACTGTTTTCCATAGTGACTGTACCAGTTGACAATCTCACTGACAGTGCATAAAGTTTTCTTTCTTTTTTCATATCCTCACCGGAACTTGTCCCTTGTTGGGGTGCTTGGGTGGCTCAGTTGGTTAAGCCTCCGACTTCAGCTCAGGTCATGATCTCACATTCATGGGTTTGAACCCTCCGATGGGCTCTGTGCTGACAGCTCAGAGATGAGCCTGCTTCCAATTCTGTGTCTCTCTCTCTGCTCGTCCCCCTCTCATGCTCTCTCTCTGTATCAAAAATAAATAAAACATTAAAATTTTGTAAAAGTAAAATAAAATGATTTTTTAAAAAAAGAACCTGTATCTTGTCTTTTTGATTATGATCATTCTAACAGGTGTGAGGTAATATTTCACTGTGATTTTGATTTGCATGTCCTGGATAATTCATGATGTTGAACATCTTTCCATGTGTCTGTTGAACTTTTATATACCTTTTTATTCAAGTTTTTGCTCATTTTAATTGAAGCATTATTATTATTATTATTATTATTATTATTATTGCTATTGAGTTGTATGAGTTATCTATATACTTTGGATATTAACCTCTTATCAGATATCAGAAGTATTTTAATTTGATGTATTCCTACTTGTATACTTTTTATTTTGTTGCTTGTGCTTTAGATGTCATATATGAAAATTACTGCCAAGACTCATATCAAGAATTTTTTTCCTATGTTTTCTTCTAAGAGTTTCGTGTTTTCAGGTTTTTTGTTTTAAGTCTTTAGTCCACTTTGAGTTAATTTTTATGAATGCATAAATAAGGTCAAGTTTGACTTTTTTTACATCTGGATATTCCCTTGTTCCAGCAACATTTATTGAGGAGACTGTATTTTCTCCATTAAGTATTATTGAATCCCTTGTCAAATATTAATTGACTGTATATGTTTCGGTTTATGAACTGTTGATTTTGTTCTAGATCTATTTGTCTAGGTTTTTTTTTTTGCCAGTATCATACTGTATAGATTGAAATCAGGACGTGTGATACCTCCTGCTTTGTTCTTAAGATTATTTTGACTATTGGCATCTTTTATGTTTCTATATAAATTTTAGTTTTATAAAAATTTCTGTTGGGGCGCCTGGGTGGTTCAGTCAGTTAAGCAGTCGGCTTCGGCTCAGGTCATGATCTCACAGTTCGTTGGTTCAAGCCCTGCATCAGGCTCTGTGCTGACAGCTAGCTCTGAGCCTAGAGCCTGCTTCAGATTCTGTACCTCCCTCTCTATTTGACCCTCCCTTCTTCGCGCTGCCTCTGTCTCTCAAAAATAAATAAAAAACATAAAAAATTTTTAAAAAATAAGAAATAAAAAAATTTTCTGTAAAAAAGTGCCATTGAAATCTTGATAGGATTTTGTAAGTATGGGCATTTTAACACTATTAATACTTATGATTCATGAACATAGGATTGCTTCTGATTTATTTATGTCTTCTATTACTTTCATCAGTATCTTATAGTTTTCAAGGTAGAGATGTTTCACTTCCTTAATAGTTTATTCTTAATTATTTTATTGTTTGATGTTATTATGAATAGAATTGTTTCCTTTATTTCTTTTTCAGATAATTCGTTATTAGTGTTTAAACAGTTACTAATTTTGGTATGTTAATTTTGTTTCCTGAAGCTCTGAGTTTATTGATAAGATTTCACAGTTTATTGATAGTCTTTAGAATTTTCTATATAAAAATCTGCAAATAGAGACAATTTTGCTTCTTTCTTACCTGATGCCTTTTATTTCTTTTACTTTTCTGTTTGATATGGCAAGGACTTCTACTATGATAAATAAGAGTGGTTAGAGTGAGCATCGTTGTCTTGTTCCTGATATTAAAGGAAAGCTTTCAACCATTCAACATTAAATATCATACATGGTCTTTATTATGTTAGGGTACATTCCTTATACATCTAACTTATTAAAAATTTTATCATAAACAATTGAATCTTGTGAAATGCTTTTTAGGTACCTATTGAGATGATTATATGATTTTTTCTTTCATTCTATTAATGTCATGTATCACATTGATTGATTTGTGTATGTTGAAACGTCCTTGCATCCTAGGCATAAATCTCACTTGATCGTGGTGAATGATCCTTTTAATGTGCTGCTGAATTAAGCTTCCTAGTATTTTATTGAGAATTTTTTCATCTACATTCATCAGGGACATTGGTCAGTAGTTTTCTTTGCTGGTAGCATTCTTTTTTTTTTTGGATTTGGTATCAGGGTGATACAAGCATCATAAAATGAATTTGGAAGTGTTCCCTCTTCTATTTTTTGGAAGAATTGGCATTAATTCATTTTTACTTTTTTATTTATTTTTTATGTTTGAAGTTTTTATTTAAACTCTAGTTAGTGGATATATAGTATAATATTAGTTTCAGGAGTAGAATAGTAATTTATCAATTACATATAACACCCAGTGCTCATCACAAGATCACAAGTGATGTAATATATTATTAGGAGGGCACTTGTGAGATTATATATATATATATATATGTATATATATGCCACATCTTCTTTATCCATTCATCACTCAATGGAATTGGAGCTCTTTCCATAATTTGGCTATTGTTAATAATGTTGCTATAAACATCGGGGTACATGTATCCTTTCAGATCAGTATTTTTGTATCCTTTGGGTAAAGATCTAAGTGCACTTGCTGGGTTTTTAACTTTTTGATGAACATCCATTCTGTTTTCCCGAGTGGCTGTGCCAGTTTGCATTCCCACCAACAGTGGAATAGGGTTTTCATTTCTTCACATCCTCATCAACATCTGTAGTTTACTGTGTTAATTTTAGCCATTCTGACATATGTTTTTGATTTGTATTTTCCTCTTAATGAGTTATATTATTATCTTTTCATGTGTCTGTTAGCCATTTTGATGTCTTATTGGGAAAAATGTCTACCCATGTCTTATGCCCATTTTGTACCTATTTGTTTTAGGGGTGTTGAATTTGATAACTTTATAGATTTTCCATTCTAACCTTTTATCAGGTATGTCATTAGCAAATATCCTCTACCATCTGTAGGTGCCCTTTTAGTTTTGTGGACTTTATCTTGATGAAATCTCCATGGTTCTTTTTTTGCTTTTGTTTCCCTTAGCACTGGAGATGTGTCTAGTAAGAATTTGTTATGGCTGAGGTCAAAGAGGTTGATGCCTGTATTCTCTTGGATTTTGATGGTTTCCTTTCTCACAATTAGTCTTTATCCATTTTAAGTTTATTTTTGTGCATGGTGTAGGAAAGTGATCCAGTTTCACTCCTCTGCATGTTGCCATCCAGTTTTCCCAGCACCATTTGTTGAAGAGTCTGTCTTTTCTCCATTGTATATTCTTTTATGTTTTGTGGAAGATTAGTTGGCCATATAGCTGTGGGGTCAATTCTGTATTTTCTCTTTTTTTCCATTGATCTATGTGTCTGTTTCTGTGTCAGTACCATACTGTCTTGATAACCAAAGCTTTGTAATATAGCTTAAAATCCAAAATTGTAATGTCTCTGTAAGGACACAGGTCTGAATCAAACTGACTCCATGACAGGCTTCAAGTTTCCCTTCTGACCTTGGAGGCCTAGGTGTTGGTTTCTCAGAATCATTAGACAATAAAGGGGCACACATTGCCCAGGGCAGGAGGGACCACCCCTGTAACACCCAATCAGGAAAGGCCAGCTAACACCCTTAACATTCCTAAGGGCAGGCCTAGAGATAGAAGCTATAGATAATCACTTATTGCTTAAGGCTAGTTACACCCTAGGTGAGGGTCCTGGGTCCACTTTGTAATTGGTTAACACTCTAAATGTTGTGATTGGGTCCTGCCAAAGGTAATGAACACTCTGGACAATGTGTATGGTTAAAGTTACTGCCAATAATGTTATGTGATAATGATTGGACCCCTGTACCTGTGTCACAATTTCCTGTAACTCCTCCTTCCCAAACCCATAAAGGCCCTGCCTCGCCTTTGTTCAGGGCTCTCATCACAGATCCACTGCGCTGGTGAAGTCTGTGAGACTGAGTTTAGGCCCCAGCGAGCCTAAACCCATAATAAAGCCCTTTGCTTTTGCATGCAAGACTCGGTCTCCCCAGCGGTCTCTGGTTTTGGGGGACGATATCGAAATCTTGGGCATAACATCTCCAGATATCTTTTCCTTTTTCAAGATTGCTTTGGCTATTACGGGTCTTTGGTGGTTCCATACAAATTTTAGGACTGTTTGCTCTAGCTCTGTGAAAAATGCTTGTGGTATATCGATAGGGATTTTATTCAATATGTAGATTACTTTGGGTAGTATACACATAATTCTGTTTTGGTAGTATGTGAGTTTCTAGGAATTTGTCCTGTTTATCCAGATTGTCTAGTTTATTGGCATGCATTTTTTCATAGTATTCTCTGATAATTGTATTTATGTAGTGTTCTTTGTGATCTCTTCTCTTTCATTCATGATTTTATCTGTTTAGGTCCTCTCTATTTTTTTTTATATGTCTGGCTAGGAGTTTATCAATTTTGTTTATTTTTTCCAAAAACCAGCTTTTCGTTTCATTAATCTATTCTACTGTTTTTTTTCTTTGTTTGTTTGTTTGTTTGTTCTCTATTGTTCATTTCTGCTCTCATCTTTAGTATTTCCTTTTTATGCTGGCTTTGGGTTTTATTTGCTGCTCATTTTCTAGTTCTTTTAGGTGTAAGGTTAGGTGTGTGTCTGGGACCTTTTTTGCTTCTTTAGATAGATCTAAATTGCAATGTAGTTTGCTCTTAGCTATGCCTTTGCTACATCCCAGAGGGTTTGGACTCTTGTATTTTCATTTTCATTGGCTTTCATGTATTTTTTTATTTCCTCTTTAATTTCCTTGTTGACCCATCCATTCTTTAGTGGGATGTTCTCTAATGTTTATGTACCTGGAACTTTACAAATTTTTACTTGTAGTGTATTTCGATTTTCTTTTCTTTAAATAGTTTATTGTCAAATTCGTTTCCATATAACACTCAGTGTTCTTCCCTACAAGTGCCCTCCTCCATTACCACCACCTCCCTTCCTCCTCCCCCTCCCCCTTCAACCCTTGGTTCTCATGCACTGTAATCCAAATATATGCATGAAATGCTCTCAGTCTTGTACCTGTTGACAGTTGGTTTGTGACCTGGCATGTGATCTAGTCTGGATAATGTTCCATGTGCACGTGAGAAGAATGAGTTCTGCTTTAGGACAGAATGTTTTGACTCTATCTGTTAAGTCCATCTGGTCCAGTGTGTCAGTCAAAGCCATTGTTTTCTTATTGATTTCCTACTTAGATGATCTATTTCTGTAAGTGGGGTATTAAACTCACCTACTATTATGAAATTATTATCAATGAGTTTCTTTAGGTTTGTGATTAATTGATTAATATATTTGGGTGTTCTCACACTGGGGGCATAAATATTTAAAACTATTAGATCCCTTAATTATGATATAATGCCATTTTTTTGTCTTTTATTATTGTCTTACTTTTCTTTTATTTTGTTGATGTTTATTTATTTTTGAGACAGAGATAGACAGAGTGTGAACAAGGGAGGAGCAGAGAGAGGGTGACACAGAATCTGAAACAGGCTCCAGACTCTGAGCTGTCAGTGCAGAACCTGATACAGGGCTTGAACCCATGAACCATGAGATCATGACCTGAGCTGAAGTTGGATGCTTAACCAACTGAGCAATCCAGGTGCCCCTATAGTCTTTCTTTTAAAATCTAGTTTGTCTAGGGTTACCTGGGTGGCTCAGTTAGTTAAGCATCTGACTCTTGATTTTGGTTCAGGTCATGATCTCACAATTCATGAGATTGAGCCCCACATCAGGCTCTGTGCATAAAGCGCAGTCTGCTTGGGATTGTCTCTCTCCCTCTCTCTGTCTCTCTCTCTCAAAATAAATAAATATACTCAAAAACATAAAAAGTAAAATCTAGTTTGTCTGATATGAGTCTGGCTACTCCAGCTTAATTTTGACATCCACTAGCATGATAGATGGTTCTCCATCCCCTCACTTTCAATCTGCAAGTGTCCTAAGGTCGAAAATTCATGTCATGTAGTAAGCATATAGATGGATCTTGTTTTTATCGATATTAATACCCTATGTCTTTTGATTGGAACATTTAGTCCATTTATATTCAGAGTGACTGTTGAAAGATATGAATTTAGTGCCATTGTGTTAGCTGTAGATTTGGTGTTTCTGGTCATGTTCTCTGGTCCTTTGTAATCTTTGCTGCTTTTTTCCCCTTCATTTAGACAGTCCCCCTTAGACGCTCTTGAAGGGCTGGGTTCAATGGTCACAAACTCCTTTAGTTTTGATTTGTCTTGGAAGGACTTTATTTCTCCTTCTATTCAGAATGGAAAATCTTGCTGTGTAAAGGATTCTTAGCTGCATATTTTTCCTATTCAGATTATTGAATATTTTCTGCCACTCCTTTCTGGCTTGCTAAATTTTATTGGATAGTTCTGCCACTAACCTTATGTATCTATCCTGGTAGGTTAAGGAACATTTATCCCTAGCTTCTTTCAGAATTCTCTCACTATCCTTGTATTATGCAAGTTTCACTGTGTTATGTTGTGGTATTGACCTGTTTTTATTGATTTTGAAGGGAGTTCTCTGTGCCTTTGGACTTAGATGCCTGTTTCCTTTCCCATATTAGGAACATTCTCAGCTATATCTTGGTCAAATAAACGTTCTAGACTTTTATCTTGCTCTATTTCTTATTATCTTGCTCTATTTCTTATGGGACTCTATTTCTTATGGGACTCTTATTGTTTTATTTCAGGAAATCACTTATTTCTTTAAGTCTCCCCTCATAGTCTAGTAACTTTCTTTCCCTCTTTTTACAGCTTCATGTTTTCCTCATAATTGCATCTTCTATTTCACTTATTTTCTCCTCTGCTTCTTCAACCCTCATTGTATCTAGTTTACTTTGCATCTCAGTTATACCTAGTTACTTTGCATCTCATTTTTGAATCATCCTTACTAGTTTTTAGGTCTTTGAACTCTGCAGCTAGGGTTTCTCTGGTGTCTTCTATGCTTTTTAAAGCCCAGTTAGTAGTTTTATGACTATTGCTCTATATTCTTATTCAGATATATTGTTTATATCTCTTTCAAGCAAGTCTCTGGCTTTGATTTCTTCTTGACATTTCTTTTGGAGAGAATTCCTCTATCTTGTCATTTAAATAAGTTCCTGTCTTTTGCATGTTTTAAAAACTTGTTGTGTTTCCTGCACCTTAGAGTACTACTATATTAAAAATTAAATTAGGGGTACCTGGGTGGCTTAGTCGGTTATGCATTTGGCTTCAGCTCAGTTCATGATCTCACACGTTGTGGGTTCGAGCCCAGCATCAGGCTCTGTGCTGACAGCTAGCTCAGACCCTGGAGCCTGCTTCAGATTCTGTATCTCCCTCTCTCTCTGACCCTCCCCTGCTTTCACTGTCTCTCTATGTCTCTCAAAAATAAGTAAAAAACACAAAGAAAATTTAAAAAATTAAATTATATTATACTGTCCAGGGCCTGACGCTCAAAGAAATGTTTCTGGTGTACGTTGTGTATGCTCTGTTGTGTTTTTGCTGCTCTTTCCCACGGGTCAGTCCTCTGCATAGCTCCTCCTTGCTTTCATCGGTGAAGTGTTTGAATCTTTTTTTTCCATAATATTTTATTCTCAAATTGTTTTCCATACAACACCCAGTGCTCTTCCCCACAAGTGCCCATCTCCATCACCACCACCTCTTTTCCCCCTCCCCCTTCCCCCTCAACCCTCAGTTCATTCTCAGCATTCAATAGTCTCTCAAGTTTTACATCCCTCTCTCTCCCCAACTCTCTCTCCCTCCTCCGCTCCCCCGTGTTCTCCACTAGGTCTCTCCTGTTTTCCTGCCAGACCTATGACTGCAAACATATGGTATCTGTCCTTCTCTGCCTGGCTTACTTCGCTCAGCATGACACCCTCAATGTCCATCCACTTTCCTACAAAAGGCCATATGTCATTCCCTCTCATTGCCATGTAGTACTCCATCGTGTATATATACCACATCTTCTTGATCCATTCGTCAGGTGATGGACATTTAGGCTTTTTCCAAGTTTTGGCTATTGTTGACATTGCTGCTATGAACATTGGGGTACATGTGCTCCAATGTATCAGCATTTCTCTATCTCTTGGGTAAATCCCAAGCAATGCTATCGCTGGGTCATAAGGGAGTTCTATCGATAGTTTTCTGGGGAACCTCCACACTGTTTTCCAGAGCGGCTAAACCAGTTTACATTCCCACCAACACTATAGGAGGGTGCCCGTCTCTCCACACCCTCGCCAACATCTATAGTCTCTTGATTTGTTCATTTTAGCCACTCTGACTGGCGTGAGGTGGTATCTCAGTGTGGTTTTGAATTGTGTTTCCCTGATGATGAGTGATGTTGAGCATCAATTTATGTGTCTGTAGGCCATCTGGATGTCCTCTTTGGAGAAGTGTCTGTTCATGTTTTCTGCCCATTTCTTCACTGGATTACTTGTTTTGTGGGTGTGAAGTTTGGTGAGTTCCTTGTAGATTTTCGATATTAGCCCTTTATCTGATATGTCATTTGCAACTATCTTTTCCCATTCTGTCGGTTGCCTATCAGTTTTCTTGATTGTTTCCTTTGCCTTGCAGAAGCTTTTTTCTTGATGAAGTCCGAAGGGTTCAGTTTTACTTTCATTTCCCTTGCCTTTGAGGATGTGTTGAGTAGGAGATTGCTGCGGTGGAGGTCTAGGAGGTTTTTCCCTACTTTCTCCTTGAGGGTTTTGATTGTTTCCTGTCTAACATTCAGGTCCTTCAGCCATTTTGAGTTTATTTTTGTGTATAGTGTAAGAGAGTGATCTAGTTTCTTTCTGCTACATGTTGCTGTCCAGTTCTCCCAGCACCACCTGCTAAAGAGGCAGTCTTTTTTCTATCGGATACTCTTTCCTGCTTTGTCATAAATTAATTGACCGTACATTTGTGGGCCCAGCTCTGGGTTCTCTATTCTATTCCATTGGTCTATGTGTCTGTTTTTGTGCCAATACCATACTGTCTTGATGATGACAGCTTTGTAGTAGAGGCTAAAGTCTGGGATTGTGATGCCTCCCGTTTTGGTTTTCTTCTTTGGCTAATCTGGGTCTTTTGTGGTACCATATGAATTTGAGGATAGTTTGTTCTAGTTTTGAGAAGAATATTGGTGCAATTTTGATGGGGATTGCATTGAATGTGTAGATTGCTTTGGGTAGTAATGACATTTTCACAATGTTTATTCTTCCTATCCATGAACAAGGAATATCTTTCCATTTCTT
>NC_043708.1:114575185-114593383 GCF_006229205.1 Suricata suricatta | reverse complement strand
CTATAACTATATCTTCTAATTCACCTATTCTTCTCTCTGCCTCATCAATCCTTGAGGTGGCTGCCTCCAGTTTGTTATTTTCCTCACCTATAGCCTTTTTTAACTCATCAGTTGATTCTTTGATGCTTTTCTCAACCCCAGCAATTAATCTTATGACAAGTTTTTTAAATTCTTGATCTGATATGTTGTCTACATCTGCCTTGAGCAGTTCTGTGGCTGTGACTTCCCCCTGGAAGTTCTTCAGGGGAGAGTTTCTTCGTTTTGTCATTTTTGCTAGTTTTCTGTCTCTTGTCACCTTTAGAAAGCTCGTTGTGCAATGTGCAGTTATTAATATTTCTCTGTTAAAGGAGGCTTATTGACTGTCCAGGGCCTGTCGTTTCAGGAAATATTCTCTTAATGGTGTCTCTCGGTTTCTTTTGTTGTGCCTGTGAGTATTTTATTTCCCTGCTCTTCAATATTTGGGACTCGCCTTCTTGCACACTTTGACTTGTTTCTTGGTGTAGTCCTAAGAAGGAAAACAGACAGACAAACACAGAGGGAACAGAAGCACACATACACACAGACAAATCAAACAATGAGACACACTAAAGGGGGGAAAGAAAAGAAAGAAAATGGGAAGGAAAGAGACTAAAAGAAGAGAAGAAGAGAAAATAAAAAGAAAAGAGAAAGAAGGAAAAAAATGAAAAATATATAAAAGGGGGTCGGAGACAACAAAGGACAGTAGACAGTTCAAAAGTGTATGACCAGTTGAGGGGAGAGGTAAGGATGAGATACAGGAGAATATATCTGGGTTGCAAGAAGGTGAACAAGTAAGGGAGAAAGGAGAAAGGAAACTAAGGAGTAAAATTTAAAAGAATTAAGTAAAGAAAAAGGAAAAAAGGTAATAATGACAAAGAAATAAGTACGCAAAAGGTGAAGAAAAAAAACTTTTTTATATTAATAAAAAATAAAAGCAGCAGCTCCCCCTGGTGTATAGGTGTGGTTTGATGTGGTAGGTCTTGGAGGCTGCTCTCAGAGGCTCCTCCTTGGTGTCTATGGAGATTAGAATGGCGGCTTGCCAAGCTCCGCTAAACTAAGCAGGGTTGGCCACTCTAATGAGTCTGATCTCCTTGGGCCGCAGTTGAACCGAGTTGTATTTTCCAGGCCTGCCTCGGTTCAAAGTTCCAGTCCGTGCACGTTTGTGTTATCACAGATGAAATATATTTGTTTTGGTGGCTGGCTTCTTAGGGGGAGGAATCAGTTTGTCTTGGCTCAGGCAGGGATTTCAGCTGCCCCTGCCTGAGGAGAAATGAGCAGCAGGAGGTGAAGTGAGCACCTTCACAGACTCAATTGGGTAGTCCCCACCCCCAGCCAGGATCTTGATTGCAATGGGGGAAAGAAAGGGGAAAAAAAAATTGAATCTCTCTTGGCTTCAAATAGCTGTTGCTCAAGGCACAGTGTGCTGCTGGAAATGAGCTGGGAGCTCCAGCAGCCTAGGTGCACGCCCAGGCCTCCACCCACTGCCTACTCCCCGTCGGGGGTCATGTAGGTGTGGGCCCTATTTTTTCCTGTGGGCACCTGGGATGAGGGATTCGAGCAGCCAGTGCAGGGAGCGAGATGCACCGTGGAAATGTGGTGCGTGGTCCCATTCCCAAAACCAAGTTCGCAGTGCGCGCCTCTGGCGCAGCCGCAGCTGGGGCCACTTCTTGCTTGTGCAGCCGCTTTGCGCCGCTAAACGCGCGCCCCCGGCATAACCGCAGCCAGGGCCGCTTTTCACTAGGAAGCGCGCGCCTCCGGCGCAGCCGCTGCTGATTCCCCTCCGAGATGGCTTAGGGCTGGAAGCTGTTCCTTCCCTTGCACTACCCAGGTTCGGGATTCTGGCTACCCAGAAGTTATCTATGGAGTGGGTTTCTCTCTCCAAGTGCAGCCAAGCGTTCTTTGCCTCTTCCCCAGAGACAGTACTATGGGCATGTTCAGACTCTCTGTCTCTTCCCTTTTTCTCTCAGGCTCCCCGTGCTTGCCCCGTGTTGAGCTGGGGCTCCTGCCTCCCCTGCATGACCCAGGCTGGCCCGTTTTCAGATCTCCCCAGTTCGCACTCACTGACTCAGGTATCCTTGAGGTTCCCTTCTTTCTAGAGTCCGTATTCTCTCCTTCCGCTCTTGCAGATGAGACTAATGTCCCTCTCAGTTCGATAGATGGGGTGGACGGAATCTACAGAGCTCCCTTCCTCTCCGCCATCTTGGTTCCTCCCCCTATACTCAAGTGTTTGAATCTTTAACTAAATGTGTTTTGATTTGCTTGTTGAAGTAAGCTTTGAAAAAAATGGAGGGAAGCCTGATCCCAAAAGAAGAGAAAGAGGAACAGGTACAGGAAAAAAAATAAACAGAAAATCAAAAACTGTACGGCTGATTCAAAAGAGAGGGGAAAAATAAAGAAAAAAGCAGAAGAAAACAGAAAAGAAGTAAAAAGAAAAGAATAAAAAACCTGATAAAAATAAAAAGGAAGATGACAAAAAATAAAAAAACAAGCCAGTAATGAGCCTAATTCCAAAAGAAAAAAAATAAAAGAGGTAAAAAAGTAGGAAAATCAGAATTTTATTTGGTGCTTGGAAAGTGGTGGCTAAGCTGGTGTAGAGGATAGGCTGGCTGCTTTGGCTCAGGTGTCAGTCTTGCCATAGTAAATAAGCTATTTCCTGGCACGGAGTGGAAGGGTTTGGTGTAAGTGGGTGTTGCTTCACTGGGGGCCACTGTGTTCCTCTCTGAAGTCCTACCTGTTGGTGTTGGGAGGGAAATGGCACCACCCCAGTCTCTCATCCTTGGCCTAGGGACCTCAATTCGCCATGTTCAGGAAGCCTTCATGGATTAGTATGGGAAGTCAGTTCATCTTGTGCCAAAACTCTCTTGTGATGTTTCTTTGGCATGCAACTGGAATTCAAAACCCAAAATCTTAAAGGACTAACATGGTGCAGATATGCTCCCTTCTTTCAGAGTAAAGCAAGTAGAGCTTCCATCCTGCTGATGAAAAACCTTTGGCTGGCACCTGCGGGGCCTTTGTCCTCAGAGAGGCAATAAACCTTCTTCCAAAAGTACTCCAGTAAGGGGACAATTCTCTCCAGCACACCCCAGAGATTACTACACCATGCTGTGCATTCTAGGACTAGCTCCCTCCTCCCCAGGAGCATGCACCTTGGCTCCACTCCAGAGAAAGTCACCCACTTCCAAAAACTCTGGGTTTGAGCTCCAAAAGCTGTTTGCAAAGAAAAACTTGGATACTCAGTATTTCTCACCGCACAGTCTGTGGTCCAGGGTAGATTTCCTCTGGTGTTAACTGGAGGCCACACTTTCTCACCCCTCAGACTTTCTCTTCCTTTTGTCTCTCCACAGAAAGGATCCTCTTGCTCCCATGGCTCCAGGATTTTCTTTCTCCCAATTCACATCCTCTGCCAAGCTATTTCCCTCCAACTGTGGAGATCCTTCTGCCACTCTGCAGACTGATTTCCTAGGTATTCCAAGTGATCTGGTCTCAACAGAGCTGTGTTTGAGGGATGAGGAAAGTACAAAGTCCCTCTACTTCTCTGCCATCTTAACTCTTCCCAACTCATTTATTCTTTAATAGGATGTTCTTTAACCTCCATGTATTTGTGGTCTTCCCAAATTTTTTCTTGTGGTTACTTCAAGTTTCATAGTGTTGTGATTTGAAAATATTCATGGTATGATCTCAATCTTCTTGCATTTGTTGAGGCCTGATTTGTGATGCAGTGTGTGACTTATTTTTGGGAATGTCCCATATGCACTTGAAAAGAATGTATATTATGCTGCTTTAGGATGAAATGTTCTGAATATATGTTAAGTTCATCTGGTCCAAAGTGTCACCCCTCATATGTCCCAGGCACCCCTCAGATCCCCACCTTTACCCTGTTTGTGTCCAGGTCTTCTGCTCAGACAGCAGCTTTGTTTTATCTCAGGCACACTGGCTGAGTTTCAAATCTCCAAACTTTAGGTAGCCAGTGCAGCATAAACCCACACTAGTGAGTCTAGGGGGTGAGTCTAGCCACACTGGGGCAGAAATTGGTTTGTCTCAGAAGGGCAGTCACACCAACACACAAGAACTTGGAATTTATAGTAAAGCCCAATAAAAAGCCCAAGTCCAGGTTACCCATTCTCAGCAGGCGTCTCTGCCCCTATGGTTAAACGGTGGGTTCTTTTGGCTCCTGAGTGGCTTTGCCACGTCTTCCAGATGAACTCCAAGAAGGGGGAAACATCTCTCCCAGTGCATTCCAGAGAATCCTCAGATTACACTGTCTGCTCCTGGGCCTCTACTCTCCTTCTCTACAGGAGTGCTCACCAGGCCAACTCCAGCCACAACATAGACTTCTAGAACTTCAGTCCTTGAGTTCTGCTGGTTATAAAAACTCAAGATAACCAGCCCCTCTTGTTTTCCCAGTCAATGGCTTTGGAGAAGTGTTTACCTTGTGCAACCTCCTGTCTCTCTCTCTCTCTCTCTCTCTCTCTCTCTCTCTCTCTCTCTCTCTCTCTCATTCCCTCCCCCCACTCTGTGTTCAGGGCTCCCTATCCTCCTTAGCACACACAATCCTTTTCTCTCCCAAATCATGTCTCTTCACTTCCTACCATCCTCCATGTGGCCTCTTCTTTCCCTCTAGCTGTGCAGTTTATCCTGTCATCCCTCAGACTGATGTCTTGGGTGTCCAGAATGATTTGATATTGATGTAACTGTGTTTGAAGGAGGAGGCAAGCATAAGGTCTTCCTACTACTCTGCCATCTTAACTGCTTCCTGCCATCTTAGTTCCTTCCAGCACTAACTCATCTTTAAATGTTTGGTAAAAATCACCAGTAAAGCCATTTGATGCTGGGATTTTCTTCACTAGATTTTTTATTGCTGATTTAATTTAAAAACTTTTTAAATGTCATTCATTTTTGAGAGACAGAGAGAAACGGCATGAGCAGGGGAGAGGCAGGGAGAAATAAAGACACAGAATCTGAAGCAGGCTCCAGGCTTTGAGCTGACAGCACAGAGCCCAAAACAGGGCTCGAACCCACAGACTGTGAGATCATGACCTGAACTGAAGTCAGACACTTAACTGATTGAGCCACTCAAGCACCACTGATTTAATTTCTTTACTAGTAAATTGTCTATCCAAACTTTCTATTTCTTCCTGACTCAGTCTTGGTAGTTTGTATTTTTCTATTTCTTTAGATTCTTCTGTTTGTTGGCATATACTTGTCCATAGCCTCTTAAAATTCTTTGTATTTTGGTGGTATTAGTTTTAATGTTTCCTTTTTCATTTACATATATATGTGTTTTGATTTGGGTCTTCTCCATTTTTTGCTTAGTTAGTCTAGTTGACAGTTTGTGAATTTTTTTATTTTTTCAAATAGCCAACTTTTAGTTTGGTTAATCTTTTCTACTGTTTTTATGTTCTCTACTTTATTTCTGCTCTCATCTTTATTATGTTCTTCCTTCTTCTACCTTTGGGCTCATTATTATTTCCTCTTCCTCCTCCTCCTCCTCCTCCTCCTCCTCCTCCTCCTCCTCCTCCTCCTCCTCCTCCTCCTCCTCTTCTTCTTCTTCTTCTTCTTCTTCTTCTTCTTCTTCTTCTTCTTCTTCTTCTTCTTCTTCTTCTTCTTCTCCTCTTCTTTAAGTTTCTTCAGGCATACTTATTTGAGGTCTTTCTTGCTTCTTAAAGTTTATTTATTTTGAGACAGGAGGAGTGAGCAAGGGAAGGGTAGAGAAAGAGGGAGAGAGGAAATCCCAATCATATTCCATGCTGTCAGTGAAGAGCCTGATGAGGGGCTCCATCCCACAAACTGTGAGCCAAAATCAAGAGTCAGACCCTTAACTGACTGAGCCAAGAGGTGCCCTAAGAACTTTCTTGCTTCTTAATGTGGGCATTTACTACTATGAACTTCGCTTTTGGAACCATTTTGCTACATCTCATAAGTTTTGCTATCTTGTACTTCTTTTTCATTCGTCTCAAAATACTTTTTTTGTCCTTTAATTTTCCTTTGATCCATTGCTTATTCAGGAAAGTGTTGTTTAATTTCCATGTATTTGTGATTTTTTTTTGTTTTCTTCTTGTTATTGATTTCTAGTTTTATACTGTTGTGGTCAGAGAGGATAGTTTTTATCATTTTAATGTTCTTGACATTGCTAAGACTTGTTCTGGGGTCTAACATATGGTCTATTCTAAAAAATGTTCCATGTGTGCTTGAAAAGAATGTGTATCTGCTCTTGTCAGATAGGATTTTCTGTACATGTCTCTATAGTGTTGTTCAAATTCACTTTTTCTTTGTTGATTCTGTCTGATCTATCCATTTTTGAGAATGAGGTATTAAATTCCTTGACCATTATGGTATTGTGTTTATTTCTTCTCTTTATGTGCTCCTTTGTTGGACACATAAATATTTACAATTTTTTTATGTCTTCTTAAGTGTTGACCCTTTTATCATTACACAATAACTTTCTTTGTCTCTTTTTTTCATTTTTAGTTAAAACTCTATTTTGTCTGATATAGTACAGTTATGCCTGTCGGGTTTGTTTGTTTGTTTTTTGTTACCATTTGCATGAGATATCTTTCCCCATCTATTCACTCTAAGGTTCAATGTATTTTGAAGAAAAAGTGAATTTCTTGTATGTAGGCAGTACATTGTTGTTGTTGTTTGTTTGTTTGATCAGGCATTCTATGTCTTTTGATTGTAAGATTTAATCCCTTTATGTTTAGCATTATTATTGATAAGGACTTACTAGTGCCATTTTTAAACTTGTTCTCTGGTTGTTTTGTAGTCCATTGTTTCTTGTTTCCTATCCTGCTATTTTTTTTTTTTTGTATGTCTCAATGTCTTGTTGTATCAGTGTGTTTTGACTTCTTTATAATTTCCCTTTTACTTTCTTTTTCATTATTACAGATTTTCCTTTGTGGTTGCAATGAAGTTTACATAAAATATCTTTAAATTATAACACCCTATTTTAAACTAATAATAATTTAACTTAAATAACATTCCTAAGCTTTAGACTTTTACTTCTTCCTTCTCTCACATGTTAGGTTATGGACCAGTTTACATATTTTTACATTGTGTAACTGATAGATTATTGTAGTTATGGTTATTTTTATTACATTTGTATTTAACTATGGAACTAGAGTTTTATTACACAACATCATTACCATATTACAGAATTCAATGTTGACTATGTATTTATCATTACCAGTCAGTTTTACACTGTCTTCTTTTAACCTTTATTATGTTAACTCGTGCTCTTTTATTTCCACTCAAAGAACTTCTTTTAAAATTTCATTTAAGGTAGGTTAGGTGGTGGTGAGTTTCCTCACCATTTGTTTTTTCAAGAACGCATTTATCCCACTCTCATTTCTAAAGGAGAATTCTTAATAAAGAAAGTTTTTTTTCTTTCAATATTTTTAACATATCACTGTAACAGGGTGTTGTTGTAAAGACCACTGCACTATGAATAGGAGTGAGGCATGATTTTATTTACGGCCGGGCCAAACTTGATCTCCCTGGTGTTAAGGAGCAGAGAATGGCCCCGAACAAAGGCGGCAGTGAGATTATATGAACAGAATACGTTATTATTTAGTTAAACAATTTACAATCTATAGCATTCCATAGTAGCCAATTGCACTGTAATACACAAATGCCTTCTTTGGCAGGAACCCAACACTCTAAGACTCTTTGTCCCTTTAAAATGACCAATCATAGTTAGACATCTAAGGTATAGATGGGGATGATTTCTCATCGTTAACTGTCTTTGCCAGGTCTTAGTAAAAATGGTGGGGTTGCACTTAGCAAGCAGGCAGAAGTTATACCCTCTGATAACTTTAACAGGGAGCTACATAGGTTTTTATCTCAATGTTTTAGCAGTTACCATGCAGTTAGTCAAAACAGTGAACCAGGAGATGCATTCACAAAGCAATTTACAGAAGCCAAAACAGCTGGTTAATGATTTTCCATTTTACTCAGGTTTGTTAACCTACAACAGTCACTCCATTCTCTTGTGGTCTGGAAATTTCTGTTGAAAAGCTTGCCAAGAATTTTTGGGGGGTTCTCATGAATGTAACTTCCTCACTCTTTTCTTTTGCTACTTTTAAATTTCTTTGTCCTCGACTTTTGACAATTTAATATACTGTATCTCAGTGCAGCTTTATTTAAGTTCAGCCTATTTTGGGTCCAATAGACCTTTTTGCCATTATTACTTTAAATATACTTTCTCTCCTTTCTCTTTCTCTTCTCCTTCTGTAATTTCTGTAATAAAATGTCTTTGTTTGATTGTGTTTCATTATTCCTGTAGGCTTTTATCACTCTTTTTTATTCTTTTTGCTTTCTGCTCCTCTTACTGAACAATATCAAATATCCTATCTTATAGGTTGTTAATTCTTTCTTTTGCTTGATCAAATCTGCTTTTGAATTGCTCTGTTGAATTCTTCAGTTCACTTATTATATGGTTCAACTCTAGATATTTTGGGATTTTTTGTGACCTTTGTTGCTTTGTTGAATTTCTTATTTTTGTGCACTTTTTCCTGATTTCATTTATCTGTTAGTGTGTTCTTGTAGTTCACCAAACTTAAGAGAATTATTCTGAATTTTTTGATTGTTGACAGAACTCCATTTCCTTAGTGTTAGTTAATAGTTTTATGAGTTTCTTATGGTGGTGTCATATTTACTGGGTTTTCATTATTTCTGATGCCTCATATTGGTATCTGAACTTTTGAATAAGTGGTCTTTTCAGACTATGTAAGTTTGCTTTGGAAGAGACAATTGTCTACCATTCAGCTCAGTTTGGGTTTCTGGACAGATCTTCTGGTAACATCTTTGGGCAGATAGGGTCTGCTATTAGGGTCTATTTTGGAAGCAAGGCAACTGTGAGCGCTGAGATTAGAGGTGCAGAGCAGAGTATGCCACTGGCTGAAAATAGCTTAATAGAACTTCTGACTTGGTTCCTTGGTCAGGAAGTCTGAAGACTGTATTCAGTGGGACTTCATATTAGTTTCCCTGGTTAAGTGCAGTGGAAGAAGCAGCTCCAAGGCTATTAATGTGCATTGTTTGTGGTCTTGACATTTTCCAAGTTACCTTATTGAACAGGGCCACTGGCTTTTTTCTAAAGCTCTATCCCCTTGCCTCTCAGCTCTAGTTTCTGGATTATGCAGCTTCCAGGTGCCCTCACCAGCCCTCGTTTCAAATGAGTCAAAGAGCCATGCTCTACAGCAGGTAAGGTTATAAGTCAGGCTTCTGCTTCTGTGGAACTGGGAGGGTGCAATTCAGGCAAGTTCGCAAGTAAAACTGCAGGTAAGCAAAATTGCTAATTGGGATTTTTACTTGAACTCTGCAGGTAGGAATCCAGTGTGCCAAGATTTGAGTTCTGGTTGTTGGGAACCCCTGCCCCCTTACCTGTCACAATTGGATTCCCAGTGGTTGAGACCCACAGATTCCTATGCAGTCGTCATACAGCAAAACCACAGCAAGGGCTCTCATGAAGTGACCCACAACATTGAGGTGGGGTTGGATATCACTCCTAAGTTATCTTTTTCTAACTCAGGGGAGACCATCAGAGTTCTCTGGCAGGGAGATAGTGGGAAAGAATGGGGAGCCTGTCAGTTTCCCATCTGGCAATCCTGGGATGGCAGTGAAGCAGGGAGCTCAGGATGTCCATAGTCCTTCCTTCACATGACCTGCCAAATCAGGCTGTCTTTGAGTGCATTTATATACTAAACTCCTCCACTTGAAATGTAAGAAAACACAATAATCTCTTCCAATTTAGTCCAGCCTCAGTTATCCACGTCAAAGGGAGGAAAGAGAAGCATGCAAAATGCAAAGCCCAGAGGGTATAGGAGCCTTGAAGAGCTGTGGATTTGGTCCTTACCTGGCAAAGATCATGTTGGATATTGGCATCATTTGAAACTTCTAATTGGACAAGCTGGTGGCATCAGTGAAGAACTTGATCTCAGCCTCCATTTAACTCCCAGAGTCTTCATGCAAACTGACTGTGGCTTTAAAATCTTGATTTTTTTGTTCAATTTTTACAGGTGCAATAAATTACAAATAAGTGAGTGCTTACATACTGATTGCTTACTGTGTGTCATGCCCTTTAAATAAAATAGCTCATATGACTAATTATAAGTAGACTGCCACCACCAAAAAGAAGGAACCCCATGTTATATATGTCTCTGCCTTTTAACTACTTTATCTCAAATAATAAATTACTGTTTGATGAAGATACTTGAGCCCAAGTTAACCTCAGTAGATCAATTTGGGATTTTTATAGAGATCACTTGGTGAAAAGAGAGAGAGGAAAAAAAGAGGCAAAGAAATTTGACACACAGCTAAAAACACCTTTAGTCCAAATAACAGAAAGAAGAGAGGAAAAAAAGAAAGAAAAAGAAACATGATTTACCAGTAACATGTATGATGGTAGAAATATCCTGCAGACACATCAATACTAAGGTAATAACAAGCGGGTGTCCGAGTGATTCAGGGTTAAGTGTCCAACATTAGCTCACGTCATGATCTCATGGTTTGTTGAGTTTGAGTCCTGCATTGGACTGTGCTGGCAGTGAGGAGCCCGCTTGGAATTCTCTCCCTCTGCCTTTCTCTGTGCCTCTGCCCAACTTACTCACTCTTGCTCTCTCTCTCTCTCTCTCTCTCTCTCTCTCTCTCTCTCACATGCACATAAATAAATAAATAAATAAATAAACAAACAAACTTTGAAAAAAAGAAAAAAAACAATAAGGAAATTCTACAATCCACCTTATGCTTATAAATCCGAATGAGATAAAATGGACCAATTCCTTAAAAGACCCAAACTGCCAAAACTCATTCAAAAACCTGGATAGTTCTATATCTCTCCAAAAAATTGAATTTGTACATAAAAACCCTCCACAAATAAATCTCTAGGACCAGATAAATTCACTGGTGAAGTCTACCAAATACTGAAAGAAGAAATAATACCAATCTTACACAACACCTTCTAAAATATAAATGTAACCATGTCCTAACTCATTTGACGGGACTAGCATTACTTTAATTCAAGAACATGACAAAGACATTAGTGGAAACATTGGTGAAATTCAAATAACATACGGAGTTTAATTAATAATGTTCTACCATTGTCAATTCTTTAGTTTAGGTAAACATACATAGTTATATCAGACATTAACATCAAAGGAAGCTGTGCAAGAGATGTACTAAATTCTCTGTTCAATCTTTGCAACTCTTCTTGAAGTCTGAAGTTACTTAAACACGCTGAATTATATACATAATTCATGTACTATATACATATTCATGTATATAGATCTCCATTTATCATACAAAGAAGCTAAATCTTAAAAGGGTAAGAAATTCATCAGTCCCAACCCAGTATTTAAATCCAAGTGTATCTGACTAAATCCAAGCATAGAGCTCTACTATTTTATCCTTTATAGCTACAATTTATAAGACAAAAGAGGTTTTAAGACATTTTCACAAAGTCTTTTGAGTTTGATGTAACGGTTAACCTTATCGGTATTTACTATGTGGTACATATAATGTGAAGTGGTAGCTTGTCCACAATATAATTTCTGAACTTTCAGATAAAAACACTAAGGCTGCAAGAGTTTACATCAAATATTTAAGACTATGCAGTATCTGAGCAGGAGAGCTAGGATTAGAACTTATGCCACTTGATTCCAGAGTTCAAACTTGCTTCATTCTATTATACCAGATGTTTGGATATTCTGATGGTTAATTTTACATGTCACCTCAGCTAGGCCACACATCTAGATGTCTCAGTGAAGGTATTTTTTAGATGAAATTAATATCTTACAGCCCCTTACTCTCTATAATGTGGGTAGGCCTTCACCAATCAAGTTGAAGGTCTATTTATAAGAAAATAGACTGAAGTCTTCCAAAGAAAGAAAAATTCTGCCTCCAGACTGCTTTCAGACTTGAAATGCAGTGTCAACTCTCCCCTAGGCCTCCAGCCTGCCAACCTGCCCTGCAGAATTAGAATTTGGACTTTCCAACCTCCACAAGCATGAGTCCTTCCTTAAAATGAATGTCTTTCTCTCTCTCTATGTTCTCTCTCTCTCTCTCTCTCTCTATATATATATATATATGTATATATATGTATATACACACACACACATGAATACACATACATGAGTATGTATGTACCATATGAACATATGTGCACATGCATGTACATTGTTAAGCATCACATATGTGTCCGTTTATGTTTATGTGTACCAGTACTTACGTTCGTATGTATATCTGTACATTTACATGTGTATACATAAATGAGAGAGAGAAAACAGTTTATTTTAAGGAATGGATTCATAATTGTGGAGACTGGCAAGTCCAAATTGTGTGTGTGTGGGTGTGTGTGTGTGTGTGTGTGTGTGTGTGTGTGTGTGTGTGGAGAGAGAGAGAGAGAGAGAGAGAGAGAACACATGTAATGTAAGTATGCAGCTCCTATTTACCATTTTTTCTGTTTCTCTAGAGACCCTTAATAACAGATTTCCACATTAACTCTGAGGAGGAAGAAAGTCAAATTTTATTATTCCCACTTCTTTCCCATAAGAGATGCTGAAACCAACCATCAAACATCCTTTGGCTCAGGCAAATGACCCCAGAGCAGAGAGAAGGTGGATTGCATTCACAGAAAAGAGAGAATGTGATCAAATGTTGCTTTACCAGCATGTGGTATAGGAGGGCACTTGGTGGAGTTTGCAGGAAAGCAGACAGGACTGAGGGCTGAACTAATGCAGTGGCTGCCTTGGGTAAAGTAAGAGAGAAGACTTGTATGTGAGTTAGAATTAGAAGACAATGCAATGCAATAGTCTGAGACCTCAACAAATGACTAAATCCAATAGAAATGTTTCAAATTGAGTCCTGTACAGATACAATTTTTTTCACTCATATGTGGAACAGGAGAAACTTAACAGAGGACCAGAGAAGGGGAAAAATAGTTAAGGAGTGGTAGGGAGGCAAAACATAAGAGACTATTAAATTCTGAGAACAAACTGAGGGTTGATGGGGGTCAGGGAGGGGGAGAAGGGGTGATGGGCATGAAGGAGGCACTTGTGGGGGTGAGCACTGAGTGTTATATGGAAACCAACTTGACAGTAAACTATAAAAGAAAAAAAGAGTATTAGAGTACAGAACATAGTATATCACTATGAAAACATAATCGAGTGAGATGACAGCTTTGGCAAGATCACAATATGAGGAAGTGATTGTTAGATAAAGATATTTGTAAAGGCTTATATTGATTGACAATTACTAAATCTAGATCTTATCTATCAAAACATGGACAACAAAAAGATGTACTGTGGAAATAAGTTATAATGCCTGTATCTGGAGCCAAAATAATTTTCATAGTGGATGTTAGAAAATCATTAACAAACTAATTCATTGTCCAAGAAATCTAATAAAAATACATGTTTATTGGGGAAAAACTTGAGTCCTATATTCCATGCTCAAGACCTATACATATAATTGCCCACTGGCCTCTCTAAAGAGATGTTAGGCACTTCAAACCCAAAATACTAAAAATTAAAATTTCCCCACACAAACCTTTTTGTTTTGCCTTATAATAATCAAAATGCCAGTAAATATTGCTGTCACCCACTCACATCCAAAAGAAAAGTATTATTGGCATGTCTTGCTCTTCTCTTAATTCACAGGCCCTTTTGATGCTTTCTAGTGAACTTCTCTTAAGACGAAGTGCACTTTACACTTCCATGGGCACCATCCAGTTGAAATCTCCATTGTTGTTCTCTTGAAGCATCACAATAACCACCTGACCTTACTCTCAGCTTCAGTTTTATTCTTCTCCAACACAACTTGATGCTGCACTTGCTACAGTGGAGAGAGAGCACTACCAAATAGCTGTTCTCAAGTGTTGAAAATATAATGTATCATTTTCTTCCAGTTTGCTCTTAGGATAAATCTAATTATCTTTAACATGGCTCTACACAAAGGCCATGGCTGTATCTCTCCCACTCTTTCCTTTGCTCTCAGTGATTGGGACATTCTATATGCCTTTTACCCCCTCTCTACTTCTGGGTTCTAGCACAAAGATTTATTCTAATACAATATGTTTTCACCATTCTTCAGCCAGTTACCTTATACTCATTGTTCAAGTGTTTTCTCAAGCCTTTCATTCTCTGAGATGCTTCATGTACTCTTTTTCCTAGTGGTGTCTACTACCAGTTTGCTCTGATAGGAAATCACACTGAACTTATTTGTCATTTCTTTTTCTTTTCTTTTTTAATATTTTTTTATTTTTTAAATTTACATCCAAGTTACATAGCATATACTGCAACGATTTCAGGAGTAGATTTGTTAATGTGCTTTGCCCACTTAGCTCTTTACATTTAATTCTTTTCCCCTCCCACAATCCCTCCAGCAACCCAGTTTATTTTCTACATTTGAGAGTCTCTTATGTTTTGCCCCGTTCCCTGTTTTTATGTTATTTTTGCTTCCTTTACCTTATATTCATCTGTTTTGCATCTTAAATTTATCAAATGAGTGAAGTCATATGATACTTGTCTTTCTCTGACTGGACTAATTTTGCTTAGCATAATACATTCTAGTTCCATCCACATAGTTGCATATGCAAATTTCATTCCTTTTGATTGCCAAGTAATACTCCAGTGTGTGTGTGTGTGTGTGTGTGTGTGTGTGTGTGTGTGTGTGTACCACATCTTCTTTATTCATTCATCTATTGATGGGCATCTGGGCTTTTTTCATACTTTGGCTATTGTCGATAGTGCTGCTGTAAACATTGGGGTGCATGTGTGCCTTGGAAACAGCACACCTGTATCCCTTGGACGAATACCTAGTAGCGCGATTGCTAGGTCATAGAGGGGTTCTATTTTTAATTTTTTGAGGATCCTCCATATTGTTTACCAGATGGCTGCAGCAGTTTGCATTCTCTTTGCAAAAGAGATCCTCTTTCTCCACATCCTCGCCAACATTTGTGGTTGCCTGAGTTGTTAATGTTAGCCATTCTAACAGGTGTGAAGCGGTATCTCATTGTGGTTTTGATTTGCATTTCCCTGATGATGAGTGACGTTGAGCATTTTTTCATGTGTCGGTTGGTCATCTGGAAGTCTTCTATAGGGAAACATCTATTCATGTCTTTTGCCCATTTCTTCACTGGATTGCTGGCTATCTTCTGCAATGGTGGAAACATGACTGTTTCTTTCTGAACTGTGACAACAATGATAGACACAACATCTAATACACTGTAGATACTCAATAAACATTCATTCAAGTAAATTAAATTATTGATAAAGTGAATTAAATGTGACCATTTATTTCTGTAAATCAGATTTGCACATTTAGAATAAATCTACGAAAAGATAGTCAGTTGCAGTCTAAAGCTAAAGAAGAATACAAGTAAATAATATGGGACAATTTGTATAACTGTGAGATATGAGTCACATTTTTTGTCACAGTAGTGTACACATGAGAAACAATTGATAAGATATTATGAATTTTCTCTCTGAAAATGAGACAAATAGATGCTGATTAAAATGAGGATAGCAAGTACATATTTATTAGATTAGATCATTTGAATTAGAATTTTATCTGACGATCTTTTCCCTGAATAGTAAGGTAACTTAAGGATCAGTTAAATCTTAACATATAATTGTCAGTATTCGTCGAAGTTTTTCATTTCCTTGCACACAAAACGAGCAACATGGGATAAATTAGATACATTGAAACAAAAATAACATAGCCCAAAGTTATTACTTTGAACTGTGTATTCACTCCAGTTCAGCAACACCAAGGAAGACCCATATTATGGCTACTTTGATTCTTTGACCATATTTATTTATTTTTTCTCTCTGATAATATTTCCTTTGAGATAAACAAATCATAAGAATTAGACACAATTTGCATTGAAGCCATGGGATTTGGTTGATTTTATGGTCAAACATGTGAACTATAAAGTCAAGGATACTGGGTATTTCCTTCATCAGGGGCCTAGCACAGTTTCTAGCACACCACAGGTACAATAAATTTTTAGATACATGACAAAGAATGGTTAGATTTTATAAAATACATGAATATATACATATTTGGGTGTATATATAGTAAAAGGCAAAAGACTTATGCGATCTGAAGAGAAACGAGAGTATTGGGTGTATATATAGTAATATTCATATATAGATATGAAAGAGGTAAATATATGTAAAAATGGTAAACAATATCACATTAAAATCCTATATGCTTCTGACCTAATTGATGAGACCAAGATTAGCAAAGCTAATGGGAATAGTTTGCAGCCAGTGATTCTTATAAAGCAGATTTCTGTTAAAAATAATAGACCCAAAACCTATCAGAATACAGTATTTCTTGTCTCTCTTTGTTTCTACTGAGCTTCTTAGCTGCATTTTTTTTCTATTGGCAGTGTGGTCTCCGATTTAAGATGATATAAAAGGCAAAGCCCCTTTTCTCAATTTCCAAGTTGAGAAACCTTGTTAAGGCTCTGCACTTACCTGAACCAATCTTATGGTGAGAGGGATGAGGCACTCTGACTGGCCTGACCTGGGTTAAAGTGTGGCTCTGCAAGGGGCAACCCCAGCATAATCAAAGAAAGTGGAAATTGACCAAAAGAGGGAAGTGTATGACAGGCTCCCAAAAGACAGGTTCTACTACATCCCACTCTGCAGCCCCTGAGTGAGACAGAGTAAGACCCAATACATTGAAGTGCAAAACCCAAAAGAGTTGGGGGAGGGGGGGTAAATGTTCACAAAGTAAGGTAAATGTTCACAGAGTAAGGTACAGAGAACATCTAACTAATCTACAATGAACACTGGACCCAGTGACTTGCACCATGACAGTTCGGTCCCCACCCAATCTTACGTAAAGTAAACTAAGGAACTTAACTATTACCTTTATCAGGGTTTTCATTCCAACCAACCGCACATCTAGGTGGGAGGCTCATGTAAGACACACTGTGGACACTCAGCTCCGTGTATGCAGACAGGAAAAAACAAACCCATTTACTGTTTATGTGTAAATAGCCTGGTCATGAGGGCATTTTCAACCAATGATCACATCCAATGCAACTTTGCACAGAAGACCTAGGGTATGATCTGTATGGTCTGTAAAATAACTATGATGAATTCAGGCGAATACCTGTGTAAATACATTTATTAACTTAAATGTGCTTTAAGGAAAGAAAATCTGTAAATAAATTGATATATAAGTTTTAAGAAATATTCTGGAGCCCTCATCAATTTACATTTGACTCAAGTGGGATGTGGTTTCCCTGAAACTGATCTTTTGACAGTTTGATCCCCAAAGATGGGAGCTATACAAGCAGTTCTACACTGTTTTCTAAGGAAAGCACAGACACACATGCAGACTTGATCACACAGGTGTAAAATAGTATAAGAAGGTCACACTCTTGATTGACAGCCTCCAGAATGAAAATTTCTACAAAGATGCTATCTTATCATGAAATGAATTTTCACAGGCTTATAGTTTTCAAAATTCCATTTTACCAACTGTGAGTTACAGACATACCTTGGAGGTATTGTGGATTTGATTCCAAACCACTGCAATAAAGCAGAAATTGTGGGAAGCCTAGGTGGCTCAGTCGATTAAGCATCTAATTTTGGCTTAGATCATGAGTCCATGATTTTGAGCCCTGTATTGGGCTCTGTGCTAACAGCTTGGAGACTGGAGCCTGCTGCAGATTCTGTGTCTGCCTCTCTCTCTGCCCCTACCCCACTTGTACTCTCTCTCTCTCAAAGGGTAAACATTTAAAAATTCAAAAAAGTAAGTGGATTTTGCAATAAACTGAGTTAAATCAATGTTCTGATTTCCCACTGCATACAAAACTTATGTCTATACTATAAACATTAAGCATACTATTAAGCATGCAATAGCATTCATTATGTTTAAAAAAGGTATATATCTTAATTTAAAAATGTTATTACTAAAAGATAGTAAACTATCATCTGAGCTCTCAATACATAGTAATCATTGATCACTAATCACCATAACAAGTATAATGATAATGGAAGATTTTGAAATATTGTGAGAATTACCAAAATATGACAGAGACACAAAGTGAGCAAATGCTTTTGGGAAAATGGTGCCAATGGACTTGCTCAACTCAAGGTTGCCACAAATCCTGACTTTGTGAAAAAACATGGTATCTGTAAAGTGCAATAAAAGGAAGAGCAATAAAAT
>NC_043708.1:114555202-114575085 GCF_006229205.1 Suricata suricatta | reverse complement strand
ATGTAAAAGCATACACTAAGTGAATACTTATAGCATTAAATGGTAAAATAATATTTATCCTATTTAATTTTTTAAGAGTCTGATCAATATTCTAAGCCTCTCAGTCTGAGAAAGGTAGGTGGTTCACTGGAAATGAGTGAATGTAAAAGCATACACTAAGTGAATACTTATAGCATTAAATGGTAAAATAATATTTATCCTATTTAATTTTTTAAGAGTCTGATCAATATTCTAAGCCTCTCAGTCTGAGAAAGGTAGGTGGTTCACTGGAAATGAGTGACAAGTAATACATGCCTCTTTATCCATAATAAAGGACAATATAAAACTTAAGGAGGGTTGAGAATTATTTTAAGTTGTTCTCTTGGGAAGGAGACAGTGGAGTTTATCCAGGAACATCTAAGAGACAATATGGCTTTAGAAAAATAGATGGTAACTTCTAACAATTAGTAGGTCTATTCAGAAAAGCAAGAAATAATTAAAGAACTTGAATGTCAAATGTTATGATGTTGTAATTTATTTAAAAGCATATATGTCAAATTATATAGTAAAAGTGGTCCTCATTTAAAAGATGTTGTTCCATTTGTAAATTTGGGTATCCAGAATTTACAAGAAACAATGTCTTATTACAATTGGAAAAGCATAATGTACCTGCCACCAGATGGCAATGTTCATCATGGGTAATAGTGCCTCCATGGGTGAATGCAGGCAATAGATAACTCAATCAAATGGCCATAATAATGTAATAACGGCTGTAACCCAATCAAACACTGAACAAATCAACCTAGCTTTGTGATTTTTTCCCTCTATGAGCAGGAGTAGGATGAGGGCAAGCCAAAATGAGGGTCTTTGGTATTATCAGCCAAGCTGGTGTGGTAAGATCAGATATGATGGAAGTATAGGCTAAAAGAGAGGTATCTTTGGGTAATAATCTAAGCGAAGAATAGAGGTGCAAAATCAGATTGATGAGGCCAGACTTGGTAAAAATTATCAGTGGGAGTGGTGAGGCTCCTGTGCATGACATCACTGAAGGAGTTAGATAGACATGATTAAGAGTGGATAGAGGATTATAGAATGCTTAGGACAAGCATTGGCAAGAAATATAATAAAAATTGGTGAACAATGGTGAGAGGGATAACAAAAAAGTCAAAATAAAAGAGTTTATTGGAAGGAAACAGAGTACTAATGATCTGGAAACAGGTGGAAAATGGTGTACCAACTTGTTTCTTATATTTGAGCTAAGGGTGATGAGGGAAAAGTAGCAAACTCTAGGGGAAAGTATCTTTAAAATATGGCACTGTCAAGGGGGGATCCAATTTCCTTCAACTGAGACGAAGAAGAAATGTAAAAGAAAGGAAGAAAGAAAGAAAGAAATCTATTCTAATAAACTAGAACTGTTTTCTCCCCAAACTGAACTATGAGACATTGAAGATATATTCCATGAGGAAGAGTTAGACTTACTTTCTGGTGGATTACCTAACAAAAACACTCTTGAGAGTAAAAAGAGATGTCAATAATTATGCCCAGGCAACAGGACTCACCAGGGGAAACAGAGATAGATGATCATTATTCTTGGAGTCAAAAAGTTCGGAAACACTAGCCACTATATCATTGGTTTGGAGATTCCTAGTGCCACTGAGCATACTGAAGAATCTCATGCATCTCACAGAAAAAAAAATGTGTCTAATATTGATAAATCTAACATTGCAGATTTGTCTGATGATGGAAATTTCATTTCCATTTAGCAGATACTCACATCTCCAAGACATGGGAGCTCATCAGACAGTTTCAGAAAAATGGCATGGTGCTGCCTCCAGAAGAGTCAAACGAAAATAGATGGAGATAAGAGTATAGAAAGGAATGGAGATTTTGCAAGATGGTGGAGAAATAGAGAGCTCCATACTTCCTGCCCACATCTCTCAAACAAAGGCTGAAGCCAAAGAACACCACAAGAGTCTGGGACGAAAAGAGACAGAGTCCACTAATAAGACAGCTTAATAGGTGCATGATTGTGAACTGGGAAAGATAAAAATAAGCTGGGACCTGGAGGCACGGAGGGGAGGGAGCCACCTCCACGAAGAGATGAAGGGAAGAGAAAGAGGGGCTAAAACTGCTCATAGAACTGTCCCTGGAAAAAAGAAAAACCTTGGCCTGGGATGGAGAGGGATCCTATCATCCCATTTCTAACGGCACGGTGTCCAGAGAGAGATTCTATCTCTAACTGCAGCTCTTTCTTTGGGCTGGGTGCCCTGGTCCCAGTCAGCACCAGGAGGAATTGCTCCCCTACTATCCCTACTCAATCCTGGCTAGGAAGTGCCCAGCTTGCAGGATTACATTCTGGACAGTATCACTAAAGTGCACAAACTAAGATCTGGAAACTAGGCGGGGCTTGGACATAGAACATAGCCCACTTTGGCTATGCCCACGACACAGGAAGATCTGACCAAAAGAGTGATTTGCAATGCTTGATTCAGGAAAGAACTAAGGCGCCACCATTTTTCTCCCCACAATCACCAAGGCAGAGCCTCAAGGAGCAGCCCACAGGACCCACAGTGGAGGTGAGATCTACCTACACCAAACCATGACCATCCGCACTAGAAAGCTGCTTTTTTTTTTTTTTTAACTAGAGCCCTCGGCAAGACCAACATTGATGCATTGTCAGGATTAACTCTAGATCAATTTTTGCTTTTCAGATAAATTCTCCCTTATCTTATTCTTATCTCTCCCCTCCACTGGACTGGGCACTCTGGTTATTGGTTTGCTTAAACTGTCACATTTAATCCATTCTCTTGATGCATATTCTATACCTTCCTTTCTCTCTCTCTCTCTCTCTCTCTCTCTCTCTCTCTCTCTCTCTCTCTCTGTCTCGCTCTCACTCTCTCTCTCTTTGGAATAATCAGGCTATATAGTTTCTCTGGGTAACATTATCTTCGTTTCTTTCTCCTCACCTCCTACCATATTTTCCTTTTTCTCTCCCTGAATTAAGGCTTTTAGTCTCTCTGCTGGGTCAAGTTTTAATTTTGCTTTCTCCCCACCCCTGTCATTTCTCTCCCTATATATGCTCTTTGATCACCACCCTGCTCTTTATTTGTAGTTGGGATTTCTGGGTTTTTGCTTTTAGACTGCCCTTTGTGTTTTGTTGTTTTTGTTTTATTTTGGTTTTGGTATTTTTCCTTTCAGTTTGCTTGTTTGTTTGATTTGTCTGTGTGTTTGCATGCTTTTGTTCCCTGTTTGTCTGTCTGTTTTCAGTCCCAGGGCTACCTCAAGACAGAAGCCTAGATACACACGGTGGAGAGTCCCAAATATCATTATGAGTAGGTAAAAAAATAACCAAGGTCACATCAAGAGAGAGCAAGGGACACCATTCACTTCTTGAATGGACAGGTCCTAGACAGTCAGTGAGCCTTCTTTAATATAGCAGAACTCACAGGTTCAGAGTGCATAACAAACTTTCAAAACTTACAAGAGACAGAAAGCTAGCTAAACTTAAGGAAGAAAAGAACTCTCCTCTAAAGAAATTGGTGAAAGAAATGACAACTAGAGAATTGGTCAAAACAGATATAAGCAATATAACTGATCAAGAATTTAGAACAATAGTCATAAAAATAATTGCTGGGCTTGAAAAAGGCATGAAACACACCAGAGAAGCTATTTCTACAAAGATTATGGACCTTAAAAATAGTTATGAGGAGCACCTGGGTAACTAAGTTGGTTAAGCGGCTGACTCCAGCTCAGGTCATGGTCTTGCAGTTTGTGGGTTCAGGTCTTGTGTCAGGCTCTGGGCTAATAGCTCAAAGCCTGGAGCCTGCTTTGGATTCTGTGCCCCCATTTTCTCTGTCCCTCCCCTTCTCATACACTGTCTCTCTCTGTCTCTCAAAAAGAAATAAAGATTTAAAAAAAGACACTTGGATCTTAAAAAAATAGTTGTGATGAATTTAAAAATGCTATAAATGAGGTGCATAAAAAATAAAGACCGCCACAGCATGGATTGAAGGGGCAGAAAGGAGAACAGGTGAAATAGAAGGGACAATTATAGAATAAGAAGCATCTGAGAAAAAGAGAGATAAATTGATCTAGGAACACCAAAGGAGAACTCAAGAACTGAGTGATACAATCAAATGGAACAATATCCATATTATAGGAATTCCAGAAGAAGAAGAAGAGAGAAAAGGAGCTGAAAGAGTACTTGAACAAATTATACCTAAGAACTTCCCCAATCTGGGGAAGGAGACAGATATTGAAATCCAAGAGGCACAGAGAACTCCCCTCAGACCTAACTTAAATTCATTTACTGTAGGACATATCATAGTGAAACTGGCAAAATGTAAGGATAAAAAGAGAATTCTAAAAGCAGCCGAGGATCAAAGGGCCCCAACATACAAAGAGAGACCTATCAGAGTGGTTGCAGACCTATCTACTGAAACCTGGCAGGCCAGAAAGGAATGGCAGGAAATCTTCAATGTGATGAACAGAAAAAATATGCAGCCAAGAATACTCTAATTAGCAAGCCTGTCATTCAGAATAGAAAGAGAGATATACCTTTTCCCAATAAACAAAAATTGAAAGAATGCATCACCACTAAACCCCCCTACAAGAAATCCTAAGGGGAACTCCATGAGGGAAATGTTGCAAGGAACACAAGCTACCAGAGACACCACTATAAGCATGAATCCTACAGAGGACACAATGATTCTAAACCCATATTTTTAAATAATAACACTGAATGTAAATGGACTAAATGCTCCAATCCAAAGACATAGAGTAGCAGAATGATAAAAAGACAAAATCCATCTATTTTCTGCCCACAACAGACTTATTTTAGACCTGAGGACACCTTCAGATTGAAAGTAAGGGGATGGAGAAATATCTATCAAGCTACTTGAAGTCAAAAGAAAGCTGGAGTAGCCATACTTATTTCAGACAAACTGGACTTTAAAGTAAAGACAGTAACAAGAGATGAAGAAGGACATTATATAATAATTGCAGGGTCTATCCATCAGGAAGACTAACAATTATAAGTGCCTATGCACCAAACTGGGGAAGCACCCAAATACATAAAACAATTAATTACAAACAGAACCAATCTTATTGATAAGAATGTGCTAATAGCAGGGGGCTTTAGTACTCCACTTGCAGCAAAGGATAGATCAACTAGACAGAAAATCACTAAAGAATGGAATTGAGTGACACATAGGACCAGATGGATTTGACAGATATATTTAGAACTCTACATCCTGAGGCTAGGAATTCACTTCATTCTCAAGTGTGCATAGTACATTCTCCAAGACAGATCACATACTGGGTCACAAAGCAGCCCTCACTAAATATGAAAGAAATAAGATCATACCATGCACACTTTCAGATCACAATGCTATGAAACGTGAAATCAATCATAGGAAACAGTCTGGAAAACCTCCAAAAACATGGAGGTTAAAGAGCACCCTACTAAAAAATGAATGGACCAATCAGGCTACTAGAGAAGAAATTTTAAAATATATGAACGCTGAGCATCGTTTCATGTGCCTGTAGGCCATCTGGATGTCCTCTTTGGAGAAGTGTCTATTCAGGTCTTCTGCCCATTTCTTCACTGGATTATTCATTTTTCGTGTATGGGGTTTAGTGAGCTCCTTGTATATTTTGGATACTAGCCCTTTATCTGATATGCCATTTGCCATTATCTCTTCCCATTCTGTCGGTTTCCAGTTAGGTTTTTTGATTGTTTCCTTTGCCTTGCAGAAGGTTTTTATCTTGATGAGATCCCAGTAGTTCATTTTTGTTCTTGATTCCCTTGCCTCTGGGGATGTGTCAAGGAAGAAATTGCTGTGATTGAAGTCTAGGAGGCTATTTCCTGCTTTCTCTTCAAAGGTCACTCATCATAAGGGAAATACAAATCAAAACCACACTGAGATACTACCTCACACCAGTCAGAGTTGCTAAAATGAACAAATCAAGAGAATATAGATGCTGGCGAGGGTGTGGAGAAACGGGCACCTTCCTACACTGTTGGTGGGAATATAAACAGGTACAGCTGCTCTGGAAAACAGTGTGGAGGCTCCTCAAAAAACTATCGATAGAACTCCCCTATGACCCAGCAATAACACTGCTAGGGATTTACCCAAAGGATACAGAAGTGCTGATGCATAGGGGCACATGTACCCCAATGTTCATAGCAGCACTTTCTACAATAGCCAAATCATGGAAAGAACCTAAATGTCCATCACCTGATGAATGGATCAAGAAGACGTGGTATATATATACAATGGAGTCCTACATGGCAATGAGGAAGAATGAAATATGGCCATTTGTAGCAAAGTGGATGGACCTTGAGGGTGTCATGCTAAGCGAAATAAGTCAGGCGGAGAAAGACAGATACCATATGTTTGCACTCATAGGTCTAACAGGAGAAACCTAACAGAGGACCATAGGGAGAGGAAGGGAGAAGAGAACTGGGGAGAGAGAGGGACACAAATCATGAGAGACTATTGAATACTGAAAATGAAACATGGACTTAAGGGGGAAGGGGAGGGAAGGAAGGGGGACACTTGTGGGGAGAAACACTGGGTGTTATATGGAATCCAATTTGAAAATAAACTATTAAAAATAAATAAAAATTAAAATATATGGAAACAAATGAAAATGAAAATATAACAATCCAAATTCTTTGGGATGCCAAAAAGGCAGTCCTAAGAGGAAAGTACATTGCACTCTAGGCCTATTTCAAGAAACTAGGAAAAGCACAAATATAAAATATATCAGTGCACCTAAGAAACTAGAAGCAGAGCAGCAAGAGCACACCAAACCCAGCAGCAGAAGAGAAATAATAAAGATTAGGGCAGAAATAGACAATATAGATCTAAAAAATAGTTAAACAGATCAATGAAACCAAGGTTGTTTTTTTTTTTTTTTTTTTTTTAATAAACAAAAATAAGAAACCTCTAGCCAGGCTTCTCAAAAAGAAAAGAGAGCACATCCAAATAGGCAAAATTACGGATGAAAATAGATTTATTACAACCAATCCTTCAGAAATACAAGCAATTATCAGGGAATACTATGAAAAATTATATGCCAACAAAGTGGAAAACCTAGAAGAAATGGAAAAATTCCTAAACACACATGCACTACCAAAATTCAAACAGGAAGAGATAGAAATTCTGAACAGACCTGAAACTAGTGAAGAAATTGAATCAGTTATAAGAAATCTCCCAACAAATAAGAGTCCTGGGTCAGAGGGCTTCCCTGGGGAATTCTACCAGACACTCATATCAGAATTAATACTCATTCTTCTCAAGCTATTCCAAAAAGTAAAAATGGAAGGAAAACTTCCAGACTCATTCTACAAAGCCAGCATCTCTTTGATTCCCAAACCAGACAGAGACCTAACCAAAAACAAAAAGAAAACTACAGGCTAATATCCTTGATAAATATGGATGCAAAATTTCTCAACGAGATACTAACAAATCGAATTCAACAGCATATAAAAAGAATTATCCACCATGATCAAGTGGGATTCATTTCTGGGTTGCAGACTTGGTTCAATATTCACAAATCCATCAATGTGATACATCACATTAACAAAACAAAGATAAAAACCATACAATCCTGTCGATAGATGAAGAAAAAGCATTTGACAAAATACAGCATTTTTTCTTAATAAAGAACCTCAAGAAAGTCGTGATAGAAGGAACTTAGTTAAACATCATAAAAACCGTTTATGAAAAGCCCACAGCTAATGTCATCCACAATGGGGTAAACCTGAGAGCTTTCCCCCTGAGATCAAGAACACGACAAGGATGTCCTCTCTCGTAGCTGTTGTTTACCATAGTGCTGGAAGGCCTAGCATCAGCAATCAGACCACTGAAGGAAATAAAAGACATCAGAATTGGCAAAGATGAAGTCAAACTTTCACTCTTCACAGATGACATGATACTCTATATGGGAAACCCGACACATTCCCCCAGAAGCCTACTAGAACTGATCCATGAATTCAGTAAAGTCGCAGGGTACAAAATCAATGTACAGAAATCAGTTGCATTTTTATACACCAATAATGAAGCAACAGAAAGAGAAATCAAGAAACTGATCCCATTTAAAATTGCACACACACACACACACACACACCCATACACACTCAAAAACATACAATACCTACAAATAAACCTAACCAAAGATATAAAAGGTCTGCATGATCAAAACTACAGAAAACTTATGAAGGAAATTGAAAAAGAAACAAAGAAATGGAAAAACATTCCATGCTCATGGATCAGAAGAATAAACATTGTTAAAATGTCAACACTACCCAAAGCAATCTACACATTCAATGCAATCCCAATCAAAATTGCACCAGCATTCTTTTCAAAGATGGAACAAACAATTCTAAAATTTTATGGAACCACAGAAGACCCTGAATAGCCAAAGTAATATTTTAGAAGAAAATCAAAATGGGAGGCATCACAATCCCAGACTTTAGCCTCTACTACAAAGCTGTAATCATCAAGATAGTATGGTATCGGCACAAAAACAGATGCATAGACCAATTGAATAGAATAGAGAACCCAGAATAGGACCCACAAATTTGTGGCCAATTAATCTTTGACAAAGCAGGAAAGAGTATCCAATGGGGGAGGGAAAAACTAGCCTCTTTACCAGATGGTGCTGGGAGAACTGGACAGTAACGTGCAACAGAATTAAACTAAGTCACTTTCTTACACCATACACAAAAATAAAATCAAAATAGATGAGGAACATGAATGTTCCTCGAGGAGAAAGCAGGAAACAGCCTCCTTGACCTCAGTCACAACATTTCTTACTCGACACATGCCCAAAGGCAAGGGAATCAAGCGCAAAAATGGCACCTCATCAAGATAAAAAGCTTATGCACAGCAAAGAAAACAATCAGTAAAACGAATAGGCAACAATGGAATGGGAAAAGATAATTGCAAATGACATATAGGATAAAGAGCTAGTATCCAAAATCTATAAGGAACTCACCAGACTCCACACCCAAAAAACAAATAATCCAGTGAAGAAGTGGGCAGAAGACATGAACAGACACTTCTCTAAAAAGGACATCCAGATGGCCAGCAGACACATGAAACGATGCTCAGCGTCACTTGTTATCAGGGGAATACAAATCAAAACCACACTGAGATACCATTTCACGCCAGTCAGAGTGACTAAAATGAACACATCAGGAGACTCTAGATGCTGGCATGTGTTGGGGCCCAGTAGGCCAAAAAACCTCCCGCATAGCGACCCTAGGCCTCTGGGGCGCAGGTGAACTATTTGGGAAGTTGCAGAACAAGTCGAAAGACTGTGAAATAACATTTAGCCTCCTGGGCCACACATGTGGCTTCTGTTTATCCTGTCTATGATTTTCTCATTGCTTTTCAAAGAGGCATACGCTTTTAGGCTTTGAATCAACTTGGGTCAATAAGTAACTCCAGCCTTCCCTTATTTTTGTCTCTAGCTCACTGTCTGCTGTTGGGAGTAAACACAATCCTCTGTCAAAGATTTACTTCTTGAAGGATAAGCGTCTTGCCCATAAATAACTGCTGAAGGGCCTTAAGGAATGTAAAACTCCTCAAAGAGAATTCTTTAGGCTTATCTTATGTTTAGAAACAGACTCTTGTTAGGGAATACTTCTCTTGTAGTGATTTATTTGTTCCTGTTTTTTACTCCTGTCCTCTCTTCCCTGATAAGAATGATCCTTTCAGGAGCGTGTTTTTACTTCAAGGACCACAAACTATGAAATCATTAAAGAAAAGATGTAATCACCTATGGTATATAAGACACTGACTCTCTTAGTAAAGTGTGGTATTACCACCATTCACGTTGTCTGTCATATTTCTTATAGATATTGCGCTGACACCAACCCCCTACTCAAAGACCCTTAGACTGCGGTGCATGGGCTGGCCCCCACAGGCATGGATGTGGAGAAACGGGCACCCTCTTACACTGTTGGTGGGAATGTAAACTGGTGCCACCACTCTGGTAAACAGTATTAATAGAACTCTCCTATGACCCAGCAATAGCACTGCTAGGAATTTACCCAAGGGATACAGAAGTTCTGATGCATAGGAGCACATGTACCCCAATGTTCATAGCAGCACTTCCAACAATAGCCAGATCATGGAAACAGCCTAAATGTGGATGGATCAAGAAGATGTGATTTGGGGCACCTGGGTGGCTCTTACAGTTAAGCATCTGACTTCGGCTCGGGTCATGATCTCACAGCTTGTGAGTTTGAGCCCCACATTGGGGTTCTGTGCTGACTGCTCAAAGCCTGGGACCAATTTCAAATTCTGTGTCTTCTTCTCTCTCTGCCCCTCCTCCCCACTCTCTGTCTCCTGCTCAACAATTAAAAAAAATTTATATAAAAAAGATATGGTTTATCTATATAATGGAATACTACATGGCAATGAGAAAGAATGAAATCTGGCCAATGTAACAACATGGATGGAATTCGATGGTATTATCATAAGTGAAATAAGTCAGACAGAGGACAGATACCATATGTTTTCACTTACAAGTGGAATGGGAGAAACTTAACAGAGGACCATGGGGGAGGAGAAGGGGAAAAATAGTTTGGGAGATGGAGGGAAGCAAACCATGAGAGACTTTTGAATACTGAGATCAAACTGAGGGCTGATAGGGATGGGGGAGAGAAGTGGGGTGATGGGCATGGAGGAGGGCACTTACTGGGATGAGCACTGGGTGTTATATGGAAAACAACTTGACAATAAACTATAAAAGAAAAAAATAAAGATGCAATGGTGTAACAAGTCTCAAAACACTTACAGAAGCTACTCACAATTAAAAAAGTAACACAGTGTTCCTCTGATCCTTACTCAGACCTCATCTCTGCCACATTCTTGGGGACAGGACAACTAGAATGAAGCTGTGTGGTTCTGAACAGGCAGACCTGCAGCAGATGCAGGAGCAGTTACCCAACAGTTAAGGAGGTAACTACAGCCTCATCCAAAGAATGAAAAGGATGGAATTCTGTTTTCTAAGTAGTTTCCAGAACAGACAGTTTGATCTACCTGCTTTTTTTTGTTTAAAGGCCGAGAATGGGCCTTATCCACTGGCAAAGAGTAACCTACCTTGGGTTGAGAACAGAGTTAGAAGTCCCTACTTGTTTCTCTTTGGCTAAGACACATCTATAGTATACCATAGATGGATATACCATGTGCCTGCATTGGGAGGGACATTGCCTGCAGGAGGAAGGGACAACACCCTACCTTAAGGAGGAGAGCACCAACCTTCAAGGTAGAAGGCTTGGTCAAAGGCTCAGGTTCCAAAACCCAGGCCTTCCACTAACTAGAATGGAGGCGAGTCCCTGTGTAACTAGGGATCTTCCTCACTGGGGAGACCCAAGTCTAGGGCATCTTGGCCAGGGAACAGAGAAGCCTGGGCATTGCAAGTTTCATCACCGTCCAGCCTAGCCCAGCTGAGGGTCCTGGGAAACCATCTCCCTACTTCCCTGGGGCCTCCTAAGGAAAGAAAACCCATTAAAACTTAACCAAAACGGTTTTCCTCAATCTTATAAAAATCAATATATGTTTCAGAACTGAATGCTGGTGCAGTCACAGAGACTCTAGTATTTGTGAACCTGTATTTATTTTAGCAGTTTGAGTACTAGTTATTTTCTCAAGTCCTCACCCCTCCTTCTTCTTCTCTGCATTTAGATGTTTACTGGAATATGATAGTTGTTGAGATACTGGATGTTAAACACTAATGGCTCAGAATCCATATAGAGTGGACAAATAATGGTACTTTATCCTGAATTCTGTATTAACCAATAAAAGGACAGATTCAAATATTCCAATAGGTCTAGAAGGAGTGCTAACACCCTGAGCTGGGCCTCTAGGGCATTGTTTAAAAATGATTTTCACACAAAGCCAAAATCATGATTCTCACACATTTATAAAATAAACACATTATACACTTTATTTAACTCATTATTAATGATGGAACTAGTAAGATGTAACAGCCAGTTATGAGGAAGGATATCCAAGAACAGATAATGTAAGGATCAGGAGTATTGACAGGAATGTATAAATGGAGGCAAAGTAGCCTCTTCTATCATGAGGAGAAGGTCAGTTGAACCTCCACAGCATTGAGGAATTTACATGGCTATAGACAGGAAATATTTTTCGTTGCAGTTCAGGGCAGTTTCCCCCAAAGCACATCTTTTTATATGGCATGGACAGACACCAACCACATAGTTCCAGCACTGAGACCAATTGCTGGCGCACCAGGTTTTGCCTCTGCCTGTGGTGGGGGCTGTGACTGGAGAACTGTGTCTTTCTATTTCTAAAAACAACATCTCAGATGATTTGGATGCACATTTAATTTGAATAAAAAACTGACCTGCAAGTTATATTCTCCACAATCTGTCTTGATTCTCCTCTCTCTGACCATACTCAGAGCTCCCCAAAGCCCATGGAGTATTGACATGAGGGACATTTGGGATAATGACCAACTGCTCTAAATCAAATTTGATCTAAGGCACCATCATGCCTGCAGTTTCACCAGCAGATGTGAATCAGCCATATATGTATAGTGGTCTATTTCTAAAATGAAATATCCCTGGGATGTATTCATTTATTTGATTATGCTGATAATAATAATTTGAGTAACTAATATTTAACGACCACTTACTATATACTAAAATTTAATGACCAAATTCTGTATGATAAGCCCTTTCAGGCATTATCTCATTAATTAATTAACATTTAAGGGATGGTTATTAGTATTATTTCCATCATGCAGATGATAAGCCTGAGATCCTGAGGGGTAAGACACACAGAAGAAGTAAGGCTGTAACTTCTGCAACCCTGGCACCTTTAGAGTGCTCTAGGTTTTCCTATTTAGCCTATTTAGACTGTGTTTCTCCTGGGTAGGCAGGGCCTCCAGAAGATGCACTTGTGCTGAGAGAAGAAAAGGAAAGAATGGGAAGTAGAAGTAGAAGCAAGACACAGAAAGAAAGCAAGGATCCTGAAAGACAAGTCTTCTGTCCTACACCTTGGAACACAAGTAACCTTTTGAGTGAGAAAGAGTCTTTCTTCTCTTACTCTCTAGTTGTTTATAAAAAGAAAATAGCAAAGCAAGCTGGCCCTAAAACCAACCGAACAACTGAGCTACTTCATCCATGTACAATCAGAAAAAGAGCAGCAGCTCCAGCTGCAGATCAAAGGCCGAAACAAGTTGCTGAAACTCCACCTGCCTTTCAGGTCTTTTGATCACTAAAAACCAAAGAACTCATAGAACCTGCAGGGTTGTAACCATATCTATCTATCTATCTAAGAACAAGAAACATGTTCTTAAAAGTATATCTTGAAATGACCTGGGTCTCAGTGATTCATAAGAGAAGATAGACACACACACACACACACACACACACACACACACATTGATTTAGCCAAGCTAGAGTATTCTTCTGAGAGATCAAGGAACACGGTTGGCAGAGGGTTGTATGTGAGGTCTGGAAACATCAGTTCTCTAAGAGCCACGAGGCCAGTCTTAGAGTGAAGCTGTCAAATGTGAACTATTCAGTGCTAAACACAGAACCAGATGGAAAAAGACAGTTAAGAAGCTTTGGCCAAAAAACAGGCACTCAACGGATATCTGTTGAAGTGGGAGGAATTATTGATAATTGGGCCTACAAGCTAATCTTTACCCTAAGGAATAGAAGAGATTACATTAATACTTTTGTAGAAATGAATGGATAAAAGGCCTTTTCTTTTTTAATTCAAAATTCAGATTTTCTAAGTTCAAGGCTAAGAACTCAGACTAGTGTAACTCAAATAGAATCAGATCTCCTCTGCACATAGCATTTTCATGGTCTGTTCTTGGAGAATGATGTTAAATTCTAGGCATTCAGGCCATTATCTCTCAAAATGAAATGCTCTTAGTAGAAACCACTTTCTCCTTCAATTTCAGCTGAAGATATTTTTTAATGGACATGATGAATCCTTTAAATGAACTTTAATAATAAAAATGACTTGCAGATATCATCACTAAACTGCTACCTGTAACCTATTTCCCTCACACAAGGCTACCCACCAGAACAGGGTCTGTGAAAAAGAATGAGGACACAGTAACCAGCAAAATTGCAATGGATTTGGTAATATTTTCATATGCAGAACTTGTCCAGAAGAGCCCATTCAGAAGGTTTTCCCAGAGGTCCCAGAGGTCCATGAAGGAATAAGTAGCTCCATGTTATAGCTGAGGAAGCTGAGGCTCAGGGAAGGCTTACTCTGCACTAAGTAGCAGAATTTTCAGACTCCAAGCCCACATGTTTCAGCACCATTTATGCTGTTGGCCACACCGAGGTCTCCTTTCCACCTCCCCCTAGCCCTGCAAGGTAAGAAAGGTAGTGCTTGCAGATTTCATGGCCAGAGCATTTCTCCTATTGCAATAGCTCCTTCCCCTAAATGAAATAATCCCTTAGAATAGAATCTCTCTTTACCTAAGTCCAGACTCGCTGTTATCTAGCAGTACTACTATTTTCCATTCACAAGTGAATAGACTGAGGCACAGGGAAGATGCAGAGCTACTGAGGTGTACAACTTAGCAGCACTGGCAGCCAGCGCCAGAGTCCTGTGCTCACTTTCTTCTGGAATGTGTTTCAATACAGCCTTTCCATCTGTTTAATCAAAAGTTTCAAAATGAAAAGAAAAAAAGTTTCACGGTGTAAAAAAAATAAAAGGAAATCTCAGGAGCTCCTGGGTGGCTCAGTTGGTTTAAGCCTTTGACTTCAGCTCAGGTTATGATCTCTCTGTTTGTGGGTTCCAGCCCCCTGTGGGACTCTGTGCTGACAGCTCAGAGCCTGGAGCCTGCTTTGAATTCTGTGTCTCCTCTCTTTGCCCCTCCCCCACTTGTTCTCTTTCTCTGTCTCTCAAAGGTGAATAAATGTTAAATAAACAAACAAATAAATAAATAAATAAAATGAAATCTCACTAAAATGGCTTTGGGACGCAAGAGGGGTGAACAGTCAATGTCAATTACAGACTCGACTAAAAGAATTCTCCACAAGAAAGAATCATCATTTTACTGGCTCCATCTGGGAACTACATTGCCTCTCCCACAAGAAATCCACCACTCCAGCAAGTCAGCCAATGAGAAACCATCATCAACATGAATGCTCACTTTTCTCCAGTGGACTTTCCTTCCTTCAAAACAATCCCTTCCAACTTCCTTCTTCTCTATAAAATATTGTTTCCTTGTTTGTAGGTCTTGCTTATGATTTTGTTGTCTGGAATTGCAATTCTATGTTAGTCTTGAATAAACCCATTTTTGCTGGTAAAGTAACTAACTTTTATTTTTAAGGTTAACACTAATCTGTCCTTCCATAACCTCACAGGAATTTCAGGTCTGAAACATCAGATATTATGAGAATTAAATGAAAATGATTCAATTTATGGGGATTACAATGGAATTTGGTTGTGTGAAAAAGAGATGGAAATAGCCCCTCCCTCCACCCCACTCCCATTCATAGAAAATACGGCCCCAAGTTAAATATATCACGTAGAGAATTCATTTTCCTATAACTCTTTGGGGCCATCAGCTGTCAGTAAGTAATTAACATAATACAGTTGATCCTTATTATTTGTGGATTTCTTCCTTGCAAACTCACCTGCTTGCTAACATTTATTTGTAACCCCAAGTCAACACTCCCTACCTTTTTCCTGTTATTCAGAGTATGGTGAAGAATTTGAATCGCTAATGCATACATTCCCAGCTGGGGTAAACCAAGGCAACACTCTGCCTTTCAACTTCAGCTTTCATGCTATAAACAAGTGTTCTTTTTATGATTTATTTAGTATCCTGCTTCTCTAATACTTTTTGTTAGTGATTTTGCCTGTTAGAATGACCCACAAGCATAGTGTTGAAGTGCTGTCTGGTGTTCCTGTTACCAGATGGAAAAGGAAAGAAGCCTCAATTTTTTCAGCTGCCACAGTAAAGAATTACAGGACAACAATATGAAAGTAAAGCAGAGCAAAGTTTTATTAAAAAACACCCACAGGAAAAGCGGGCCAGTCAAGAGAGACAAAAGCCTGAAAACTCTGGGGTGTGGGCTTAAAATCAATTTTTCTTTTGGGTGGTCCTAGGGTCACAACATTTGGGTGACAGACCTGGATTATATAATAATTGACTAACTACCATGTCCTTTCCCAAGATGTATTCAAGATATCTGCAAGAAGTAGGGACCAGCAACATTATTTCTATTCTGGAGACATAGGTCAAATAAGGACATGCAGCTTGTTCTGGATAAGTGCCACAAGCACTAGACACTTAACTCTTTCTCTGCCAGGATATTGTAAACACAGACCCCCAGCTGGAAGGGTGGAATGAGGGGGTTCCTGGGCAGTCTTGGGTGAGGCTCTCCATGAGGATGCCTAAGGTCCATCCACTTCTTGCTCTGCTTACCTTCCGCCTAATATCCTGAGAGCCAGAGTCTGTAATGTGCCTTATGGAGAAAATACGTGTATCAGATAAGCATCATATTCAGGCATGCGTTACAGTGCTGTTGGCCATGAGTTCAATGTAAATTAATCAACTATATGTGTTAAATAAGGTGTCTTTAAACAGAAATACACATCAAACATGGTTCTATATTAATTAGTTGACAAACAGGTGACCAGAGGCTCACTGTATGTCTCCTAGAAACAATGGTTCAGAATTCACTAATACATTGTTACAAGTGACTTCACACAACATAAAAAGCTATTAGAAGAATAGCAAGAATTAAGATAGACTGCATGCTGTGTGGCCTTTATTTTGTAAACCAACTTCTCTGCTTTGTGAATTTCAAGGTAGCAAGAGTTTACTTACAAACCAGCTTGTTTGTGTGGGTGAGAGGGAGGCTTTAGAAAGAAGTGGCAGACACAGAAACTAGGCAGATTAGAAATGTGCAAACCACCCCCAAATAATACAATCTTGTTCATTTTGATGCCTTAGTATCTGTTCTGAGAAACAACAGGAAATGGACCCACATAAAAAGAGAAGAAATTCTCAGTGCTGGACCTTTCTGGGAACATTCTTTTGTACACTCAGTTTTTACTCTAAATGTAATGCTGAATATGCACAGAAGCCAAGTTTCTTGCAAGAAAATCGGGCTCAGAATAAAAGCTGTGTCTCCCACCTGCTTGCTGTAACGCTGCAGTGTTGGCACCAGCGCCGTAAGAGGCTCTCCGGCACCACCCCTGGCCTAAGATGCATCTGTATATAGGAACGCAACTGGTTTCTGTACATTGACTTTGTACCCTGCAACTTTACTGAATTCAGTGATCAGTTCTAGAAGGCTTCTGGTGGAGTTGATCGCGTTTTCCACGTAGAGTGTCATGTCATCTGCGAAAAGGGAAAGTTTGACTTCTTCTCTGCCGATTCTGATGCCTTTTATTTCCTTTTGTTGTCTGATTGCTGATGCTAGGACTTCCAGCACTATGTTAAACAGCAGTGGTGAGAGTGGATAGCGGCACTTTCTACAATAGCCAAATCATGGAAGGAGCCTAAATGTCCATCACCTGATGAATGGATCAAGAAGATGTGGTATATATACACAATGGAGTACTACATGGCAATGAGGAAGAATGAAATACAGCCATTTGTAGCAAAGTGGATGGACCTCGAGCATGTCACGCTAAACGAAATAAGTCAGGTAGAGAAGGACAGGGGAAAGTGAGACACAAATCATGAGAGGCTATTGAATACTGAAAACGAACCATGGACTGAAGGGGGAGGGGGTGGGGGGAGGGTGATGGTCATGGTCAGAGACACTTGTGGGGAGAAGCACTGGGGGTTATATGGAAACCAATTTGACAATAAACTATTAAATAAAAAAAAAAAGATGCATTTGTAAAGCCCTCACTTGCTCCTTTTGCTGTAGCAAGACTCTTGCACAGGAGTCGTGACACTGAGGCAGCTTTTCTTTCCAGGAAGCAACTTTTATTCATGCCAGCACTTCTCAGTTGGGTTCATACCCAAAGAACTGAGCGACCCACATCACATGGCATGGTTTTTTAATACGTTTTCTATGTCTTTGTCTCTCATATATGGTACCACACATAAACATGCAGCCTAATCGAGTTGTTTCAGTTTACAAGGTCACAGGGGATGTAGGCACCTGGGCGCACATCCAGGTGACCTTGAAGTCTTCTCTCCCCTTTGTCTCTCTCCTTAGGGAGGAGTCCCTACCACATTCCCCCCTTTGATGCTCAGACCCCTCAAAGAGCATCATCCTGGCTTAGAGGTTTATATTTCCATAGCATCATTACATGAGCGGCCGTTTTTCTCTCAACCATAGTCTCAGTGAGACTGGAGACAAGGGAGCTAAACAAGGTAAGATCAAACATCCTCCCAGAATTAGGAGGACAATACCTATGAGGGTTTTGGATCCTTCGAAAGATGAAAACCATCCTCCAAGTAACTCCCCGGGGTTCCAACCTTTTCAGGTCTGGACTGGGACATGAGCAACCTTTCTCATTTGATCTGTGATCTCCTCTGTGACTTTTCCCTCATCATCTCTCTGTAGGCAGCAATTGCTCAGGTTGAATTTCCCACAAACACCACCCTCAGAAGCAAACAGGTAATCTAAGGCCAGGCGATTTTGATAGATGGCATTGCACATTTTGGTTTGCTGCTTAGCTAGTAAGTTAAGGACTCTAGCAGTTTCATTGGTTATAATTTCTACAACTGTTTGCAGTCTAATTATGTGGTTTAGCATATAAATGGGGGTGCAGTAGCCCCAAGACCCATTCTCTGCCCAGGTGGCAGTAGCCCCAAGACTCATTCTCTGTCCAAGTGGCAGGGCCATAATAATGGATTATACACTAGGGAGACCATTCATCATCTTTCCAGTTGCCAATTTGCAAGGCTTTCCTTGAATTTCTTTTTGTCGCTTTCTTTGAATTCTTTTTGTCGCTTTCTTTGAATTTTCCTATCTCCGTATATTTGAACTCCCAGATGTTCTCTTTCTGCAAGTGAGAGTAAAAAGAAAGATGAGTGAACAGTTCCCAGCACACATGACCCTGACCAGCCTGAAGGGAGTACTGTATAGGCTGTTCTCCTACATATCCGATATAGTCCACCTGGGGCCTGCCATTCGATGGCTGTAGCTATGTTGTCTCAGGCCTCCCAGAGATGAGAGAAGTTAAGCAAGGGGTGATGATTTGGCTCAGGGTGACCCGGAGACCCACCATTGGGTTTCTCAGGTGGTTGAATTATGAAACCTTTGGCCCAGGCAGGTTAAGTTTCCAGGAGGAATGGTGAACTTTTCCCCCAATCAGGCAAGATAGTTCTTCCCAATGATTGAAGTTTAGAGCAGCCAAACCCTGTTAATAGAACTGGGGTATTTTGTTCCATCATAAGCCTCGAGGGGATCTAATTCTCTGGCCTCCCATGGCAATTGATCCTCCATGTTGGTTCCTCCACATACATAGCATGAAGAGATCTTCAGAGTCTAGGCTCTAGTCTGCCAGGGCTAGAAACAAGTTCCTTACTGTGACTGAAATGGGAAGGGGACTACTTCTTATTTCCTCATAGAAGGAGTAAAAGACCCTCTTGAAATACAGCACAGTCCTGGGTCTCTGCCTCTCCCATAAATTCAAATGCCAATTCGAATGCCCCATTGCCACTATAGTCTTCTAAATTAATGAAAGTAATAAATTGTATCATTTACCTTGAATGTATCATAGATAAGCTGCTATATAACAATTGCCACTTCAGATAGCTGTGAAATTAGGTGATTAACTAGTTGTTACTTAACCTTCTAATTTCTGTATAAGTCTAATTACATGAAATAGAAGTTGGTGTTTTGATTTTTTACTTTGCTTTTCTGTTTGGAGTGTCATTGTAACTACTGTATTGTAAATGATGGAAAA
>NC_043708.1:114544141-114555102 GCF_006229205.1 Suricata suricatta | reverse complement strand
GAATGTATCATAGATAAGCTGCTATATAACAATTGCCACTTCAGATAGCTGTGAAATTAGGTGATTAACTAGTTGTTACTTAACCTTCTAATTTCTGTATAAGTCTAATTACATGAAATAGAAGTTGGTGTTTTGATTTTTTACTTTGCTTTTCTGTTTGGAGTGTCATTGTAACTACTGTATTGTAAATGATGGAAAAAATTGCATATGTTAAAAAAATAAATTGTGTTATATTCAAAAAATAAAAAAAATTAAAAAAAAATTTTAAATAAATTAATGATAGTGAAATTAACAGGGTTACAGGCTTTTGATTGACAATCTGATTTAGCAGCCCTCCTTTGAAGGAGAGCTATTGAGTACCTTTTCTCCCAAGTAGCCCATGAAACACAGTTCCAACTGGGACATAGAAACTCAGGTGTGTAGGTACATAAACCATTTCCCTCACACATGTATTTGTCATTGAGTCATCTTTGCTCCCAATCTAAGCCTCCACATGGTATATCAGGAGTTCTCAGGGCCTCCATGACAAGTGCCCACCATTTCTGTATAATGGATACTTCTGGTCCAAGACCTAAAACTGCACACACATCAAACAGTACTGACACCGGACGCTTGGGGTTTGTGATTTGTGTCCAGCTGACTAAGGCCTCTTCTTCCTGGTAAGATCTGACTTCTAACCAATCTTCATTTGGGGAGTACTGTGTATTGACTTCCCCAATGGCAGATGGAATAGGTGATCTTATTGTGTACGCATGTCCCCAGAACCTTTCCCTAGCATGAGAAATGGGTATGGTACAGTAGAGTCCAGGTGACTCCTTGGCCTGACCTGGTTATGCAAATACATGGATCACATGATGAGAGTGCTAACAGAAACCTCTCGCCATATTTCCAACTGGCTGGGGCAACCTCCACCAATACAATAGCAAGAAGTAAAGCAAAAATTGCAATAATAGTGAAATACTATTGCATTACAGTAAGAGGCAGATGTGGGAAATAAGGACAGTATTTATTTCACCAGACTGGCGATTCCTCAAGCAGGCTTCTGCCGTGCGTTGATTAGTCAGCTTCCAGAGTGACTAAAGGAGGGCTGTAGTCTCCCGTTGGAGTCTTCGCCATTGCATATCGCTTCTTCCGTAGGGTCAGCTTACACGGCGTGGATGGATCAGGAATGCATTCTCAGTCCCTGAATGCTGGTTTCACTCTGCTGTGGTGAATCCTGGGACCCACCTCAGCTACTTTTACTGCGGTAGAGGTGGACCAAATGATAGTGAATGGGCCCCTCCAAAGGGGTTTGAGTGGTTGAACATTTTACTCTTACTCACGTAGCATCTCCTGGCTCAAAGAAGTGAGCATCTGTGGTCAGACTCACAGGCAATTGCTCTTTAACCCATCGGTGTAGAGTAGCTAGAATAGAGTCAAGATCCTACATTTGCTGCCTTAGGGTCAAATTGCCTATCTCATTTAAATCTACTCTTATCCCCTTAGTAATTGGGGGAGGGCACCCATAAAGGATTTCATAAGCGGAAAGCCCATTTGCTTATTGGGGCTGCACCGGATTCTTAACAAAGCTTTCGGTAACACCTGGTCCCAGTGCAGGTGGGTCTCCTGGCACAGTTTACTTAATTGTAGCTTCAAGGTTCTGTTTATTTGTTCCACCTTTCCAGAGCTCTGGTGCCAGTATGCCGTGTGTAATTTCTAGGTGATCTTTAGCCCTTTTGCCACCAGCTGCACCACCTCAGCCAGGAACGCTGGCCCGTTATCTGAACCCATAGTGATAGGGATCTCAAATCGTGGGATAATTTCCTTGAGAAGAAGTCAGGCCACTTCATGTGCCTTTTCTGTTTGGGTAGGGAAAGCTTCCATCCAGCCTGAGAAAGTACACACAAACATCAACAGATATTTACAGCCCCGAATCCAGGGGAGCTCAGTGAAGTCCACCATCACGTTTTCAAAGGGGGCTCCCCGACGCTTTGTACCCCAGGGGCAGCCTTGGGTCCCTGATGTGGGTTGTTTTGGGCGCAGATTCCACATTGCTCACATACCATCCAGGCTATGCTGGAGAGCCAAGGGATGTAGAAATACCAGCTTAACATTGTTTCAAGGGCTGTTCAGCCATTATGACTTTCCTGATGGAACTGCTTAACAAAGACTGGAGCTAAGGCCTCAGGAATTGCTACTCAGCTGTCTTCAATTTTCCACCATCCACCTGTGAGGTAGTTGTCACTCTTAGTCTTAAACCAAGTAATTTCATGGTGTGAGTAATTAAGGTCCCATTCTGCCAGAGGGTTAGGGAACAGTGCAGCAATTAAAGCCGCTGACTTTGTTGCTCTTCTGGAAGCTGCTACTTTGCCTCTCGGTCTGCCTTTTGGTTTCCCCATGCAGCTGTGTTGTCTCCTCTCTGATATCCCCGGCAATGCATGACTACCCCATTTTTCGGAGCCCATACGGTGTCTAAGAGTTCAAGGATTTTCTTACCATATTTTATGTCCTTTCCTCCTGAGTTTATTGGACCCTTCTCTTTATATAAGGCCCCATGTACATGGAGAGTGGTGAAAGCATATTTAGAGTCTGTGTATATACTAACAGTTGCAGGGCTCGGGTTAAAGCAATTAGCTCTGCCTTCTGTGCCAAAGTCCCCTTTGACAGGGGCTCTGCTTCAATGACAGAGTTCAGGGTCACCACGGAATATCCTACAAGACGCTCTCCCCTCTCTACAAAACTGCTACTGTCAGTGAAATAGTTAGCGTCGGGGTCCTTGAGGGACTGGTCCCTCAAGTCTGGTTGGCTGGAAAACACTTCATCCATGACTTCAATGCAGTCATGGTCTGGCTGGCCTGACCCGACAAGCAATAGGGTTGCAGGGTTCAGGGTCTGCACTACTTCTAGGTGAATGCGCAGGTTCTGATATCTGATATCTGACCATCCTGGCATTGGTGAGCCAGTATTGTCCCTTGTAATCCATTAATGTCAATACCGAATGTGGCACCCAGACTGTCAATTCCTGTCCCATAGTTAACTTGTCAGCCTCAGACATTAAAATATCTATGGCTGCTAGTGCCCGTAGGTAGGGGGCCAGCCTTGGACCACAGAGTCAAGTTGCTTGGAGGGATTTGCCACCGGGCGATGCCAGGATCCCAATATCTGAGTCAGTACTCCCACTGCAATACCAGTGCACTCACAGACATACAGAAAGAAGGGCTTGGTCATGTCCAGGAGGCTTAAACCAGGCACATTGGTAAGGGCTTACTTTATTTCCTCAAAAGCCTTTTGCTGTACTGACTCCTACATCAGGGGTTCCCTTTCTCCCCCGCTTTGTAGACTTATAGAGAGGTTTTGCCAGGGCTGAAATGTTAAGTATCCAGATCCTGCAGAAATCTGCAGCCCCAAGAAACTCTTGAACCTGGTGTCGGGTTGTTGGGCTGGGATAGAGCAAATGGCCTGCTTTCACTCTGAGCCAAGCTAATGCTGCCCCTGAAATACGTGCAAGCCAAGATGTTTAACTCTTTCTTGACAGTTCTGAGGCTTTTTCCTTGAGACCTTGTAACCGGTTTTCCATAGGAAGGTAAGGAGCTGCTGAGTCCCTTCCATGCAACCCTCCCAGGACCTCCCAGCTAATAGCAAGTTACCCACATACTGAAGCAGAACATAGTCATATTGGTCTGCTGGAAAGGCTTTTAAGTCAGAGGCTAAAGCAGAACCATAAATTGTTGGGGAGTTTTTGAACCCCTGAGGTAACCTAGTCCAGGTTAATTGGCCCTTGTCATCATTTTTAGGGTCCTCCCATTGGAAGACAAAAATCAATTGGCTCTGGGGGGCCAGGAAGATTCAGAAAAAGGAATCCCTGAGGTCCCAACAGATGAAGAAGGAGGCTTCAGCAGGAAGGAGCCCCAAAAGCGTATAGGGGTTTGGGACCCCTGGGTACATGGTGACAATCACCTGATTTACTTCTCTTAGGTCCTGAATTGGCCAGTAGTCATCTGTGCCAGGTTTTTGGACAGGCAAGAGGTGTGTGTTCCAAGGCGACTGGCATGGCCTGAGGACTCCATGTTTTAAAAGTCTCTAGGTGCTTTTGAATCCCGATATGTGCCTTGCGAGGGATGAAATACTGCCTCGTGTGAGCTCTGTCCCAGGCTTTAATTCTATATTTCACGTCAGTTCTGGTGGGCTGTCTTCAGCCCACACCCCTGGGACCTTAAAGGGAAGCTCAGGCACCAGTTATGGTTTTTCTTTGAGACTATAGAGATGCCATTCCTCACCCTGGGGAATTGTGAGTCATAATCTTTGCCTCTGGTTTTCGTAGAGTCAGAGCAGCCTTTCCCTGGGAGTTGAAAGTTATCTGGGCCTGCACTTTTCCCAGTAGGTCACAGCCCATTAGAGCCATGGGGCAGTCAAGGAGGTATAGGAATTCAGGGATGACTTCGTGGCCACCTAAACTGCATCGCTGAGGTAATAGGAAGGAACAATATATCTGATTGCCTGTGGCCCCCAAGATGGCGGCTTGTCTCCGTGAAAGGGGGACCATGGGTCGGGTCATTAGGGAGTGTTCTGCTCCAGGATCTACCATAAAGTCAATGGGTCAGCCCCCCATCTTCATTCTGACCATGGGCTCCTGAGGGCCTAACAAAATAGAGCCCAGTCTGTCCTAGTCCTCCTCAGAGTCCTCAGAGTCCTTCATTCTTGGAGGCCCCATGAGACTGAGAGGCCAGTTGGTACTGGCCCTGGACCACATGGCCTCTTTTTTTTTTCTGCTTGGGATCTTGCTGAGAATTGTCTGGTCACTGGGGGCACTCACTTTTCCAGTGGCCCTCCTGACGGCAGGAAGCACACTGATTCCAGTCTACTTTCCACTTGGGGAGAGACCCTCTTCCCCATCACTCCCCTTTCTGGTCTTGGCCCTTTCCCTGTGGGGCATTCTTCTGAAGGTATCTTGACTGCTTCACCAAGGCAGCAGCTAACAAGTCTGCCTGTTTCTGCATCTTTTGGCGTTCTTCCTTCCATGCCACCTGGCCACTGTTAACAAACACCTGGGTTTTGTGTAGAGATGGAATGCCTCACGTAATCTCTCATAAAATTAGCTCAGGCTATCCTTGAGCCCTTGGAGCACTTCTGATGTTTTACTCATATTTATGGCCTTCCCCCCACCCTTTCTTTATGCCATTTAGAAGGGCTTCTTGATATTGCTCAATCCTTGCAAACCCTCCATCTATACTTGAGTCATTTGGGTCCCACTTGGGGTCCTCTCCAGGGAAGTAAGTCTGAGCATAGGCCTGGGAGTCTAGTATCCCAGCTGGGGCATTTTCTTCCAACCATATTATGGCTGCCTGAATAATTTGGTAATGCTCCTCTGTACTGAAGAAAGTCAAAAGAAGTTGGCGGGAGTCCATCCAGGTGGGTTTGTGGTTCTAAACTATGGACTGCTTTAAGTCAATCATAGCCTGGAGCTTTCTCCGTATAAGAGGAGGTATGGTGCTTCCAATTCAGGAGAGCTAGTATATATAAACACACTGACCTTGGATCTGGCTTTCCTGATCACAATAGAAGGGCCCCCTAGTTTCCCTTAATGGCATCTGTAGGGTTCCCTGGTGTGGCTGCAGGGAGAGGCTGCCTCTGCTGGCTCTATTCTCCAGTCGCTGTTCAGGAGGTGAATGCGGGGTTAAGACTGATGGTCCCAGAGGGAGTCAGTCACAGTTGGGGAGGTCAGTGGTGCTAGGGGTGGTGAGGCCTCAGGGTTAGGGGCAGACTCCAATGAGGTTTCTGTAGTTAAGGCTGCTGGAGGCACAGGTGGCAGTGATGGGTACAGTGGGACATATGGTGGTGAGGTTTCCTCAGGTTCTCTGGAAAGTATGGGCTTTTTAATATCTGGCTGGTATTTGGAGGAAGCTGTGAGGTGAGCCATCATTTCTTTATAGCTCTCTTTAATACAGACTTTTAACCAAAAAGACCAGGATAGTTTAGGACCAGGTCTTGCCAACAGTCAATATAAGGAAATTGGTCATGGTGGCCTGGGTCCCCTGCAATGACCCTGAACACTCGGCCAACTGGCTCCTTATCAAGGGAGTCCTCACAGGGCCAGCCCACCCCATACGATGGCAAATCAATTTCACAGAATGTCTGGAGCTTTTCAGGAGTTAATTTTACACCATAATTTCCTGAATATCCCTTTTTGAAATTCCTCAACATGTACTCTAAGGGAGTCGGTTTACTCTGCTTTCCACCCATTTCCTCCCCCTAGCAGAGGACTTTCACGCATGAGAAATGGAAAACAAAGGAAGGACAGGGACTAGTTTGGAGAGGATGCATGCCCGCTTTGTCTGTTTCTGGCCACTCTCCTCTCAGAGATATTTTAAGTGCCTCTTAGCATTGGCAGGTTCAGTTTCAATCCCTGACCTGGAGGGAAGTCTCTTAGCATTGGCGGGTTCAGTTTCAATCCCAAGGAAGTCTGATGCTGCATTAAGCCATATGAGGTCACCACGGAACTTTGGATCAGGACTCAACCCTCGCTTCGCTCTTGGTCAGGTTGGAACCTTCCCGTTGTCCATCTCAGTCACACACATTCATACAATGACTCCAGGCCACCGCCTTACACCCAGTGCCTTAGAGTTGCAGCTTCATTACTCTTCCGTTGTGGACTTACTAGTGCAACTCTGGGAGGTGATCAGGCTCCCCTTCTGTGTCTTAAGGACAAGCCTACCAAAACTGCCCCAGGTTCTTACCACTCAAATAGGCGGCGGTCCTTAAGCTGGTTCCTGGGCCTCAGGGGTTCTGTTAGTGCACACGGGGCCTTCACCCAGACATGCTGGGATAGGCTAGTCCCCTACAGATCAAGAGGTCCACTGGCGCCAGGTGAGGTCACTTCTCAGGGCACTCCAAAGCTCCTACCCCGGTGGCAAGGGAGGTGGAAATGCACTGTCTCTGAATCCCAGGCGAACCCTCAAGCAATGTAGCAGGATTCTTGCACAGAAAGTCATGACACTGAGGCTTTTCTTTCCAGGAAGCAACTTTTATTCACACCAGCACTTCTCAGTTGGGTTTATACCCAAAGAACTGAGCGACCCACATCACATGACATGGTTTTTAAAAACATTTTTCTATTTCTTTGTCTCCCATATATGGCACCACACATAAACATGCAGCCTAATCGAGTTGTTTCAGTTTACAAGGTCACAGGGGATATAGGCACCTGGGCGCACATCCAGGTGACCTTGAAGTCTTCTCGCCTCTTATCTCTCTCTTTAGACAGGGGTCACTATCACACTGCCAAGCTGTCTTTTTATTAGTGCCCACTTGTCTCCATTTCTCCCCCTTTCCACAGTGTTCCAAAAATGTGATTTTGCTCTTGGTAGCAGCTCTAAAACCAACACTGCTAACTACTCTTATCCCCATCTTGTGAACTGCTGGTGTTCACATCCTGGCCAGGCCACAGGCCTCATACACACTGCAGATTTTGTTGCATGTGATGTAATAAACAATGGCACACTGCAGTAACAGTTTTGCACTGAATTTCTCTCTCTTTCTCTCTCTCTCTCTCTCCCTCAGTAAATCCTATTGTAAGGTTTGATCTTGTTATCAACAGACAAAATTCAGTCCATCCATGTCAACTCCACCTAGATTTTGACAGCACATTTCTACCAAATATGTTTTTAATAATTTTGCACTTATGTCTTATCTTGAAACTAGAGCCACTAAGGTTTTAAAAACTGCACTTTCATTTGAAAGGGAAAAAATATTCTGTAGACTGGAAAGAAAAACAGGAACTACAGATATTTATGTTTGCAGTACAGTACAGTAGCACATGTTGATAATTCATAGGTCATATATATATATATATATATGTATAGTAAGGATTCATGTTTAAGAGCAGTTTACTGTTAGATGTCCTTGACAAAAAGAAAAAGTTAGAATCCACTGAGTTAAACATACTTTATCTGGTTTTATCTACGAACATTCTTTTAGAGTTTGAGTCTCATCCCTATAGGCAAGTAGCCTGTTGAAATATAGGAAATATGCCTCCCCTCACTTCTGAGAATGCATCCCTCATTTTCCACAACCCAGAAATCCAGGCAATCCTTGGCACTTCCCTCTCCCTAGCCGCCCTGTCCCTTCCATGCTCACATACCCTGTGAACCCCACAGTCTGTCATCTAGCCCATACCTTTACCCTCTTCTCCCTGGACCTCTGAGCATTTCACAGTATTTCTATCACCCTACAGACATCTGTTCAGAGCTACTTTTGGGCCAGCCATTCCTGTAGCATGAAACAAAGCATCCCCGCTCTCAAGGCTGCCCCCAGACCTTCCTGCACTTTGTCCTTATATTCCACACAATGCTTCCAGAGGGACATTCTCTAAGTGAAAAAATAATCAGAACACCTTTCACACACCTTCATCCCCTTCTTAAAATATGTTCAGGTCCCATTGTTCTTGAAATAGAGAGTAAAACTCTAAGAGCCTGGGAAGAAAGCTGGGCAGTTGGTCTTACCCACACGTGGCCTTGGCCTTTAGCATTCCAGCCAGGCTTGAACACTCCCGGAAGCCACCGTGTTTCTCTGTCCTCTTCTGCCTCAGGGCCTGTCACATGCAGGTTTTCTCCCTTCACACCTTCCTGCAGCATATTTCCCTGCCACCTGCCTCTTTTCTCTCTTTTCTGTGGTGATGAATCATCCCCTTCCATTTTTCCTGGAGCTCCAAAGTTAGCAGCTGTAGATTCTGCCTGCTGCAGCTCTCTGTGGCTGTGTTGCCCATTGTCCCCAGCCTGTGGTCTCTCAGCCTGGTTCTCTAATATTTTTTAACATGTTTATTTTCTTCTTAAGCTATCCAGAGGGGTCTCTACCATCTCAGCAAAGAGGACTCACAGAGACGTCATGTTTCTACAACATTCATCGTGGTCATAATTCCTCATCTCTCTCCTCCTCCAGACTGTGAATTCCATGAGGCAGGGTCACTAATTGTGCATACCAGACTGAATCCTTGACCACGGTCTGACACATAGTGGCATCAATACTAATATTTAAGGAATAAACAAATTCACTCCCATGTGAAAAACCTTACATGTTTATATTTGCCGTAACTAATTACTTGTGTGGCAAGAGAGATTTAAAGTTTTCCCACTAGAAATACAAACCTAACTGTTTTCACTGTCACCAACTAAATGGTATTCAGTTAACTGATTCATACTTATGCCCACAAGAGAATGTGAAACAGCCTGGGCACACACAGGTTTCTCTAAATTTCAGGCATCCCTTCTAGGTACTAATGACAAAAATTTATCATCCAGGAGCTCACAATCTAAAATTCAAAAAGTATTTTAATAATCTTCCACCATTGTTCTTATGCTATTTTATTTATCTATTTCTCAAGTAGAAAAACAACTCATTATTTTTCAATATTAAGGTCTTTTCTCTATCAGAATTTCCTTCTGGCTCCTCATAGAAAATATTTGCAAATCATATATCTGATAAGGGGTTAATATGCAGGACTAATAATATATAGAAAACTAAAATGTAGAGAATTCCTACAACTAAACAACAAGAAAACAACCAATCTGATTTAAAAATGAGTTAAGGGTTAAATAAACATTTCTACAGAGAATATCTGCAAATGAACAAATATAAAAAAAGATGCTCAACATCACTAGTCCTTGGGAAATGCAAACCAAGACCTCAGTGAGATATTACCTCTGAGCCATTAAAGTGATTACTATAGACAAAACCAAAACCAAACCAAAACAAAACAAATAAAAATTATAACTTTTATTCAGCGTTGCAGGGAATGTAAATTGGTGCAGTCACTGTGGAAAATAGAATGTCAGTTCCCCCAAAAAATGAATATAGAATTAACACATGGCCTAGCAATTCTACTTCTGGGTTTGTACCCCCAAGAATTAAAAACATGAACTCAAAGAGATATTTGCATACCTGTGTTCTTAGAAGCACTGTTCACAATAACCAAAAGGTAGAAGTAACCCAAGTGTCCAGAAAAGGATGAATGGACAAACAAATCTATTATATACACACAATGAAATATTATTCAGTATTAAAAAGGAAGTAAATTCTGACACATGGTACAACTTCGAACAATCCTAAGGACACTATGCTAAGTTGAACAAGCCAGTCACAAAATGACAAATATTGTGTGATTTCATATCTATGAGGTATCCTGAGTCGATGTGTTCATAGAGATAGAAAGTAGAATGGAGGTTGCCTGAGACTGGGGGAGGGGTAAATGAGGAGTTAGTGCTTAATGGGCACAGAGTTCCAGTTTAGGAAGATGAAAAAGTTCTGGAGATGGATGTTGGTAATGGTTGCACAACAATGTAAAAGTACTTACCACTGGACTATACACTTAAAACTTGTTAGGATGGTAAACATTATATTTATTTCACAGCATTAAAAATATGATATAAAAAAGGGAGACATGCTATGATTCATGCTCCTATAAACCTACCAGAAAGTATTAACTGCAAATTCCTACCCTCACTTTCTTTAAGCTGTCCAAAGATACATATTTTTTCAAAAGTGCATATTTATATGTTACTATTTTATGATTCTTGAAAATATTTCTAATCTGAAGGAATTGAGACAAAGATGGGAAGGGAGAGGGACCAACCACTGCTGGGAGCTGCACCGGCCTTGCAGGATGACACGGTCACAGTAAGGAAATGGTAGACATAGCACGGCCCCTGCCACAGGGACAGAAGCTATCATCTCCTTCTGTTAACTCATTGCTCGTGTAAAATTAAGCCTGTTGCTATTGATTAGGCCTCACAATGTTCCAAATCAGACCAATATTCCCCAAAAACCTCATGGGAGGAAGCATATTCCCACCTCTCTGAAGAGGAAGTGAAACAAGGCACTGCAGATGTTTGTCAAAAGGCTCTTCTATTGAGCTTCACAAACTTAAGACATGGAAATAAAGGGGGTTAAAGGACACAAAGATAATGTTTACCCTGGCCTGGAGATAGAAA
>NC_043708.1:114523760-114544041 GCF_006229205.1 Suricata suricatta | reverse complement strand
TCTGCTTCTCACTGAAAACATCCTGCTATCTTCTTAGTTGTAAGATTTACTACTGGTTCAAACAAATGTGTATGTTATCTGCTTTTCACTGAGAATATCCTGTTATCCTGTGATGTGTAAATTACATCATTGTAATTAGAATAGTTTTAAAGAGATACCTCCGTAAAACCTGTTTCTGCACCCTTTTCAAAGCACCTTTATCACTGAGAATTATTTGTAAAAGTTCAACCTTTTGATGTCATAAGTCTTTAAATAAAGGCCCAAGACCTGGCTGGGGAGGAGATACTGGAGTTAAGGGGGAGTTAGATGGAGATATAAGAAGATGCAGGAGGAGTTAGATGGAGATATAAGGAGATACAGGATACAGGAGATAGAGGAGATGGAATAAGAATGTCGGGCTGGGCCAATTAAGAAACTGCTGCGTGAGTGTCTCTCCTTTGCTTCTTGTCTGCCGCTACCCCTTCAGGGAGCCCTGGTCCCGCTGGAGTGGGCCTCTGGCAAGCCACCATGAAGCATCACTGTGTGTGCCTGCCTCTGTGTTGAGGTCTAGACTTTTCCCCTGCCTTCTATTCTGGTCATCTGCCCTAAGAAGAGCCCAGTGACACTGATGGCTTTGTGCTTGCAGAGTGTTCTCAACTTTAGAAAACTTTTCCTCAATTATTTTGTTGTGACAAATGTTCTTCTTTACTGTTCTTTTTTTTTTCTTCCTTACAGTTCTTAAGGATCCTTACTAAGACTGTCCATTAGTGCTAAGTTACTTTTTCAGTCAGCCAGAAACTTGTTCTTCTTGCCCTTGGATTTATTTATTCTGTACTATCTGTGGATTTTGAATAGCAATTGCCTTTCATCCATGTTATGCACCTTCAAATAATTGAAAATGGTTTTTCATATGCGCTCCTGTATCTCTTTCTCTAGTCAAGCTGAATTCTTGTTATCTGGGAGATTCCATAATACCTAGCTGACCTCAAAAGCTGCAGCTACAAGAATTCTTATAGCACTGGGGAAGGCTGGCCCCACCCAGGCCGCTTGCTCCATGCCCATCCCCAGTATCTTACAAGAAACAGCTGTCTCTCCACTAGTCCTAGGTTTTCCCTGGCCCAGCTTCAAGATGGAAGCCTGCTGAAGGGATCCTGACAAAAAGGAGGTAGGGGAGACAAGAGGCAGCAGTGCCCAGTCCAGGGGCCAGCCAACAATGACTCTGCTTGCTTTTGGGTGGGCAGTTTTAGACACCCCAGCCTGATTCACCACAGGGAAGGACAGAACAACATTTCCCATCTGATGGTGCCAGGAATGCTTGTGGTAGAAGACCTCTGAAAGTATAGCTTGGCAAATGTCAGTTTCAGGATGGGAAAGAAGTGGTGGGATCCCTGCTCCACTTCTGCTGCAGCGGTCCATCTGTGCCCCCTACACACCTAGACATGAGTCCCAGCTCTGCTATGGCCCAGTGCAAACACTTACACCCTGCATCTCCTTGTTCTCTAGCATTAAATGCCACATACACACCCAGCTTGCAGGCTTCCTCTGCCTCCTCCTGCTGGATTAGCCACCATGGAGTGTCTTCTTTTCAGTGTCATGCAGATGTGGAACACTGTTCTGGTCTTTGATTTGAATTGACTTCACTGTCCTTCTCTATTGTAAAGGAAAATAAAGCCCCCAAAGCCTTGAGGTGTGTAGCAGATTTTTGCACTTTATAAAAAATCTGGGGAGATGGAGAAAAATTCATAGTAATCTACCTAAAATTACATACTGGGTATACTGACTCTCATAAATGAATTGCCATTTCAACTATTTTTCTTCCCTTCCTCCCTCCCTTCATTGTCTCCAACTTATGATTTTAGAGTGAATCAGTTTTTAAAATCCCTGCTTTTTTTGCCTTCCTCTGTTACCACCATGCCGATTCATCTTACCTGCATCCCAGGCATTACTATAATATTTTCCTAAGCCAAAACCATTCCCTCCCTAAAAGGAATCCCTGACAATTATTGAGAATGCAACAATTCATAAGTGTAAGAGTTGCCATGGGAAAGCAACTGAGCAGCCACTTTGATGTGGAAAGCTGCGAACACTGACAACCCCCACTTGCAAACCTGGGATGACCCAAGCCATTTGGAAAGCACCAGCAGCCATTTTATTGCAGGCCAGATAACAGATCCAGGCGCCACCAGGACTGACGACCCCCATTCTCAAGCTGGACTGCCTCAAACTGGAATGCCTCACCATGGAATTCCAGCATCCCCCTCCCCACCGAAGCGAACAGCCAATTGAATCCTGCCACCATCCAAAGGTGACCCTACGTGGTGGCTATCAGCCCACCTAAGCTCAAACCCAGAACTTCTGCACCCATAAAAGACCTTGCTCTCCCATATCAGGCGCGACTTCCCCGACTCCCCACTCCAGAGTCACGGAACCTTGCCCGGGAATTGCAGATCCCAATGAAGGCCTTCTTGGCTCCATAACGTGGTCTCTTTGTCCTCCCATCTCTGCCTCCATCTATTAAACCTTACACATCCATGATGCTTCCACAAAGCAGAATTGGGTGGTCATGATGGGGACCCTAATAGACCACAGAGCCTAAAATATTTACTTTCTGTCCCTTTGTACAAAGTGTGCTGATCCCTGCCTCAGCTGCTGCTGTAGAACAAGTATTTACTTTTGTCCACAGCTGGTAAATACTCCAAATTCTAAAAGAGGAGTACTGCCTGCAGGCCAGCAACCCATGTAAGCAGCTTCACTATGACTGCAGCAGCATCTGTGTGTTTGGATGTTTGCATGCACTTTTTCTTATTAGTTAATTCAAATGACAGGGAGAAAAGAAAAAGGAAAGGGCTGACACTGAAACAGAGTACTCACACAAAATTAAATGATTGAAAGCTTTCAGCAGAATCCACCTGCATAGATCCACTGGACAGCTAATGCAGCTGAGGCCAGCCCAGTGTCACAGATGGCCCAGAGCTGAAAGGAAGGGGGGAGGTGCAAGAGCAGCCAGCAGGAATGAGATTGACAGCTTGCTCTGATCTGAGAAAACAAGGATATACTTGCTGAGTCTGTGGGAGAAATGTAATTTATTTGAATGGAAACCTAAGATTATTCTTTGTAGAACAGTAAAGATGTAAATTACTGTAATTTCTCATTATTTGTTTTGCTATTTTGATTAATCCCAACTGTATTAGCCATTTCAAGTCTCACATTTCATTTTTCTTTACCTTCTCTTGCTTTGTAGCTGCCTACATATTTGGTTGGGTTTGAAACAGCTATTTTGGAAGAATATGCTGTCTTCCAATCCTGGAAAGAAAAAAAAAGAAAAATAATAGACATTCACTTAAAATATTACAAGGGCTTGATAGGAGAGCAAAATGAAATGCTTTAAAACCAATCTGTTCAAATGAATTCTTTCTGCCCAACAACTGCCTTCAGAGTACAGTTTTTCTTTTCTTAATCTCTCTAAATGTTGGAAGAGACCTAGTAAGTCACTATTGCCATTTGGAAATGTCGGAATGTCTCTCACTTGGTTTCCCTGATCCCTGTAACTTGAAACGCCACACCACACCACAAACCACAAATACACATACACCTCCCACATATATGCACACACTCAGGGCAGGTGCACACATGGGGTGGCACACATGTGTGTCCTATAAAATAAGAACAATCCTCTCTAATGGCATCTCCCCCTGCAGACATAGAAAAAGACACAATGTCTTACCCAACATAACACACAAAAGGATTTGAACAGCCTGTAAGAAATTAGGCTTTTGGTTAGCCATTAAGATTGGTGAGGGCATATGTCTAAATTCTTTTCTAAAGATCCTCCTTTATTTTCTCACAGTATTAAATGCATTCTTTGGTAGGCTTTTGCAAAAAGAACACTGCCCAGAAGTGTTACAAAGAGAGTAGAAACCACAGTCTTAAGAAGGGAGACAGGAAAGCCAGAGCCACATCTTGGGATGCTAGCCTCTGGAGAAGAGAAGGCACTTTTGAAGGCTGCCCTAATCCTTTTACCTATCCTTGTTCATCCAACTACGGACTCACTGAGCTGTAAAAAGAGACGACGTATCTGCGCAGGTATCAAGCCTGGGTGAGAGCACTTCCTCTATGAGTCCATGCCTTTCCCATTCAGTGGTAGTGGGCGTTGCCTCCCTAATCAGTGAAAGTCGATTCTGGCACCTCCCCGGCTGCTCTAAGGGGCCTCTCACCTACCTTCAATTCTGTCTGAGCAAAGAATGAGCCAACTCTGCCTTTGAAATGCTGTGACAGTCCTGCCCTTAACCCCATCACCCAATGTGGACTGTTGACCAGGGCTGAGTCCTTAAGTTCAGCAACTCCAGGAATGAGCAGGGTGTGAGGGCACAGGGGCCCAAGGCAAGGAGTTATGAGCAGTTCCAGGTGTGAGCTGGGCCACAGGAGCCATCGGGCATAAAGATTTAATGAAATGCAGGCATGAAGCTTGGCCTTGAGGAAGGGTGATGCCTGCACCTGGAAGGGCAACTTCCATATCCAAAAAATAAAGAATGCAGTACCAGGAAGCACTGCAAAGTAAGTGAGAGTTCTTTGGAAACCATAATCACATGGAAATGTAGACTCATCAAGCCCTTCCCTTGCTGTTTTTTCCCATAACAAGTGTCCCTCATAATCTCTCTCTTACTGAAGGCCTCTTCCTACAGTGGAACCTAAGTCCCATGAAGACAGCATTTCCTCTTGTTCATAGCTGTGTACCAGTAACTTATAACTATGCTTGGTACTGGGGAGGAGCTTAATAAGCATCTGTTTAGAAAAAGAAATAAAGGCATTATAATAAGAGAAAATGCCTCAGATGGAAAGAACAGGCTCTGGGGATGCTAAGTTTTCAGGCCTTATAACAAGCTCTTTGTGGCCTCAGAGGACCATATCTGACAATCCCTGGAGAACCTGGGGATGCATGGGTTGCCAAGGTGATGCCTCAGACCACCAGGTACTTTGGGCAACTGACATCTCCTGGAAGTAGAACAGCTGCACCATTTGCAAGAAAGTCTTCTCACAATTCCTCTTGCAAAAGAAACACAGAAAACTACTTTGATTTTTTGGCCTCTTTGATACTGCAATGGTTGCATGATTTTTCCTGGTGTTTTATAGATCTGTAGGCTGAGAACCCAGCTGCATTTTCTACTCTGTTAAAAGACCTCACATTAGACCATTTTTAAGATATGCCCAATCTCCATTAGAATCAAGCTCTCCTTTCCATAAGATGAGAGATTTGCATTCAGAAGGTTATACACATAGCCCAGCCCCTGTGTTTGGATAGTTCCAAACATCCATGTGTGGCAAGACCCTGTTCTGCTTGGATGGCCTTGGAGAGAATAAACGTTTGATATCATATGAGAAATACAGACTTTGTCTATAAGATGAAAGCAGGCAGGCCAATCACCAAGGGAAGTGTGGACAGGATGGATATGTGCACACAATTCCAAGTAAGATTTCTTTCTATTCTGTTCTGTAAGGGCCAGAAAGTGAACCAAGTAAATTTCCAGAGAGGTCTTCATGAAGAGAGGGGCAGATGCAGAATCAGGAGCCATCTTTTTGCTCCCTTGGTGTTCTTTTCCACACTGCTTATGGTACAATTTATTTTGTTTTTCTTTCTCATTGTTAACTCAGTATTGGTCCAGTAACTGCTCAGAGTCAGGTGCTGCTCTGGGTGCTTGGACTCAAAAAGGAGCCACTCGTTCTCTATACATCCACTTGGCAGATGGGGACAGCAGGGTCACTGCCAAGGATATCACTGTGCTGGGTCACAGACATCCGAGTGAAGGGCCCCTTGAAGGCTTGAACCTGGTCTTGAGAAGAGGAGGGGATCTCATTGGCCAACCCCAGCAGTAATAGTTCAGATGTTTTCAGCATGAGTCCAGGTACAGCCAAAACTTCATCTTGCAGGCTGGGTTCTGATGGCAGTCACATCCACCCAATGGCAATTGCAACGTGTGTCTCCAGAGCTGAAAATGCTCTGTGAGCAAGACTGGCTGGGCAATGAGAATCAAACAGAATTCAGTAGGTTTCTTTCAGACAGGACTTCTTGGTACTGTCAGCATTCTCAAGCTGCTGTGGCCTCTCAGAGAGAGCTATTATCTCCCATGGGACCTACACATGGTTGACAGGGCCTCTTTGTTCATTCAAGAACAGCTATTGGAACATGCCCTTTACTAAGGTCCTCACAAGACTGGATCCAGTGTGACACTGGTGAATGAAACCACATTACAGTGGATCCAGGGTGACCAGGTGTAGAGTGTTGGTTTTTTTATGTTATTGCTAGTGAAAGATAGAGATGTTGCTAGAGCTGGGTGGGGTGACTGTGATGTACAAAGAAGGATCTAGGAGGTCCTTTGTCACATCTGACAAACAGCAAGAGATACAAGGCAATGGAGGGATGGTGGGGACCATGGCACAAAACCATTGAGGCATATCTGTGTGTGCACAGGCTTTGGAACCAGGGGACCTAGGATGTGACTATTGGCCCTCCCTGAAACAAGGGATGTCCTGGCTGAGATTCCCATGGCTTGATGATCACTGATGTCAACATCGCTGCACGGACATACCTCAAGAATAAAACTCATCAGCAGTATTAGATGTTAAGGCACAGACAAGAGAGGTGGATGCTGGAGAGCTATGAGAGCTCCCTGCCCCACCGGCCTGGAGCCTGGTGGAGAGCAAAGCCCTGAAGGGAAGAAGCAACACCAAAGAAATAAATGGAAGAGCATGTTTTGAAGACTAGGAGACTGGCAGAAGGTGTCACCTATAGGAGAAGGCTGCTGAGGACAGTTGCTGCTTTTGTAGATGGGTACTGGTGTCATTAAAGAAGATCCAAAAAAGATTTAAAAAGGTGCTTAGAAATGATGGTCTGTCTAGAATAGCAAAGAGAGAATTCCTATGCCTGGTGGGATATCTATTGTGATAACTTAATATTTATATATTAAAAACATTAGTGAAATATTTCTGCATGTATTTCTACCTAAATTAAAATATGGGCTCATTGCAAGAAGAAGAAGAAGAAGAAGAAGAAGAAGAAGAAGAAGAAGAAGAAGAAGAAGAAGAAGAAGAAGAAGAAGAAGAAGAAGAAAGATCTGTAGGATCATATATTCTAATGACTAGAGAAGTTACTGTTAATATTCTGGGTGTATCTCTCCATAATTTGTTTTGAAAATATTGAATTATACTCTAGGTTACTTGAACTCTTTTTTACAGTTATGAGAAGAATTTTCTTTTTAATAAGCATTTAAGAGTTGCCTCCTGGTTTATGGCATACATGCAATTCCATTTCTGTTAGATGTGTGAATTATTTCCAGATTTTCCCTACTGTCAACAAAGTAGGCATCTTTGCTAAAAATTCCTTGATTTCTGTCTAATTGTTTCTTGGAAAAAAATCTCAGAAGTGGTTTGCTGGATCAAAAAATACACGTATTTTAATATGCTCAATATATTTTGCCAAGTTGACAAAAAGTCATGCAATTAACTGCTGTCCTAACAGTGGAAAATATAATTCTTTGTAATCTTTGTCAATTCATAAGATTTTTCAAAAGGAATTTCAGACTTATTCTGTGACACATACAAGGAAGATATCATTATCCTTGACAGAAAGGACAAAAACAAGAAGCCGAGAGAGGTTGAGTGACTTAATTAACATCACACAGCTCTAGAGCCTAAAAACTAATCCAAGCCTTATTCTTTCCACTTGAACTTGGGACAATTCCAAGTTTGACTTTCTCACATTTGGATTTTGGCCTTTTTAACATTGACACATACCTCAAACCTTCCCTTGACTCTAAAGGGGAATCCTTTTCTTTATTCTTTATTCACTCATCTGTTGTTTCTTTGGTCCTTCCTTTTTTCCTTTTATACCCCCCTTCACTTAGAGTATTCCAGCACATTTTGATTGGGAGAAATAATAAGTGGGACTGAAATTTATTGAGTGCTTACTCTGTGCCAGGCACTATGTCGTGCTGATATGAGAAACACTTTCCTCTTTCCTATTTGGAGTGGATTTAAACATTTTTTCACCTAATTATTAGATATTTATATTTTTTATTAAGATTTTTGCAGTTCTTACATCTTGCCCATTTGATCTTTACCATAACTCCCTTGAGAAGATGCTCTCATACTCCCTGGGCTAATGGGTATATAGGTCCGTGAGCTCCATATGGCAGCTCTTTTGGGCCCAGGACAGAGAAGGAAACTCCACATTGCCTTTGTTTGCTTCTGGTTTTGGCCACAGGCATTTATACTATATTTTAGGGCCGAGTGGAAAATGGATTGTTTCTGCTCAAGGCCTGTCTGTGTCAGTGGTACCCACTCAGAGGTGGGTATGCAAAATAAACATAAGATGTGACCCCTTCTCTTAAGGACTTTCAGTCACATCCTGGAAATAAGACTTCACTTCACTTAACCCTGGGCTAAAGACATTACCTCATTAAAAGCTTAGATGAAGGCATGCACAATGATGTCCTAGTTGGACCAGGGAGTGGGAGGTGATGAGGCTGACCTCTATCAGAGAACGTTCTGGTGGCAGCTCTCCCAGGGAGAGCAGAGAGCCTGGTCAGTGAGGAGGAGCTGATCCAGCCAGGTGCAGGGAGGCAGGAAGGTGCAACAGCACAAAACATGCATCGAGGAGGGGATATTTCTTATTTCATTAGACTGGAAGGCCAAGAAGAGAATGTGAGGTGCTGAAGGCAAATTCAGAGCAGTAGTGTGAGATTAAAATGCTGGTTTTGCTGCCTGCTGAAACTGGTTTCTCTAAGCCTCCTTTTCTTCCTTTGTAGAATGACACAAACCATGCCCATAGAGGGTTCCATTAGGCAACAGTCTTGATCAATGGAAGGTAGAGCAAGGCAAAAGGACCCCGAGACAGGCTGAATACAGACCTATATGTCCCCCCACTTCAAAATATCCATAGGTCTCAACTAACCAATTGTTAGCTACCTAAAACCAATGGTTAGCTATTCACAACCAGGCATAATTAACCAAAAAAGGGGAAATTCCATATGTCCCCATACCTCCTCTCCATCTGCTTTCAAATACAGCCCCACGCACTGCCTAGTAGCAGACAGCATCTCTTCTGCTGTCCTGCCTGCAGCTCCCTTGAAGTGCATTCAATAAACTTACATCTCCTTTGTTCTGCCTCAGGTGAATTCTTTCACCACTCACATTACCAGCTTCCACCATTCAAGACACCCCACATTTGGGGACCCCCATCTGATCAGGGAGACACCACAGTGCCCACTTCAGAGTTTTTGGGAAAAGTTTGAAGGGGGAAGACATGGATGGGCAGAAAGTATGCAGACAGCTCAGGGGTAGGAAATGTGCTCAATCTATATTTCATTACAACCTGTTGACCACACACAGACAGGCATATGAAACCTCTCAAGCCTAAAGCAAATGTTTCAGAAACACACACTCTCCCAATTTCTAACAGGCTCAGGAAGGCTTGAGGCATCTCTGTGTGTCTGTCACCTTTTTGCTTTCTTCTGTGGGGCCCCTTTCACCATCTAGTTCTAGGCAGGCCTAGGAGGCCTCTGGTAGATGGTCCAACGTCTTACCAGGCAGGGGAAATACACCAACTTCTGGGAATCCCAAAGTGCTGGACATTCTTAATCAGCAAGCTCCATCCTGTCTGACATTCCTTCAGAGAATCATTAAGGCTAAAAGGTGATCTAACTCTATTTTCTTTGTGACCGATGTCTTTCTTGCCAAATGCTCCATGAGAAACCCTCGCTTCTTACATCTAGTACTGAGAGGACAGAAATGCTGGCTGCCAGCAACAAAGAAAGCTGCCTTCTGCTTTATTATCCTGGAATAGAGAGGGGTTCCATGGAGGGGCACATGGCTGTTGGTGCTGACTGTTTCCATAGCAACCCTGTCTTCAGCTAGCCAGCCTGCATGTTTTAGCTCTGTTCACTTTTAAAGAATTGAGAAACCTCCCAGCCAGCACTGGCAATTCTAAAAGAGCAGAATTGTTTTAAATACAGAGAGTGACAACTAATTTGTGAGGACTGCCCACCACATGTCCCCCTGGCTGCCTGCTGAAGTTCATGAGGTACCTGTGATGGTTTTCATGAGAATCATGTTATGAATACTCTTATTCTTATTTTTAAATTATTTCTCTTAAATAAAATTTTAAAATTAAAATTATGTCTAATGTTTGTGACGTTTGTGGTAGGTTTTTTTTCTTCTTGAAAACTCCTCTGCACCAGTTTAAGTGGAAGCACAAGTGGCTATCTAGAAACTTTGATCAGCGTATCATCTTTGATAATCAATTCAGAGTATGTTCTAACTTAAAACACACATATGGCCTGTTTGTTAACTGAAAAATTTGCTTTAACTATTCAAAAAAAATCTTGAAGTTCACTCTACTTATATGAATATTTATGTAACTGTTTATGGTACTTGAGCAAAAGAATGAATAAATCAAGGAATGAGTGCTTTCTACTGAAATACAAAGAGTCTTATCTTTAAGTATCTTCTGTTTTATTGCTCAGATCATTGCAAGGATATTGCTTGTAAATAACAAAGCACAGCTATAAAAAGTGCATTTCTTCAAAATTTCAGTTGTGAAGATGGATAATGGTGATGGTTGTGTGATAATATGAACGTAGTTCATGCCATAGAAACTGTATATGTAAAAGTGGTTAGGATGGCATATTTGTCAGAGTTGTCCAGAGAGACAAGACCAATAGGTTGAATAGCGATAGAGAAAGATTTATAAGGAATTGGCCCATGTGATTATGGAGAGAGACAAGTTCCAAGATCTGCAAGGGTGAGCCAGCAAGCTGGAGACCCAGGAGAACTGATAGTATAAGCTTTAGCCTGAAAGCTGGCAGGCCCAAGACTTTAAAGAGCCAATGGCCCTGCTCAAGTCCAAAGGCAGGAAAAGAACAATGTCTTAGCTCATCACAGTTAAACAGGAGTTCTCTCTTAGTCTTTTTGTTCTTTTCAAACCATCAACTGATTGGATGAGGCCCACCCACACTGAGAAGTGCTGTCTGCATTACTCAGTCCACCAGTTCAAAGGTTATTCTCTTCAAGAAACATCTACACAGACACACCCAGAATAATGTTTGACCAAATATCAGGAAACCCCCCCTGGCCCAGTCAAGTTAACATTATGTATATTTTGTTATGTATATAAAAAATTTTTGTTTTATGATATGTATATTATGGTATGCATATTTTACCACAATAAAAAAAGATGAAGAAGAAAAATGTATTTCTTTTCAGGGTTCAACACACTAAAGCCTGAAAATTTTTTATTTACTCCTAAATTTGGAAAGTAAGATTTCTTGGTCTGTTCTAAACTTGGCAGAAATGCTTCCATCTCTGTTTACCCTCAGTTGGACCCAATACAGGTTGTTGTTTTTCCACATGTAACATTTTCATTTGTGCAACATTAAACTTGGAAAGAACAACCCAAATTCTCACCCTGTAGTGTCTTCCCCATGTGGGATTTCTTGTATCACATTTCCTTTCTCCAGTCAAATCTAAGGTAAGTATCCTGCATTTCAGTGTGGCCAAGTGAGAGGAGCCTAAGGTCACCGACAACTGCTGCTGTCAGGCCCTCACAAGCCACAGGGACTATCATCCTAGTCTCACAAAGGCCCCTGTTTCCCTTTGCTTTCAGTTCTCTGGACGCCCATGCTACAGGGCCAGGCTGCTGTATATAGGAACACACTTACAGGAAGTGCAAGGTCAACACCAAAAGCTCCATGCAGGCGTACAGTTGCTGTTTGTCATTGTCCTGACTTGAATGGCCTGGGTCACTTTTGCCTGTTTATTATACTTTACATAAATGGAATCGTGCAGTAGGTGCTCTCTGTCTGAGGATTCACCCATTTTGGCATGCATCTTTAGAGGCCTTTTATTCTCATGGCTCTGTCTTATTTCATTGTGTGACTATTTCACAGTGTATTTACCCATTCTACTCTTGATGAAAATCAGGGAATTTCCAGCTGGGGCATGTCTTGGAAAACATACACATGAATGCTATTTGCAATACTGGTAAACTTCCATTTTATTATTATTATTAAACAAGTTCAGTGTCAATTATATTTGGATTATCTCCTTTCACTTCTGTTCTAGATAGCTGTGGCCTGATTTTATCTTTCTTGGTTTCCGCACTACTAAAAAATATTGATGTGCATTGAAACAAAATTTTTACAAAGTATATTTCTGGCAGTTCAATAGTATTTCTAAATATAAGTTTTTGAAACATGGAAGTCAATTACTAATTGAACAAATCCTAACAAATCGTATTCCAAGAGTATCTTGATCCTGAACCTGTTCCCAGATACTTGATGAGGTCATCCGGAGATGCTGTCCTCTTAGTGGTGAGTTAGTTGCAGTGGTCTCTCTGTTCATTCTGCTGACCACCTCTGATTATCTGGTTTCAGTGGATGGCCAGGAAGATACTAAGAGCCGTTAGAAACCTGTCCAGATGGGTGTGAGTGATTGCCTAGTTACCTGGCTGGCTGCCAGGGAGCGAAATTTAAGGCTGAGAAAGATATGACCATGCTTTGCCTTCCTCCTTGAGCTTCAGCAATGGAGGATTATATGTCTGAGATTTTCATGTTTCTTGGCAAGGTACAAACATTCTCCCTATGGCTCCAAAGAGCAGAGAAACCCCTTCTGCTGCCCCCTGCCCAATTCTCTGCTTGAGCAGTCTATTCCAGCTTATCCCTGAGTACAAGGAGGCAGTGGATAGGTCCACAGTATGGGGCTATAAGGTTCTTAAGGGTGTCAGAGGGATAGCACAAAACTATGGGGTGCCCAGTTGCCTTCTCCCTGGGCCCTGCTATACCAGCTAGTATACCAGCTAGTTTGGGCTCCTCAGCATGACCACAGCCTGGTGAGCTACACTCTCCCACTCCACAGCCCTCCAGACCCCCTCCTCAACCTTAGCCAGCCCGACCCAGTGGGCAAACTGTACCACCTACTACTACTCCTTTTTTTACAAGATGTGTTATAGACTGACCAAGACAGCCCTCAATGTGTTCAACACTGCATTGGTCATGATCCCCATAACTTCTCCCAGCACTTTCCACTCACCTCAGCATGCAATCCCCACCTCCCACCTTTTGTTTCAGCAAACTTGACTTCAGTCTCTCTTCTCCGGCAAGAACCAAGATAAAATCTTCCTAGACTGTTCAACTTTGGTGCAGTTTTTGGTGGTGTCATAAGCTGCATCTCTTAAAGAAGATCCCCAAACACCTCTCCCTCTCCTGTCATTTCATCAAAATATCACACCCATGGATCTGGAAGCATCACAGTTTTGTACTGAATTTTATTAAATGTAGACCTTTGGAATCTATTGACCCACCTTTAACAAATAACAAAACAAAACATCCAGGAATAGTGCTAGATAGAAGACAAGGATGGAGGATGGGAAGAAAGTTCCTTGAGGGACAAGCCTAGCTGTTGGATAGCAACAGGTGAGCCTGGCATGTTCTGTGCACTCAAGCATAGGAATCAGAGTCAGGACCTCCAGTTGCTGAGTTTTGTGTTCCTGGGCAGGGCGTTAGCATCTCTGGGCCCTGGTAACTTGTGCTTGGCTGAGGAGCCAATGGGGCAAAGCAACCATAATGCAGACTTAGTGTAGACAGGTGCTGAAATGAAATAAATTATGAAATCAGCGAGCGGAGGGCTTGTTCACACACACACACACACACACACACACACACACACACACACACGTTTGTCTGCTCTCAATAATTTTGCATGCTGCCTGTTCAGAAAACAGTGACCAATGTCATTCAGTGTGAAGGAGACAAGAAATTTGGTTCTAATATATGGCCACTGCATTAGGGAAGAAAGACACATTTTCTTCTTTGAGGAAGAGTGCCTCTCACTTCCGGGGAGCATCTTGGCTCCTCACCCACTATCTTCATCTAAGCCCCAGCAGGCACTCAGACTTCCTATGTCATGATGAACACACTTGATACCCTCTTGAACTCACAGACACCCCCTGACACTCAGCATCCTATGGTTCCTGATTTGGTGAATGGTACCATCATCCACCCAAAGGCCAAGTAAGGCCTTTTTCAGTACTCCTCAACACTTCTCTGCCCATTTCCAAACTCTTAGCAGTTCCTATCAGTTCTGTTTTATAATATACCTCTAGTCCAGCCTCCTCCTCACTCCCAGCCCTGCTCTGATCCACTGGGATTTCACTGATAATTCCATAATCCAAATTATGCTATGCCTACCACAAATGTAGTTACTATCTGTCACCACACTATTAGAATACCCTTGACTATATTTCTTATGCTGCATCTCTCATCCCTATGACTTATTCCATAACTGGAAGCTTGTACTTCCCACCTTTCTTCACCCAATTTTCTCATCCCCATCCTCCTCCCCTCTGGCAACCCTTAGTTTGTTCTCTGTATTTATGGGTCTCTTTCTGCTTTTTTATTGTTTTATTTGTTTTGTTTTTTAAGGCTCTATGTGTAAGTGAAATCATATGGTATTTGTCATTCTCTCTCTGACTTATTTGACTTAGCATCATACCCTCAAGTTCCATCCATGTTGTTGCAATGATAAAATCTCATCTTTTTTATGATTTAGTAATATTTAATGGTATATACATATACCACATTTTCTTTATCCATTCATCTTTTGATGGACACTTGGGCTCTTCCAGATGTTGGTTATTATAAATAATAATAATTATTATGTTTTAATTATGAAAATAGTGTTGGTTTTATCAAACACATTGCTCAATTGAGATAATTGTTTAATTTTTCCCTTCATTCTATTAAAGGGGTATATTATATTGATTTTCAATGATTAAATGTCCCTCACATTCTTGGGATAAATTCCACTTGATCACAGTGTATTATCCTTTTAAATTCCAACTGGATTTTGTTTTCCAGTATTTTGTTAAGGACTTTTACATCTGTATTTATAAATTATATTGGTCTGTGTTTCTTTTCTTGTGATGTCCTTTTTTGGCTTTCATATTGGGGTGATGTTGGCCTCATACAAGGTGTTAGGCAGTGCTTGCTCCTCTTGTAATTTTTGTGAGAATTTGAGAAAGATCAGTATTAACTAATCTTTAAGCAATAGGCAGAATTAATGAGTTAAGCCTCTGGTCCTGTTCTGGGATTTTCTTACTTACAGGTATTTTTAAATTACCGATTCAATCACATTACTTGTTATAGATCTGTTCATATTTTCTATTCTTGAGTAAATTTTGATAGCTTGTGTGTTTCTAGGAATTTATCTATTTCATCTTTTACCAAATCTGTTGGTGTACAGTTGTTCACACTAGATATTATAAGACTTTTTATTTTTGTAAATCAATCAGTTGTTTGCATCTTTTCTTTTTACCTTTTTCTGTCAAGCTATAAGATTTTAATTTTGTTGATCTTTGCAAAGAATGAGCTTTTGATTTTATGGTTATTCTATTCTCTATTTAGGTTAACCCCACTAATATTTATTGCTTCCTTCTGCTAGCTTGGGGTTTAATTTTCTCTTCCCTTTCTAGTAACTTGAAATGTAAAAGTAGGTTAGTGATTTCAGATGTTTCTTTTTTCATGCACACATTTTTTGCAATAAATTTCTGTTCTTGTTGCATCCAGTGCACTTTAGTATGTTGTATTTTAATTTTCACTCACTTCAGGTGCACGTGGGTGGATCAGTCAGTTGAACATTAGACTCCTGATTTGAGGTCAGATAATGATCTCATGGCTCATGGAATCAAGCTGTGCATCAGGCTCCATGCTAACAGTGGGGAGCCTGCTGGAGATTCTCTCCTTTAATTTTGTTAAAAATTTTTAATTTATATTTGAGAGAGAGAGAGAAAGAGAGACCGTGAGCAGGGGTGGGTCAGAGAGAGAGGGAGACACAGAATCGAAGACAGGCTCCAGGCTCTAAGCTAGCTGTCAGCACAGAGCCTGACACAGGGCTCAAACCCACTAACCATGAGATCATGACTGGCCTGCGCTGAAGTTGGACACTTAACTGACTGAGCCACCCAGGCGCCCCCAAAAGATTCTCTTTCTCTTCTCTCTTTCTGTCCCTCCCCCAGCTCATGCCTTCCCTCTCTCTCTCTCTCTCTCTCTCTCTCTCTCCATATAAATAACGATTTGTAATTAATTTTCACACATTTCAAAATATTTTCCCTATAATTTCTTCTTTTACCGATTAAGTTTTTGTTGAAAGTTTGTTTTTTAATTTCCACATATTTGTGAATTTTCCTGTTTTCTTAATGTCATTGATTTCTAATGCATTCCATGGGGTTTTGAGAATATACTTTGCATGGCACTAATTCTTTTAAATTCATCAAGGCATGATTTATTGTTTAATATATGGTCTATTCTGGAGAATATTCTATGTGCACTTGAGAAGAATGTACATTCTTCTGTGATTGGATGGGATAGTCTATATATGTCTATTAGGCCTAGTTAGTTCATAGCACTCTTGGAGTCCTCTCTTATTGATCATTGATTTAGAAGGAATCCATTATTGACAGTGGAGAAGTATCCCAACAGTTATTGTAGAATTGCCTATTTCTCCCTTTAATATATCAGAGTTATCCTTCACATATTTTGAGTCTCTGCCATCACGGTTTAATTTTTTATGTATCTTTTATAAATGTATCTTTTTGTAAATTTATAATGACCTTCCTTGGGGGTCAGAATTAGAGTGGAGAGGTAGGGGAACCTTGGGCTTTCCTCATTTGTCAAACATGGCTATATTGAGATCAGATGACTGGGCCACCCAGGAAATCAATCTGGACTGACAGAGGCATCTTCATGGTAGGACGGAGAGAGTGTGGCAGATGATAGGCTTATTTTACAAACAAACAAAAGCATACATAGTTATATATCCAAACATTCCACCACTGCAAGGATAAGCTCTGAATAGGACTGAGCAGTGGAAAAGAGCAGCCAAAATGGAATAGCAGAATGCACACCACGTACACAAGAAATACATCCTGAAGTCACAGGCCCTACACAGTATATGACCCCTTTTTAATATACCAGTACTCTGAGGTACAGGAAACATAACAAGTTTTTAAAACATGCAAAAGGCATAAAGTTAGCCTAAATTACAAGACAGAGGAATTCTCCCCAAAATAAAGGTCAAGAAGAAATCACAGCCAAAGCCTTGCTCAAAATAGATAACCAATTCCTGAACAATAATTTAGAACAAAAGTCATAAGGGGGAGGAGCCAAGATGGCAGAGAGGAAGGGAGCTCTGTAAACTTCGTCTGCCCCATCGATCGAACTGAGAAGGACATTACTCTCATCTGCAAGAGCGGAAGGAGAAAATATGGACTCCAGAAAGAAGAGAACCTGAAGTCTACCTGAGTGAGTGCGAACTGGGGAGATTGGAAAACAGGCCAGCCCGAGATGGGCAGGGGAGGTGGGAGCCCCAGTCCAACGCGGGGCAAGCGCGCGGAGCCCGAGAGACAAAGGGAAGAGACAGAGAGACTGAACACGCTCATAGTACTGTCTCTGGGGAAGAGGTAAAGAATGCTTAACCGCGCTTGGAGAGAGAAGCTCACTCCATAGATAACTGCTGGGTAGCCTAAATCCTGAACCCAGGTGGCACAAGGGAAAGAACAGCTTCCAGCCCTGTGCCATCTTGGCGAGGAGTCAGCAGCTGTGACAGCTGCGGTGTCAGGGGCGCTCACTTCGACCTCGGTTTTGGGAGTGGGGGCACACACCTCATTTCCACTGCGTATCTCACCCCCAGCATTGGCCGCATGAACCCTGAATCCCGGGTGCCAACAGGGAAAAAATAGCCCCCACCTTTGCATGATCCCGGCAGGGAGTTGGCGGTGGTGGAGACCTAAATCCACGCTCAGGCTGCAGGAGCTCCCAGCTCAATTCCAGCAGCTCCCAGTATCTCTGACAACAGCTGTGCACTCATTCCTCCCCCAACTCAAATGCAATCCCAGCTGGGGGTTGGGTCTGTGACTGTGCCCACTTCACCTCTTGCCTCAAGCAGGGGCAGCCGAAATCCCTGCCTGAGCCAAGACAAACTGATTCCTCCCCCTAAGAAGCCAGCCACCAAAACAAATACATCTCATCTCTGGTAGCATAAAAGTGCATGGACTGGATCTTTGAACCGAGGCTGGCCTAGAAAATACAACTCGGCTCAACCAAAACACAAGGAGATCGGACTCATTAGAGCGGCCCAGAGTTCCTGGTTCAGCAGAGCTTGGCATGCCGCCTATCTAATCTCTGCAGACACCAAGGCAGAGCCTCTGAGAACAGCCTCTGAGATCTACCACACCAAACCACACCTATCCACGAGGGGGAGCTGCTGATTTTCTTCTTATAATTTTTCTCTTTTTTCTATTTTTTTCTTCTTTTCTTCTTTTTCTGTACATATATTTTATTATTATTACTTTTTTTTACTTAAATTTTTTTAAATTTTTACTCCTTATTTTCCTTTCTCCTTTCTCCCTTTTTTTTTTACCATATTGCAATCCAGATATATTCTCCTATATCTCATCCCTACCTCTCCCCTCAACTGATCATACACTTTTAGACTGTCCACTGTCCTTTGTTGTCTCTGACCCCCTTTATTTATTTTTTGTCTCTTATTTTTCTTTTCTTCTTCTCTTCTTTTCATCTCTTTCCTCTCCATTTTCTTTCTTTTCCTTCCCCCTTTTAATGTGTTTGTTTGTTTGATTTCTCTGTGCGTTTGTGTGTTACTGTTCCCTCTGTGTTTGTCACGCTGTTTTCCTTCTGAGGGCTACACTAAGAAACAAACCAAAGTGTGCATGACAGCGAGTCCCAAATATGGCCGAGTAGGGAAATAAAATATTCAAAGGCACAACAAGAGAAACTGAAAGACACCATTAAAAGAATATTTCCTGAAATGACAGGCCCTGGACAGTCAATAAGCCTCCTTTAACAGAGAAATATTAACAGGTGCACAGTGCACAATGAGCTTTCTAAAGGTGACAAGAGACAGAAAACTAGCAAAAATGACAAAACGAAGGAACTCTCCCCTGAGAACCTCCAGGAGGAAGTCACAGCCACAGGACTGCTCAAGGCAGATCTAGACAACATACCAGATCAAGAATTTAAAAAACGTGTCATAAAATTAATCGCTGGGGTTGAGAAAAGCATCAAAGAATCAACTGAGACAATTACTAGGAGCTTTGAAAATAGGTGTGATGATTTTAAAAAGGCTATAGATGAGAAGAATAACGAACTGGAGGCAGCCATCTGAAGGATTGATGGGGCAGAGAGAAGAATAGGTGAATTAGAAGATATAGTTATAGCAAAAGAGGAAGCTGAAAAAAAAGAGAGAGAAATTGAACCAGGAGCAGGAAAGGAGAATTTGAGATCTGAGTAATAAAATCAAATGGAACAATATCTGTATCATAGGAATTCCTGAAGAGGAAGACAGAGAAAAAGAGCCTGCAGGGAAATTACACCAAATTATAACTGAGAATTTCCCAAATCTGGGAAAAGAAATCGACATTCAAATTCAAGAGGCACAAAGAACCCCCTTAAGATAATTTGAATCGGCCTTCGGCATGAAATATCATAGTGAAACTGGCAAGATATAAAGATAAAGAGAGAATTCTGAAAGCAGCTAGGGAGAAAAGGGCCCTCACATACAAAGGGAAACCTATCAGAGTGGTTACAAACCTATCTAATGAAACTTGGCAATCCAGGAAGGAATGGCAGGAAATCTTCATGTGATGAACAGAAAAAACATGCAGCCAAGAATCCATTATCCAGCAAGCCTGTCATTCAATATAAAAGGAGAGATAAAAGTGTCCCCAAATAAACAAAAATTGAGAGAATTCATGACCACCAAACCAGCCCTACAGGAAATCCTAAGGGGGACTCTGTGAGGAAAATGTTGCCAAGAATACACGGTGCCAGGGACGCCACTATAAACATAATTCTAAGGAGAATACAATGACTCTAAACCCACATTTTCCAATAATAACACTGAATGTAAATGAACTGAATGCTCCAACCAAATGACACAGGGTAGCAGAATGGATAAAAAAACAAAACCCATCTATTTGCTGTCTACAAGAGACTCGTTTTTGACTGGAAGACACCTTCAAGTTGAACATAAAGGGAGGGAGAAATATCTATCATGTGACTGGAAGCCAAATGAAAGCTGGAGTAGCCATACTTATATCAGGCAAACTGGACATTAAAGTAAAGGCAGTAACAAGAGATAAGAAGCACATTATTATAATAATTACAGGATCTCTCCATCAGGAAGAGCTAACAATTATAAATATCTATGTGCCAAATTCGGGAGCACCAAAATACATAAA
>NC_043708.1:114476139-114523660 GCF_006229205.1 Suricata suricatta | reverse complement strand
CAGGAAAACTGGAGAAACCTAATGGAGGACCAGGGGGAGGGGAAGAGGGAAAGAGAGTTTGGAGAGAATGGGATGCAAAACTTGAGAGACTATTGAATACTGAAAATGAACTGAGGGTTGAAGGAGAAGGGGGAGGGGGAAAAGAGGTGGTGGTGATGGTGGAGGGCACTTATGGGGAAGAGCACGCGGTGTTGTATGGAAACCTATATGACAATAAACTATTTTAAAAAATAAAAATAAATAAATAAAAATAAAAGAAAACAAAATAAATAAATAAACCTTATAAAACAAAACAAAAAAGAACCAATTCAACTCAACACCCCCCCCAAATACAACCCACTTAAAAATGGGCAGAAGACATGAATCACAATTTTCCATAGAAGACTTCCAAATGGCTAACAAGCACATGAAAAAGGTGCTCCACATCACTCATCATTAGGGAATCCACAATGAGGTACCACTTCACACCTGTAAGAATGGCTAAAATTAACACAAGGAACAATAGGTGTTAGTGAGTATGCAAAGAAAGAGGAAATGTTTTTGCAATGCTGGTGCAGCCACTCTGGTAAATAGTACAGACGTTCCTCAAAAAACTAAAAATAGAACTACCTATGATCCAGCAATTGCCCCATTGGGTATTTACTCACAGATTCAAAGGGGGTGCTGCTCCCCTATATTCCTAGCAGCATTATTGACCTTAGCCAAACTATAGAGTCCAAATGTCTATGGACTGATAAATGAATAAAGAAGAGGTAGCATGTTTTTACAATGATATATTAGCTATCAAAAAGAATGAAATCTTGCTTTGTGCAATGATGTGGATGGGGCTATAATGTATTATGCTAAGCAAATAAGTCAATCAGAGAAAGAAAAATACCATATGATTTCACTCATATGTTGAATTTAATAAAACAAAACAGACATAGTCAGGGGCGGGACAGAAGAAAGGGAAAAAAAACAGAAGAAATTCTTAATGATAGTGAACAAACAGGATTGCTGGATGAAGATGGGTGAGAGATGGGCTATGTGAGTGATGGATATTAGGGAGAGGACTTGTTATGAGGACTGAGTGCTCTATGTAAGTGATGAATCACTGAGTTCTACTCCTGAAACCAATATTACAATGTCTAGTAACCAAAACTTAAACAAATTATATATAAAATTTATATATAAAAACAAAAATATATATTAAAATATATATGATTATATAATTTAAGTAAATTATATATGTATATATTATAGATATATTAGATGTGTGTATATATTATGTATATATAATGTGTGTATATATACAAATATATATATGTATTTATATATAATGACCTCCTTTGTCTCATGTAACAGTTTCTTACATAAAGACTTTTTGTTTGATATTATTATACTATCTCCCCTCTCATTTGGCTACCATTTTCATGATATCGTCCTTCTACTTTCAAGCTAATTTTTGTCTTTGGGTCTATACGGTTTTAGACAACATATAGTTGGATCATGTTTTTTCTGTTGCATTCTTTCATCTCTTTAAATTGATGAGTTTATTTCTTTTGCATTTAAAGTAATTATTGATAAGGAAAAACTTCTGCCATTTCTTATTAGTCATCTATCTGTCTGATCTTACTTTGATCTCAGTTCCTACAATACTGCCTTCTTTGGAATTGATTGATTTTTTTTTCTGGTGTCACTCTTTGGTTCCTTCCTCATTTTCTTTTCTATATATTTTTTACTTGTTTTCCTAGTAGTTACCATGGGAATAAATATCCTAAATGTATTACAATCTACTTTGAATTTTCACAAAATTATCTTAAATAGCATGCAAAAACTCTGCTTCTATACAGACCCTCTGTCCCAAACTCTCCCTTCCTGTTACACTGCCACAGATTATACCTTTACACATTGTATGTCCATTAAAATACGTTCATAATGACTACTTTATGAATTTGTTCTTTAAGTCACATAGGAATTCAAAAGAGGAGTTACAAAACAGAAATACCATAATATTGACTTTGCCAATGTATTTACTTTGACCACAACTCTTAATTTCTTCTTATGGCTGCGAGTTACTATTGCCCTTTAATATCAGACTGAAAGACTCCTTTCAGACTTTCTTATAGGTCTACTAATGACAAACCCCATCAGCTTCTGTTTATCTGAGCATGTCTTAATTTCTTCTTCATTTTGGAAGTATACTTATGCTGGATATAGTTGACAGTTGACAGTTTTCTTCTCTTAGTACTTTAAATATGTTATCTTCTGGCCTCAATGTTCTCTATTGGGAAATTAGATCTTAATCATACTGAAGATCTCTCATATGTGATGAGTCACTTCTCTCTTGCCACTTTCAAGTTTCTCTTTTTGTCCTTGGCTTGTGACAGTTTGATTACAATATGTCTTATTGTGGATCTCTTTCTGTTTATCACTCTTAAAGTTAATTGAGATTTCTGGATGTGCAAACACGTGTCTTTTATCACACTTGGAAAATTTGGGCCATTATTTCTTCAGTTATTCTTTCTGTCCATTTTTATTTCTGTGACATTATGTATATATAGAAATTTTTCATTTCAACTCCAGAATTTTCTTTAGAGCTGAAAGTTTCCTTTGTACATCCTTATCTTTTTACTGATATTCTCGTGCCTGTGGAGGGGTTAGCCCTTGTTCTGCCATTATCCGGGACATTATTCTAGATGTTATATTTTGCTGACAATGCCTCCTGCATACTCAGGACATTGTGGTATCAGAATGATGGCCCTTTAAAGATGTCCATGTCCCAATACCAGAAACCTATGAATATGTTACCTTACATGGCAAAAAGGATTTTCAGATCTGATTAAGATTACAAATCTTGATATGGGAGATTTTTATGGATTCTCTTGTTGAACCCAATCTAACCAAATGTAGTCTCTATAAGCTGGAAATGGCTTTCAGCTCACAGCCATCAAGAAATAGATGTCTCAGTCCTATAAATTCAGGTAGCTAAATTTTGTCAAGAAACAAAATAAGCAAAGGAACACAGCTTCCCTTGGAGTCTCCAGAAAGAAATGTAACCTTGCCATATCTTAGTTTTAACCTGGTACAATTGATGTTGGACTTTTGACCTACAGAACTGAAAGATAATACATCTGTGTTGTTTAAATCCATTATGTTCATGATTATTTGTTAGGGCAGCAATAGAAATTTAATGTATACATTTTCAGCATTATAAGCAAACATTTTGGCAATTACTTGTACTGTGTGTGTTCATAAAATCTGTTTCCACCCAATAAAACAAAAACTTAAGCATAATATTTTCCTTTCTTACACTACAATTGGTTATAATTCATGGCTGTACATGACTGATTGTCTTATCTGGTAGAGACCCAAGATATACTTTTCTCTTCTCATATTTCATCCACTCATCTAACAAATTACTGAGGGCCTGCTCTAGGCCAGGTCAGGTGTGCTGAGTGCCACAGAGACTGTAATCAACCTTATGGGAGTGGTTTTTCCACCTTTGGATGTCAGATATGAAGTGAACAGACAACATAATCAAACAATGGCAATTTTTGAAATCATTTACATCCAGTCTCTTCAAATATCTTGACTTTATTACCTGGAGAATCAATTTTGAATTTCTGCATTTTTAAAGAATTCCACTACACAATCCTTATATTCCTGAATCTACATTTGCCTAATATTTCCCTTCATGATTCCTTTGCAATCTAGTGGATCTTAAAGTTTAGCATTCATTAGAATCATGTGAGGGTTTAGAGAAACTCTGGTCCCCTCCCCAGTTTCTGATTCAGCAGGTCTGGGTCAGGAGGGTAACAATGTCTATTTCTAACAATTTCTATGTGCTGCTGATGCTGAAAGTCTGGGAACCACATTCAGAGGACCACTGTTCTAATCACTTGCAACTGAGCCAGACAAGGCACACTCTTACATATCCAACTCGACTTGGTAGACATGTCCTGAAGGCAGCTTTCCCATTACTAGGATGAATCCAGCAAAAATGACACCTGTGAGCACTGCACTGTATATCCCATTTGCTGGGTGACAGAGACTGCCAGTGGGCCTCATTTTAATTCTTCATGTATAGCAATAAGATTCCTTATTTTTATCTGTTCACCCTGCTCCCTCTCCTTCCATTCACCTCAAAGACTCCATTTCCTAATTCCTTGTGGCTTAGTGTGTCCAGGGGACTAAATTGTGACTAATGCAAAGAGTCATATCTTTAGGGAAGAAAAACTGGCACATACTGGCCTTCCTTCTCCCTTCTCAGTGGACTATGGACATTGTAGAAAATCACTTTAAGGATTTAAAGCCAGATGGAGCTAGATCAGCCTTAGAGCAGGCCATTGCACAAACCCAGGATGGCCTCACAGCACCAGTGTATGAAAGATAAACCAACTTCTAATTTGTTTAACTTCTGAAATTTTGAGGCTTTTATTATATATAGCTTAATCCAGTTTAATCTAGCTAAAGTATAGAAGCCAGTAAGTAAAAGAAACTTTATAATACAGAAGGCCAAATTTAATTTTTTTTAAGTTTATTAGTTTTTTAACATGAATATTCATGGAAAGCAAACAACCTTTACTCTAACATTTAATGAAAAAGCATCTCTGAGGGGAAGTTGCCACAGGATGTATTTACTTCCTAAAGAGAGCCATTACCTGAATCCTGAAGCTGACTCTCTGAACAAGCATGGAACAGCTCTTGGATCAGGAGTTAGGTGCAGTGATGAAAAGGGAGGAATAACAACTCAGTTTCACGTTATTCTCAGCAATTGGAACTACTTAATGCACAGCTGTAACATCACACTTAACTTTCTGGTTCTTGTTTGTTTTAAAATTTTTTAAAATATTTATTTATTTTTGAGAGAGAGAGAGAGAGAATATGAGAGAGAGAGAGAGAGAGAGAGAGAGAGAGAGAGAGAGAGAGAGAACGAGTGGGGGAGGGGTAGAGAGAGACAGAAACAGAATCCCGAAGCAGGCTCCAGGCTCTGAGCTGTTTGCACAGAGTCCAGCGTGGGGCTAAAACCCACAAACCATGAGATCATGACCTGAGCCAAAGTTAGATTTCCAATTAAGTCACCTAGTACCCCTGGTTTGATTGTAATATCTTGTTTTTCAGCTTTATTGAGATATAATTGATGTGTAATATTGTGTCACTTTAAAGTGTCTCCACCTGTTGATTTGATACATACAGTTAATGCTTCCACCCTATCACATGATTATCACTTCTTTTTTGAAACATTTAAGTACTACTCTTTTAGCAACTTTCAAGTATGCAATACAAGTTTTTAAACTATAATGACAATGTCGTACATTAGACCCCCTAGGATGTATTTATCTTCTAACTGGAAATTTGTACCCTTTGATCAGCATATATTTGTCTATATTTTATTTTTTATTTAAAAATTTGTTAATATTTATTTATTTTTGAGACAGAGAGAGTAAACAGGAGAGGGGCAGAGAGAGGGAGAGAGAGGGAGACACAGAATCTGAAGCAGCCTCCAGGCTCAGAGCTGTCAGCACACACAGAATCTGACACAGGGCTCAAACTCACAAACCCATGAGATCATGACCTGAGCCAAGGTCAGACGCTTAACCAACTGAGCCACCTAGGTGCCCTTGTCTATATTTTCTGTTAGTTGATCCTGGGAACTTTGAAGAGTGTTTTGTTTTGAGCTTAATTTAATTAACTTCTTTAAAGAATTATCTGATTTCAAATCCATTTATTAAAGAATATATAACGTGCAATTTCAGTCTGACACATTACATGTGACACCATAGGAAACTCTGGACCAAAAATAAATAAACCATATTATTTTATGAGTAACACTAAAAATAGAGTTATTTCATTGGGAAAAAAATATTTTATAAAATGGCTACACTTAATTTTAATGAAAATGAAATAGTATTTCTGTACTACCTTCGAATAATCAAATTATCTGTGAAATCCTGGCAGAAATTAAAATTTAATCAGTATTTTCAAAGGACATTTATCACCTTCACTATCAATTCGAATTTCATTAAATCAAACAAAAATGAATCATGTCCAATGTGATGCTCTTTTGTCTTCTACATAAATCTGTAATTGGGAGTGACAACAATTTTATTTGTAAAACGTGTGTCTCTATGGGTCATATGCTCAGCACATTATGTTTCTGTCATGCTTTAAACCCATAGAATACTTTTTTCTGATCAAAAAATAATGTGTGTTCTTTACAGAAATTTTGGGAAATAAAAACGTTGTAGAGACAAGAAAGAATATCTATCCTTTAAACATCTATTTTAAAATTCTAAGAGATAACCTCTGTTAGCAAGCTGGTGTCTATGCAACCAGCACTTTCTTAACATTAATTTAGATACATTTGTATATATTAAAGTACCTGTGCTAAAATATTTTCACCAGTTTTTTCACGCTACTACTGTACGGACATTTACCTGAGTCATTAAATATGCTTATCAGCATGAATGTACAGTGTTTAATTATGTAAATGTAATAGTCTCTGAAGTGCAGCAGGGACCCAAAAATGTGTGCTGTTCAAAGGATGTGCTTGCTCTGTAGCTGCTGCACCAATCTCTATTGCTGGGCTCTGGAGTCATGTATTTATTTTTCAATGGTAGGTAGTGTGAATGTGAAAACCCTAGTACATCAATATTTCCAAATGTCTGTGGGCATTTGTTCAGAATAAATTCCTGAAATTGAAGTGCTCAGGCAGAAATGGCGCATTTTCAGGGCTGTGTGTGCAGATTCCCATATGCCTTTTCCCATTTGCACACCTGGCAGCATGTGTCTGTGTGTCTCGCCTGAATGCAAGGCAGCTATGGACACTCTCAGTAAATGTACTGACTGCAGTGTAATGGCTGCTCAGATTTATCTTAATATATATATTAATACCATATATATATGTATATATATGGCCAGATGGGAAATATATATATTAATATACATATTAATATATATTAATACTGTATATATATATGGCCAGATGGGAAATATATATATTAATATACATATTAATATATATTAATACTGTATATATATATATGGCCAGATGGGAAATATTTTAGCTTTTGAGGGTTATGTGCTGACTTTGCCACATGTTCTACTTTATTTTTTTAACAATTGTTTAAAAATGTAAAAACCAACTCACGCCCAGTACAAAAAAAAAAAAAAAGGCACCAGGACAGAGATTAGGCCATAGTTTGAAGATCTCTGTTCTAGGGTAACAGAACTACACTGTCTAGCTAAACTTTGAACACTCAGAATGAAAAGAATAAGAGGAAAAACAAACCAAGAAAGAGACTCCTAACCATAGAGAACAAACTGATGGTTACCAGAGTGGAGGGGGGGGCGTGAACGGGTGAAATAGGTAAAGGGGATTAAAGAGTACACTATGATCAGCACCAAGTAATGTATAGAATTGTTGAATCACTATATCATACACCTGAAACTAATACAACACTGAATGTTTACTGGAATTGAAATTTTTAAATTTAATTAAAACAAAAAAGAATGAAGAGAACATTCTCCAGCTTATCCACTTCCTAGTAGCCAGATGTGGACTTGAGACTTGTTCAGACAATGGGTTGGGAAGAGAAGCAACAGGTGCTGCTTCTATCCCCTTAAGGAGAGGGCATGCATATTATTCCCTGTGCACCTCCATTTTGAATGGTGCAGATGGGAGCAAAAACTGAGGAGGAGTGACAGTTTGCTAGAAGGAGTCTGGATCCCATCCTGGGTCATCTACTTCTAGAAAGCTACATGGCAAAGGAATACATACAACAGAAGCAAATCTGTGTGTCACTGGCTCAGCAATCTAGTAGCAGGTGGCAAAGACACGGATATTTGTAAGCTGGAAAGCATGTGATGCCTGTTAGGTTGTGCTCAATTATCAGGGGAAAAAATGCACAGGAATGATAAGTTTGAAGGTCCACTATGTGCAACCAAGCTTCTCACTCTAGGGGAAGTAGATGAGAAACGTGGCATGTTGTTATGTCTCAGTTGCAGTTCTCTGGTTAGCAAAGTCTTAAAGACTTGGATGCAGATTGGAGCAGAGATGGAGTGATATAGCTCTGCTTTGGAGTGGCCTTCTAGTAGGAGCAGAACTCAGATCACATCAATGAGACATCACAGTAAGATATAGAGGCACATCTTTAAATGGGAAAGGCAGGGTGCCTGGGTGGCTCAGTCAGTTAAGCCTCCAACTTCAGCTCAGGTCATGATCTCATGTTCGTGGGTTTGAGCCCCGTGTCAGGCTCTGTGCTGACAGCTCAGAGCCTTGGAGCTTGCTTCTGATTCTGTTTCTCCCTCTGTCTGCCCCTCCCCACTCATGCTCTGTCTCTTTCTGTATCAAAAATTTTTTTTAAAAACATTAAAAAAAATTTTTTAAGTAAAATAAATGGGAAAGGAATGAGAACAAGTCTGAGACCTACTTGATCAAATAACTGACTTAGACCTCCCCTATGACCCAGCAATAGCACTGCTGGGGATATACCCAAAGGATACTGAAGTGTTGATGCAAAGGGGCACATGTACCCCAATGTTCAGAGCAACACTTTCAACAATAGCCAAATCGTGGAAAGAGCCTATATATCCATCAACTGATGAATGGATGAAGAAGATGTGGTTTATATACACAATGGAGTACTACATGGCAATGAGAAAGAATGAAATATGGCCATTTGTAGGAAAGTGGATGGACCTCGAGGGTATCATACTAAGTGAAATAAATCAGGCAGAGGACAGATACCATATGTTTTCACTCATAGGCCTCACAGGAGAAACCTAATAAGGGACAATGGGAAGGGGAAGGGAGGGGGAGAAAGTTAGGGAGAGGGAGGGAGGCAAATCATGAGAGACTCATGAATACTGAAAATAAACTGAGGACTGAAGAGAGAGGAGGAAAGGGGATGGGCTTAATGGTCATGAAGGGGGGCACTTCTGGGGAAGAGCACTGGGTGTTATATGGAAACCAAATAAAAAAATGAAAAAAATTAAAAGAAAACAACTGACTTCTCAGGTGTCATATAGGAGGCTCTTGGGTTCAGAGGTGGTAGTCCTGGGAAGAAACCACCTGTTGGGGGAAAGAGAGGCACCATGGAAGAGAAATGAATCTTTTAGAGGTCTGCTAATAAAGGAAAAGAGAAAATAAGTAGCTAGAGTTAAGGGCCAGTGGATACCAGATTGTATCAAAGAATCAAATAAAGACAGACCTCCTTAAGGATGGTGCTTACTTGAATAATCCAGGATAATAACCCAAACTCAAGATTCTTAGCTTAATCACATCTACAAAGCCCCTTTTGCTGTATGATGTATTCAGAGGTTCCAGAGATTAGGATACGGAATTGTCTGAGAGGGGTCATTATTCTGCCTGCACCAGTCTGACCTCTGGCCCTGCAGAATTTATGTTTATCATACATGCAAAATACATTCACTCCATCCCACAACTCCCCAAAGTCTCAACCCATAACAGCATCTACTCAAAGTTCATAATACAAATCTCATCGAAGTTCAAAATATTACCACCTAAATCAGGTATTAGAGGGCCTCTGAGTACACTATGTCCTGGAGTAAAATTCCCTTCCATCTGTGGACCTTTGAAACCAAATGAACAAGTTGTCTGCACCCAAAATACAATGGGGTGACAGGCACCAGATAAGAATTACAGACATTCCCATTCAAGGATAAAAGGAGTCACTGATCCCAAGCAATTTTAAATCAAGACAGGCAAACTCCATTAGGTGTGAAGGTCAAAACATGGTGGCTCTCAGTTAGGTGACTCTCTGAATTATCCTACCTTTTTCATGAAATACAGCACTTGTGTACAGCTAGTAGTTATCAGTCTTTTGCCTTCCCGTAGAATTATGAGAATCCAGCAATCTTTTTTAAAAAATTCTTTCTATATTTTTAGTACAAGCTAGCACTGTTTCTGCTATTATAAAATCTCAAGAATCTTGTGGGTCACACATGTATGTCATAAGGATTCACTATATTAAATAAAAGGTTTGATCACACATCCCTACTAGATAATTCCGTCTCCACTTTTCCTTTCCTAAAATGGTTTAGAGACAATGTCTTTAAGCTTTTTAGATGCTTTCTGGTTTGATTCAAGACATCTGTGAATCACAGTCTCTTCAAAGAGTCTTCTGCTTAGCATGACACCCTCAAGGTCCATTCACTTTGCTACAAATGGCCAGATTTCATTCTTATTGCCATGTAGTACTCCATTGTGTACATATATACCACATCTTCTTGATCCATTCATTAGGTGATGGAAATTTAAGTGAAATAAGTCATGCAGAGAAGGACAGATACTATATGTTTGCACTCATAGGTCTAACAGGAGAAACCTAACAGAGGACCATAGGGAGGGGAAGGGGAAAAAAAGAGTTGGGGAGAGAGAGGGATGCAAATCATGAGTGACTATTGAATACTGAAAAGGAACCAAGGGCTGAAGGGGGAGGGGGGAGGGGAAGGGCGGTGGTGGTGATGGAAGAGGACACTTGTGGGGAAGAGCACTGGGTGTTATATGGAAACCAATTTGACAATAAACTATTTAAAAAAAAAGAAGAAGCTCTAGGAAATGTGAAAAAAAAAAAAGAGCCCTCTGTGTGGCTGAATACTTTAACCTCAATCTTCCTAAGATATTCTCCAAAGTTTGTACAGCCTTATATTCAGCCTTTTTTCTAGAGTACGTTTTAGTTGTTGTTGTTGTTTGTTGTTTGTTTGTTTGTTTGTTTTGGCAGTAAATCTCTTAATTTTAGTGTCTTTTGAAACCTGGATAGATTGAGGATTTCTCAAACCATCAAGTCCTGGTTCCTTTTTGTTTGACCATTTTTCTTCTAGTTTATCTCTTTTCTTTTGCTTTCTGCTGTAAGCAACGAGAAACTGGACTGTAATCCCAAATTCTATTTTCCACACAACCACAAGACATGCTAAGCTTTCTACAACTATATTCCTTTTCTCCCAGCATCCAATAACACATTTCTGTTCTTCTAAGTCTTCATCATCAGTGCCTATAATGTTCCTATTTCTACCAATATTCTGTTCACAAACTTAGATATTCTCTAAGTTGCATACAGGTTGCTCTACTATGTTCCTCACTTCCTCCTGATTTCTCAGGGGCGATGTCATTAACATCCATTGTTCTTTACTGATAGTCTGTTCAAGGTACTTGAAGCTTTTTTTTATCATCTCAAAATTCTTTCAGTCTCTACCTACTTTCCAACTTCAAAGTCCCTTACACATTTTTAGCCATTTGTTATAGTAATACTTCCTGGTTCCAAAAATATGTATTAGTTTTCTAATGCCACCATAATGTATTATCACACACTTACCGGCCCCAAACAATACAGATTCATTATCTTTTTGCTCTGCAGATCAGAAGTCCCTACCAGTCTCACCAGGCTAACATCAAGGTGTTAGAGGTCCTTACTTCTTTGCAGAGACCCCAAAGGAGGAAGTGGGGTTTTTTTTGTTCACTTGAACTGTGGGAACAATTCAGTTCCCATGTAATGCAAAGTCTTTCATCTCAGAACCAGTACTTGGAGTACTCCTCTTCACTGCCATCTACCTCTCTGCCTACAGTTAAGGAAAATTATCCAGGGCCTCTGCTTGTAAAGACTTATGTGACAGGCATTAGGGTACAGACATCTTGGTAGGAGGATTATTGTGCCTACCACATGGGCAAAGGTAAAAATTCACTGAGTGACAAACATAAGAGTGTGGTGCTTTAGTGTTTTGTGATTTATATTCATTCAAGGTACATTTCTAAAAATAGGTGGCACTGGGGCTTTAGGAACAGAACTGTTGGACAATAAAAAAAAAAAAAACCCAAGCCCACTATACACACAGCAGAAAACAGAGGCATGGAATGGAGAATTGAGTGAGTCTCAGTATGATTTTGAGCCATGGATCAACTGACTCAAAAGCCCACATTTTCTCAGCATTTTCCTTAATATGAGTTAATAAATTCCCTTATTTTTAATTAATTTGAGTTTAATTTTCAATACTTCCAGGAAAAGTCATTCTAAGTATATCTACTTGGTAAGTAAAAGGGCACTCTTAGCTCCTATAGCTTAACACTGTCACAGGACTGTTATCATACTGGCTCTAAGGTAGCTTTAGACACTTTACATGTGCATATAGCACTTCCAATTGTTTTTGCATTTGGTTATAAAATCTACCTTAAAATTCATAAAGCACTGATGGCTTTGTATTCAGTGTCTTCAAAACTAGTCTTATAAACCTAATATACTTTTTCATAAAATTATAGTGGGTCTCTGAATTTATAGTATCTATTAGTTTGTAGTGGAGAGAAAATTATATGTGTTATATATTATTATGCAAGAATAGCTATTTTAGCTGCGACATGTATATAACTTTCAAACTACATGTCTATTTTTGAGAAGAAAATGTAGATGGTATTTTATTTGTGGCAGGTGTAGAGATTCCACATGTGGGATTTGGCCTCCGCTTGCATGTAAAAAAAGAAAAAAGAACTCAAAGGAAATGAATACATTGTGATGTTAATGTTAAGCTATTTATAGAAATGCTAAACAAACAACATCTTTCTTTGATTTAATGAATGAAGAAGTTGCATAAACATTATACTTGGCAATCCCCACCCATTCATAGATTCTCAGTTTCTGGTGCAGTGGTCAGTATGGGTAACAGGGCATGAGGAATGTGCTATGTGCTCAGGAGAGAGAAAGAAATTTTCTCCCTTAAAAGGACAAATTTCTGAGAGCAGATTCAAAAATGGCACATATGTTAACACTGTTTAACACAACAGGATCCCGGTGTGGTTTCTCATTTTCTGTCATCTGCTTATTCCACCTGTGAAAATGTGTAATCCATTCCAGTGCTGCCAAAAGGTTTAATCACTTTTGGCTCAACTTTGAGGCAGGAGCCATGGGTTATCACATGCACAGTTTGGTGTCTGACAAGATATTGTTGTAACAGTTGTTCTGGAAATACAGTTAGATGGACAAGCTAATAACAGATTTGCTGACCAGACTGGTCTTATTTTAAATACCAATCCATTGTATGCAACATTTATTTTCCATTTCTGAATTAGATAGATTCTCCAAAATGTAGACTTGAAAACAGCCATATAAACTGGAAACTGAGGATAGTGAATTTCATTGTGCATGAAGAGGATCTGTCTCTTCATAAACTGGGGAAAGAAGGAACAGAAACACTGTGTTCACACATTGATAGTTGGGGGTCTGGGCTACAGCCCCTCCTTTCTCACACTACATGAATAAGGATTTCTCCTTGTTCTAACTATGCCCTCTTTAGAGGTTTCAGTAAACTAGAAGCTCATTCATTACTTTTAGAGATAACAATTTGCAAAATTAGGGTATGAGTAAATTATCATTTATTGCTTTGGTTTTGTCCAACAGGAAGAAACAAATTCGATAGCCATTTATATATTTTCTCAAGATGACCATATACAGGCTTTTTTTGGCCCATTACAGAAAATTGGGGCAAAGGATAATTACAACTAAGTACAAAAAAGCAACAAATGAACAAAAAAGCATTCTCAGCATTAGAAACACTCATGACCCCAGGATCCATTAGTGCTCATCTCTGATGAATGACTGCATTCTTTTGAGCCAATCTGATTTGGTTAAAATATAAACAAAATACCTAAAAATATTTTATTGATCTAGGCATTCAAAAGATAGAGGATATGGTCTAATTTAGAGGTTTGGGATTTTAAAAATTCTCCATATTTTCTTTCAGATGGAATATTGTTTCTTTGAAAATGGAAGTAAGATCCCATTATTCCTTCAACAGTACAGTGGATCCACATGTCACTGGCCCATATGGCCCACACTTCTGTCCACCTCTGACCTATGTCTCATCTGCTGTTCCATCCTGAACCCTTCTAAGAATCAGACATTCAGGGGCGCCTGGGTGGCTCAGTTGGTTGAGCGTCCGGCTTCGGCTCAGGTCATGATCTCACATTTGTGAGTTCAAGCCTTGGGTCAGGCTCTGTGCTGACAGCTAGCTCAGAGCCTGGAGCCTGCTTCAGATTCTGTATCTCCCCCTCTCTCTCTGACCCTCCCCTGCTTGCGCTGTCTCTCTGTCTCTCAAAAATAAAGAAAAAAAAATTTTTTTAAACCATTAAGAATCAGACATTCAGATTGGCAGCCCACTAACCTGTCCCTCAGTTAGTCTGGCTCAAATCCTATTTCCAATGCTACCTTACCTCCTAATGGTCTTAACCAGTTCACATGGTTCAGTATTTCAGTAGACCCCACATATCTGGGCACTCCCAAGTCCTCCCTAGCCCTTCCTACATATAAACCCTTCCAGAGCAGATATCTTTGTTCTGATGTGACTCACAGAGCACCAAAAAGTGTCTGGCACATAGTAGGTGTACAGCAAAATTTATTGAATGATTTTAATTAATTAATAATGAGAGCTATCCATAACACTATCTCCATTTTTAAGTCATCCCATTTTATACATTTTTAATTTAACTTAGAACAATATAAAATAAAATATGATTCAAATCTTACATTAAGGTATACTATAAAATGATAAATTTTCATGTTATTATATATATAAAACATTAATATTACTATTTTAAAATTATGTATAACATATTCTAAATTTTGCATTTCCAGAACTTACTTCTGCTTATGGCAGTTATCAGATTCAATTGTTTCTGATGAACTCTCTCCTGCAAAATAATCTAATAGTTGGACAAAATACTTTTGTTGAGAACCAGCAAGAATTCAGGCTGCCTACATTCCAAGAAAAGGGGGAGGTGTAGAGAGGTAAGTTCCAGATTTTCTGACACATTTTTCAAGTTATTTGTAGATTCTACAGAGACACTTGAAAGGCTGGCACAGAGCAGAAGGAGTTGCTGAGAGGCTAAGAAACAAAGATGAATTTTCAGGGTCTTGTAGGGGTAGGAAGGTAACATTTGCAGCTGAGGGTCTGCCAAGATCCATTCTAGCCTCCTGAAAGCATTCTTAAGTAGGAAACTCTTACTTAACATCCCCTAAAAGTCCTTGATTATGTTATAATTAGCAAATCCCATTGGTATATTAATAAGGAAGTTTGGTAAGAATAAAAGAAAAATGTTCCAAATGTCCCCACAGGCAACAGGCAATGAATGAATTCCCACATGCTTTAAAATCCTCCCCACAGGGAATTTCCTTATCCGATAAAGATAGAAAAATTCACAGCCAACATTATATGTAACAGTGAAATACTGAAACTTTTTTCCCTGAATTTGAGAATGAGATGGGATGCCTGCTTTTGACCAGTGCAACAAATAGTGTCTGACCAGGCAAGAGATAGAATAAAACAATAATGATTGGAAAGGAAGGAAATACAGGACTTTATTCAGATACATCGTTGGAAGTATGGATTGACGTAAGTAAGATTGCCAGGTAGAGGGACAACATACAGAAATCAATTACAGCACTTTATACCACCTTGGAAATTTAATACAGATGTTATTGACAGGAACCTCAAAAGAAAACACATTTTTAGGAATAAATGTTGTGAAAGACAGAAAAGACCCACAAAAATCCTTCAAAATCATGCCTCAGAGAAACTTTAAAAAAGCCTAAATATATAATGCTCATGAGTTTGATTCTTCCCAAATTTATCTGAGTATTTAATACAATCTCAATCAAAATCACAGCAGGTATTTTTGTGGAAATTAATGAGCCATGTATAAAATTTACATGAAAATCAAGAAGGCAAATAGCCAAATAATCTTGAGAAAGGAACAAAGTTAGAATACTTATTCTTTAGCCAAAGAGGATTATACTTTGACACATCAAGACTTTTTACAACAGAGAATGTTAGTTCAAGAATAGTAAAATATATTGGGCTCTGGTTGGCTCAGCTGGTTGAGCATCTGACTTGATTTCAGCTAATGTCATGACCCCAGGGTCATAGGATCAAGCCCTGTGTTGGGCTCTGAATGGAGCATGAAGCCTGCTTGGGTGGGATTCTCTCTCTCTCTCTCTCTCTCTCTCTCTCTCTCTCTCTCTTTCTCAAAATAAACTCAAAAACTTAAAATAAAATATTAAAAAGAGACAGAAAGTAGAATAAGAAAAGGGACAAAAAGAGAATGTGTTCAACACCATTACTCATCAGAAAAATGCAAATTACAAACACAGTAACGTACCAATACACACCCAGCAGAATGTCTAATAACAAAACCCTAATAATATTACAAAGTGCTATGGAGAGGAGCAAGGGGAGCTTTATATTCCACTAATGGAATGTAAAGGAACATAATCACTTAGGAAAACTATTTAATAATGTTGACCTTATGCTCACCCCTAGGACTGAGAAGTTTCATCACTAGGTATGTATCAGCTAGACATATGTATATATGTACACCAAAATAAAAACTAAAAAACTAGAAAAAATGTTTCTAGCATAACTATGACTTAACATCTAGAAATGGGAAATAGTCCAAATGCCTTTCCATCAATAATAGAATGGATATATAAACAGAGGTATGTTCATACAATGAAATACCCACAAGAAAAAATGAGCAGATTCTGCTACTTACAATACCATGGGTGGATCACACAAACATAATGTTGAGTGAAATAAGATAGAAAGACTTACAAAAATCATACAATTTGCTTCTACTTAAGAAAACTTCAAAAGCAGACAAAACTATTCTATGGTATTAAAAGTCAGTGGCGTCCTGAGGGCATGAAGTGGACTAGGCTTCTAGGTATGAAATTTTTATGAAAATTCATTAAGCTGTGCATTTATGATTTATGATATAGATGCTTTATATGTCCATACAAATGTTTATTTTAAAATACAAAGTAGCCAAGATTACAAATGTGATTGTGATATTTAGAATCTGGAAGAAAAGTTAGGAAGCATCTTTTTCAGTAGCCCTGTTCTATGGGTCGAACACTGAGAGGCAGTGAGTTAAGGTCATGTCTGTGGTTGAATCAGTTGAGGAACTGGAGTAGAATGGGGTCCCTGGTGTTTCCCATAGCAGGGACCCCCTTCCAGCTTTCTTTGTCAACATAAACTACCAGTATTCTCTTCAGTTTTAGATGCCATGGCCATAAAAGATGAAACATAGGAAGTCCCAGAGATAGATGTAAAAAGGTAATTAATTCCTTAAAGAAACTTACCAGTCTGTTCTGCCACTCATGAGAAAGACTAAAATAGAACTCTCATTATCCATTCAACTCCCAACACTCTGCAGTATTACCCTCTGATACATATTCATCCTGCTTATATACGGGACAGGCAGGGTGGACATATTATTTCTAGGTTCAATTTGTTCCTTGGAGAAGCAGTGATGGGATGACTGCATATTAATCATTCTACTCACTAATAATAGCATTAATGTTTTCTAAACACATAAAGCTCACATCTCTCAACTGGAGACTTCTTCGTGTGTAAATCCCACACCTTCCCATCTCTCTCCACGCAATGCGAATGTTCTTTTACTCAACCAAGGAAGGTGCCTCTCCCAGAGAGTTGGCAAGTGCCCAGAAATCACTAACCAGGAAGAACATGATTCAGGAAAGCTAAGTAACAGGGAAGATTTGCATTTTTTGTAGTATTCCTTAGAATGCTAATTTTAAGGTATATACTTAATAGGTCCTCATTATTTTTGTGGCTGAGTAATAACAGAGAATTGGATAGCATCTTCTACTCGCCTATCTCAAGAACTGCTCTGTTAATAGATAGCATTTCTATTTAGACCTGCTTTTATTAACATGATTCACACCACCCAATTTGCTGTGTTCACACATTTTTTTCAACATGTTATTTAGAATAAAAGACCAGCAAGGGTGGAATTTACTGGACACTGTGCCCAACCCTGTGATTGGGTGTGATTCAGACCTGTTTCCATCAGGGTTAACTGGGAATGTTTTTGAGTACCAGACAGGAAGGGATAAGGAGTTCCGGCTCCACCTCCCCACCAGGTTCCAGTCCTCATGTCCACATTCCCAGTGTATAAGCAGCAGCCGCCTTCCTCAACATCACCACTAGCAAGAAGACAAAGAACATCCAAGGGGACCCACTTTTCCAGCTGGTCCTCTCCTCTCACATGACATTAGATAGGCTGCCATCTTGCTACCTTCTCCATCAACAGAGAGGAAGGAGAGGTGGTGGGCAATTTGATCTAACTGAGTCAACAAAAACATGTTTAGGAACAACTATGGACTAAGTTTTTCACTTCATGCAGGAGATGCAAAGTTGAATCACACATGGTCCTTGTTTTCTAGGCCTACAGCCTATGGAGAGAACAAACAGGGCAACAGGTGCTTACCAAATATATACTCATGATGAGTGAAATAAACAGATTAATTCAGATCTTACCTGAAGAAACTCATGCCTTCCTCCTGAGTATGGCCAAGCCTGGCAGAGTAGATGCTGGTGTAAGACCTCAGTCATCCATCTTCCTCCCAGGCTAAGTGCACCCTTTGATCTCTGCCTTCAACATTGCGCTTTGACACCAGACTGACGAAACCTCTGCAGTCAGCAAGTCAGAAACAAGCTCCTCCTCCCATTCCATGGGGTCTCCAGCCTACTGAAAAGGGTTGTTTGTCTTCATTCATCCCCATAGGAATCTCAGGGCAGAGGACCGGTGGGGACCTCCTGGAGTTCACCAAATTAGATAACTTCATGGAGGAAACAGGTCACTAAAGACCAAAGGGAATTCCCAGGACAAACTAAGAGTGGGAAGTGAAGGTTTCCAGCCCTGAATTATTTACAGCACAGCCTTTATCTCATACCTATTTAAAGTCCCTCACCCTCACCAAGACAGAAGTTCTCTATTTTAGATTATAGGCAATATAATTACTCATCAGTTGTCCCTGTGAAATGGAGAATCCCATATACAACACATATGATTTCTATTGTCCCATAAAAAATCAAGCCCACACTTAGGTAAGGAGAAACTTTATTTAAAAGATTGCTGCAATTAGGGTGAAATGACTTTGCTATAGAAAGAAGGGGCTAGTACAATAATAAGAACACTGTGACTCTGAGATCTGCAAGTCTCTCAAAGGTCAGGCAGAAAGAGATTTTTGTTATAAGGAAAGGTGAACACAGCTAAGAAAACAAAGAGGGCAGGGAGAGGGTGACATAATCCTACAATTTATCAGGAAACATTCCCAGGCAAGGATTAAGGAAAGTTCTTCTGTGCTGCAAAGCTCATGGGTGGGCCCAAATTGAGGGGTCCTGGGAAAAAGGATTTTGTCCAGATTGGTGAGTGGGGACAATCTATTCAGCTAAGCACTTATGAGGCAGGGAAGGGAAATTTGGAGTAGCTGGTCTTATTCTAGATAAACAAAGGAGAGTATCTGTGTTTAATGTAAGTCATGGGGCAGAGAGGTTTTTGTTCGTTTGTTTGTTTGCTTTGCTATAAGTCACTTATAAAGGGAATGGGATTTCTTAACTTGCCTTGCCTCTAGGAGCACAGACTCAGGGAAAATTTAACATCATCACTATGAATTATGTCAAATTACTTTTATTTAAATGTCTTATACAAATTAAAAAAATTTTTTTTAATGTTTATTTATTTTTGAGAGAGTATGTGAGCAGGAGAGAGGGAGAGACAGAGACAGAGACAGAATATGAAGCAGCACAAAGCTCTCAGCACAAAGCCTGACACAGGGTTTGAACCCACAAACCATGAGATCATGATCTAAGCCAAAGTAAAAGTCCAATGCTTAATCATCTGAACCACCCAGGCACCCCTACAAATTATTTTGAAAAACATATATTAGGAGGAGGGGGAGGGGGAAAGGGAGTGGTAGTAATGGAGGAGGGCACTTGTGGGGAAGAGCACTGGGTGTTATATGGAAACCAATTTGACTATTTAAAAAATAAATGAATAAAAGAATAAAGATATTTATTACAAAAAAAGAAAAGCATATATTTCATTATTGTTACATGATAAGCATTGATCATCATGTGGAAAAGCTCAGAACCACAACAGCAATGTCTGAACCAAACTGACTTTTCCAAGGCACAGAACATTTCAGCAATGATTTAGGCTTCCTTTTATTGATAATTCTTTTTTGCTGAAAATGATGCTTTTAATACAATTGAAGACTTATCTGGGCTGTTGAAGCTATGCTTTTGCTTGCAGGCAGGTGATGTTTCATTTCACCATCACATACCCCCACTAGATGAAGAGCACTGTGCTAGCTTTGGGAGAAGATGTGCAAATAGAATGATATTCTGTCTTCTAGTATAGCTCAAGATCATAAGGAACAGGTGTGAGCAGGGCTTAGCACAAACAAAGAGATGGAAAATAGAAGGTACCAACATTTCTGGCTGCAGATTGTTACTTAAATGGCATTCTTAACTGTTCTAAAGCACAATGCTGACAAATGTGAAAGTAGCCAGGAAGCTGGGAAGCAAAGAACATACCTGGGGAAGGGTTAGTGTCCAAAACTTTTGTCCTAAAGTCAGACTAGATCAGTCCTGACTATGCGTATGGCAGGTGGAGGGATTGGGGTGGGACTAGGGATGTGTCGGATGGGGACGAGATCTGGTTCCCTCCCACTTCAAGAGTTCTGGGCCCTGAGAGAAGGAAGGGAGTACAGTTGAGATGGCTGAGGCCAATAAGATTTACATGGGTGATGTAGAACTGACCACATTACCTTTAAGGTTTTCTGCCACTGTCTGCAAAAGAAACCTGGGCAAAAATGGGGAGAGGACTGACTGGAATGCAGTGCAGAGAACACAGCTGGAAGCTGGTTTGTCACTAAAAGAATTCTTTCAGACATCTAAGACTCTCCTCTACATATAATAGACTCTGTAGTGATATATTAATCCACAAACATTTTTATTGAGGTCTGGCCACATGCAAAGCTGTCTGAAAAGTCTGTTAATATTATGTTATAGAGCCTGTGAGCACATGGTAGTGGCCACAGGGAGAGACTGAATTGGGAAGAAAGCTATGAAATATGTAATGTTTCATGAGATTCCAGGAGGTAGGGGCTGGCTGCCCCTCTTTCTTCTGTATTATATTAGGCACTTAATTGGAAAACTGGTTTTTAATTCACTCACAGTGTAACATGTCATCAAGGTAGACATCCGAAAAAAGTCATTTTACCCCCTCTGTTCAGTTTTTTCCTGCTGCATGCCTGTAAAGGCAAAGCCCTTGGCACCTCCCATGGCTGACAAGAGGCAATAGCGAGGACACAGGTGCCCAGTCTGGATGGTTTGGGAGGGGCATGCTACAGAGGATGGAGCTGCTTTTTGCTGCAGTGGCTAAGCAGAGAAACTGACATTCTGCTGCACTCCCATGAAAGGGGCAGGAACAGTCTTTATTCCAGTTGAACCTCAACTGTACCCAAAGAAATAGCATGCTTGTCAATTGTCCATACTCCTTGTTTCTGAACACCAGGGCAGAGAGCCTCCTGACAGCCTTAGTTAGGAATTTCAGCATTTGCCCTCTTTTGTCTTTTCATGAACCTTATTCCAGGGCATCAACAATGGGTCCAGACACCCCGGATACAAGACAGTATGTCACAGATGTTTGCTTTTGTCAGGTCTACAAGTGCCATGGGAGTCCAGTGGGCTATGAGTTGGTAAGCTGAGCAGCTAAAAGCTTGCTGTCTGCAGGGTGAAGGCCAGGAGGCCCATCACCATAAGCAAGTAGATTCCAGTCAAAAACTCTTTTGGGCATCTTGGTGGCTCAATTTGAAAGTGGCCAATTTGGTTTCAGCTGAAGTCATAAACTCATGATTTGTGAGATTGGGCCCTACGAAGGGCTCTGTGCTAACAACACAGAACCTGCTTGGGATTCCTTATCTCCTTCTCTGCCCTCTTCTGCTTGCTCGCTTGCTCTCTCTCTCTTTCTCTCTCTCTCTCTCTCTCAATCTCTGTCTCTCTCTCTCTCTCTCTCAAAAAATAAAATAAAAACAACAACATCAAAAATGCTTGTTCTTCAGGCATGAATTACGTACTGGTGGCACCTGGTAAATTAATCCACTGACCAAAGCAGGGAAAGGAGACTGACTTCCCTTTGCTCTCAGCAGGATTCAGTGCCCACACCAGCAGCCCCTGTCCCCTTCAAACACCTCAGCTTTTTTCTTCAGCTGGCCTGCTGAGTGTACTGTCTTACCACCTTCACACTGATGGTGTTTATGCTTTTAATCTTTTACCAGCTGCTTTCTTTTTCACAAATGCTTCCTCTAAAATACATTTTGCCCATGAAAGTTTTCATTGATTTCCTACCACTGTAGCATCCATAATAGAGTATAGAAAGAGACTGAAGGTCAGCGAAAGGCCAGTCCCCCTGAAGCTGGCCAAGCCTGTTCACCTAGCAACATCTGCCTTATTCTAGTCTCCCTTAGTGCTGAAAAAAGGCAAGTGTAAGCAGTGGGGTGCAAAAAATACTAAAAACAGATTAGATCTACTCCTCTCTCCACCCCACCCTGTTTGCATTACTCACTATTTGCATTGTTGAGAGAGGAACCACTGGAGAGGTAATCTTTTAGTAAATTGACAAATCACTTAAAACAAGGTGTAGAAAAGAACTGCAGAATTTAAAGGAAGCAACGCAAGATTATGGGTATTTTACACTGAAAATTAAGACTAGCAGGGGCAGAAGATAAATCCAGAAAGACTGGAGGTAAATGGGAAAGAATGGGCTGGGTGTGGAGGAAGAGAACCTAGGAGCCAGGTCATTGTCAGTGACAGGGAGAGGGACAGACATAAAGGATTTGCTTCTCATGAGTTCTACTGTGGGTTTTCAGTCTCTTTTTGATCATCTTTTAAGGTGTCTTTTGGGGAAGCAACCATAGTGTCCTTTCCCCTGGAAGGGAGCCATTGCCTCCCTCTGTGCCCCATGCCCTGAGTAGTTCTGAATTTAAGAGCAGAAGTAGAAAACAGAGCTAGGAGGGAACTGATGTGGGAAGTTAGAAAAGGGGAGAGGCTGATGAACTGGAGGCATCAATGGAGGGGGAGGGCATATGTTTAGGTGGTGATCTGGAGCAGGTGACAATAAGTGTCAGGGAGAGACATGTGAGATAAAGAATTCAAAGGGCAGTTACCAGCAACCAAGTTTAGATGTAATGAGGCTTGAATGCCAAATGTGGAATGCTGAGAAGGTGAGGGAGTAAAGGGGAGAGGAAGAAATAAGTCTGTAGCTGAAGGTATTTAAGAATTAGAAAGACTGAGGACTTAGGGTGGTATCAATGAGGAGAGGTGGGAGGTGAAGAGATGGAGGCTGTGGCATCATGGGGGAATAGATGCTGAAGGATCAGAGAAGAGCCATGAGTTAGAACCAGCAGATGGGCACAAGGAAGGCACCACCGCCACCACCAGGCATGAAAATATGCAGAAGAGAAGACTGACTTTTGGTGAAAGAGTTTGGGTGACACATTTATGGGTCAGTAGGCAATGCGGAAAGGGACCAGAGCTAGAATAGCTGTCAGGATTCTTTCCCTGGAAAGTCAAGGGTAGAAGTTCCTCTGGAGCACTGAAGCAGGTGTACACAGAATTTTCTGTGACCAAGACCGGATTTTAAAACAAACAGGGGCCTCGTGTCACCTTTGCTGTCAAAGAATTCAAAGACGGCTCATGAAGCCGAAGGGCATATTCTCAGAAACTCTCCCAAGGGGGACACAGGTTGCCATTTAACAATTGTATATTTTAAACTGCAGAAAGAGCACATTCATCTTGAGGGTGTCAGGGACAGAAATACAACTATAAAGGTCTCCTACTTTTTAGTACTTAGTGCCCTGAGGAACTTAAGCTTTTTGAAATCATATGCTTCATACAACTACCACTTCTAAGAAGAGTCCCCAGTAAAAAACTTCACTTCAAGCAATTAGGTACAGTAGACAAAAAAACTGAAGGAGAGGTCAGTTGTCCAGGGTTTAGCGATGGTATTGCCTAAGAAGAGCATATCAGACTTCAGCTGAAGCATGCTGCCTTCTCTTGCTCTTTGCTCTCACTCACTAGCCTTTTTTCACATGTAACACTCCACAGAACCCCCCCCCACACACACAAAATAAAACAGCATTCCAGCATTTAATAAACATTGACTGAATCACTAAAGTCCTATAGAGTGTGAGTGCACAGCTGGGTGTATCATTCACACTCTTATACAATCAATGAAAATAGCATGTATCACCTTCAAAACTCAAGTTTATTATTCTAGGCTGTTAAATTGTAAAATATTATTTTAAAAGCACTTATGACCATCTTACAAGTCAAATTTCTGCAATTGTAATTAATGACTTAAAAACTCCAGAGAAAAATGTAAGTGGATAATATATAATTTTTTATTGTGTAAACTACTAAAAAAGTAGGAGACCAACAAATTCTAAATCTTTTGTCAAGTTTTACAGTTTATTTTTACATACATAAAATACTTCCTTACAAACTGTCTTCCTTTTCTCATGAAGAGTACATATTCAGAGACGCAGATTATTTTATAATATGGAAAGCGATTACATGAAAAAAGTCTAGAGAACCTCAGGAAACTGACAGTTAAACAGTATAAGCCATTTGGGATAGAATACTGAATTTGTGTCTTTTCTTATAGGGCATAGCAAGATGTGTTTATAAATATACATATTTTCTTGTAGTGGAATCTTTAGTAAGTTATCTTGTATTTTCCATGATTTTCTAGCATCCACCAAAAGTTTCCACTCCAGAGCACCCCCCATGGTAAGCACCTCTTCTTCTCCCAAGAGTGGTCTTGAGGAAGTTTTCTACTGATGTTGGTGATGTCAAGTTTCCCTTAAGTCTTCAAACAATGTATTTTTTATTAATTCCATTCCATCACGACATGAACAACAAGGAGGTAACACATCCCAACTGTGCAGGAGACAACCATCATTGGGAAGCCCAACCTGTAACACAAAGAGATGTAGATTTTGGTTTCTGGTGTCTGGCAAGTACTGTGAATTCTAGACTCATTATTACATCGGTCATTGCATTATTGTATTTATCATAACTTAGAAGCTTTATGTATCCACAAAGTCAATTACTTCTTATTTCTAGAAACTGAACAGTTGGTTTTAGCCTGGATGATATGGATGCATGCCTACATGCATATAACATTTTACTGAGACCTTAACAATTTTTGCAAATTTTAATTGACATTTTACAGCCTCAACTATTTCATCTATAAAATTAGAGTGTTGGTCTTGATAATAACATTTAACAACTGTCAATGTCATGTAAGTGAACCATTTTTTAAGTCTCTGCATCATCTTCCAATTGTCCTTCTGAGAAAACTGATTTCCTAGAAAGGTCATATTCCCAGAGACCCCTGAAGTTCCTAACACTTAAAACTGAAAAGAGCTTCAGAGGTAGGATTGGAAAATAATCTCTTGTTTTAGGAAGGGAAGAGGAAAGAATGGGGATTTCTTCTGTATTTGGTGAAGTGCAAGATGTAAGTATAGGTATGCACAAATACAAAAGAAGTCATGAAAAAATGAAAGTTTCCCTCATTATATTCCTCCCACAATGTATTTGTGTTCCTATCCTGGCTAACAAATCCCAATCAATTCCCATTTCACATGTGGAGTTCATGCTTTGAAGCCATTACTTTGTGATGCATTGCCATTGAGGGAAGTCTCTGCAAAGATTAAAATTTTTGTCCCAAAAAGGCTTAAAAACTCCCCGACAATAGTCTAGTGTGTGGTAGTGAGAATACTGATTATAACATTCTTCTTTCCACGTAGTACCTAGACACTTTGGAAATCCTCATACAGTTGACCTCATCAACTGCTCACATCACCTTTTAAGATTGATATCAACACACCCACTGTACAGACAGGACTTGGAAAAGGAAGCATACTTCTCCCAGTTACTTGGCTAATTTGCTGTGGTGTGGACAGACATTCAAATCCCCTCAGTCTAACTCCAGAGTTCATGCTTTTAATCACTGCATTAGGCTTCCCTGTGGGATAGGTAAACCATACAATGACAATATATCACTCAGAAATAAGTTACTTATTTAACATCTACTATATGCTAAGTGCTTAATGTTGAGAATGCAGATGTTGACATTTCTCAAACACAATAAGGCAGGTCATACATATTATCCCTATTTTATAGAAGAAGAAATTGAAGCTTAAATATATTAAGGAATTTGACAAAGTATGCCACCATTAAGATGCAGATGATGTTTTGACATATTTTTCTGGCTTCAAAATCTACATGCATTCTCACTACAGCATATAAGCTAAGGGCTCTGCTTTTGTCCAGCTGCATGATCTTGGGAAAGTATTAAACAACTCCATGACTAAATTTCTTCATCTTTTAAATGGGGGTACTATTAATACCTATTTACTAAGGTTGTTATGAGGACTATGAGTTTACCCCTATAAGTCCCTTAGACCAGCATCTGGTCACATAATGAGCCACCAGAGCAGAGAGTGACAAGAGACCCCTTTGTGTCCATTTAACATGACAGTGAGTGTCAAACAAGATGTCCAGGACTACAAGGGAGACATTTTAATATTCACTGAGCCTTAGAAGAATGGATCTACTTAAGCCTATCCTAATACCACCTATAGTCTCCTAACACCACAGGGTACAAACTCCAGCCTAACCAGTGGGAAGCCAGAGACAGATACAAAAGCAGAAACAGTGAGAAACAGACAGAGATAGAAACAGAGAGACAGATGAGGGAGACAGAGAGGTGGAGGAAAGGAAAGAGGGAAGGGAAGGAGGTAACGAAGGGAGGAGGGAAGGAGGAAGAGAGAAAAAAAGAGAAGTAAATTTACATCAGAGGCCAGCTCTAATATTTTAGCTTCCAGCTTCATCATCTGCTAGTTGGGTTATAACATGCAAACAAAAAATAATACCATAAGATCCCTGAACTCATAAACTTGTATACAGTAAAAATTCTATTAATAAAAAATGTGCTTTTATAGTCCAAAGAGAATTGACCTAGGTAAATTACTCCTTTTTATAGATCAAGAAACAATAAACTACAGCCCCCAGTCTTATTTTGTAAATAAAGGTTTATTGTAACACCTTCTCTCCCATTCATTTACTTATCATCGATGGATGTTCTACCATCTAGGGTAGCTGTGGCTGCCACACCAAAGTACATTTGAGTAGTTGCAACAGAGACCATGTGGTCCATAAAGTCTGAATGATTTATATCTGACCCCTTACAAAAAAATGTTTGCCACCCCCTATAATAGAAAATGACACTCAGTCCTGGAAAGGTGAAAAAACGTGTCATCTTCTTGTCAGCTCCCACTCAAAATGCAAGGGAGTCCCAGACCACCAACCAATAGAAAAATACTGTGAGCCACTATGTAATTTCAAATTTCTAGTACCACATATTTTAAAAAAGTAAAAAAAAAAAAAAAGAAATCGAATTTAATAATATATTTTATTCAATCCAACATATCCAAAATATTATTTTAACATATAATCAACATAAAATTTTAATGGAATATTTACATTCATTTTTGATACTAAATCTTTGAAATCCAGTGTGAGTTTTCCATTCACAGAACACCTTACTTTGGCTTGCCACATTTCAAGGCTCATTTGTGCCAAACTGACTAGGGGCTGCATAGTCCAACACAGCTCTACGGGGCTCACATCTGGCTGAAAACATTTGAAAAGGCAGGTTTTTGACCTTGAGTTAATGCAGGGGATGCTGGCTGTACATAGAGCTCTCACAGAGGATATGCTGGAATGAGGCATTTGCAGCAAAAAGAGGTTGAGACAGAGTGGCAAGGGTTCTGCCACCATCTGCATACATCTCCCTCAGGCCAGGCGAGCAAGGGTATTTTCTTATACATTTTGGAAGTCACATGAACATACAAAGAATCCTCTAATGTTAGAGTCAAGATAAATGATGAAGGTATTCATTGGCAATTTGATGGTGGCACTGACAGCAGTGGCTACACACCTTAGTATCTAATGGATAAAGATAAGGATGGCAGCTCTGTTGAAACTGCTAAAGTTGGCATGTTCCTTCTTAGGGTGAGCCCCTGCTGCTTTTTTCTGGTGGGAGTATTGTTAACTTGATTGGTGTTTCAATGCTTCACTCGCTGTCCAGGCTAGAGTCCACTGAAAAGGAGTTTATTTGAAGTGAGGGCAGTAATGACTTCCTGTCACTGTCAGCAGTTCTCTGAATATACCTTTATGCTCCACATTTACCAAGAGCAGTTTCATTTCCCAGAAGATCCATTTGTCTTCTTCCCCAAGCCTCTCAGAAAAGCAGTACCAACACCAAAAGACTTAGAAATATCATATTTGCTCAAAAACCAGCATCCCATTATGCTTTCATTTCCCTCTGGGATTATTTTCAATCCATTCTGGCTCCAAACATCACATTCTGCTACAGAAGACAAAAACACTTAAATGTCAAAGCACAAATCAAGATGCAAATTGTCAGATGGAGGCCCCGACAAATGCTGCATTTGATGTATTCCATTTTAGGTTAAAAATGCAACTGTGATGACACACAGTATTCCAAGGAACCAAAACTTACAGGTTGCTGGGAAACAAGCTGACCCAGAATCAGGCCATTTTCGATGGAGGTCAGGCATTGCACTGAGAACAAAGCTTCACACATTGAAGAGAGAATGGTTTTTAATAAGAAATGTTTGCTAATGAAGTCCCTACTTGAGTATTAGACTGAAACCATCCTTCCTCTTTATTTTTCCTTTCCAAAAGGTTTATAACACACTACTACTATAGATCTGAATCAAAAGCCATTTTTCTGTTGCCTTTCTTACAAAGGTAGTGAATGTTTCTCAGCAGAATGGCTTCTGCTTCTATAGAACTATGGAAGTTTATCATGGGAGTACACAGTTTGCCCCATTTTCCATACCCCATGGGTACCTTGAGAGCCATGATCTTCAGCTCTTCAATCTGTCTTCAGGTCGTTCAGGACCCCAAGATAGAAATTTCTTTTTTTTTAAATTTATTTGATGTTTTATTTATTTTTGAGACAGAGAGAAACAAAGCATGAGTGGGGGAGGGTCAGAGAGAGAGGAAGACACAGAACCCAAAGCAGGTTCCAGGCTCTGAGTTGTCAGTACAGAGCCTGATGCAGGGCTCAAACCCACGAACCATGAGATCGTGACCTTAGCTGAAGTCAGCCGCCTGACCATGAGACTCATGGCTCAGGTCTTGATCTCACAGTCATAATATCGAGACCCCCCCCCCATCAGAATCCACTCTGTGTGGATTCTTTTTAATAAGATTCTCTTTCTCTCTCACCTCTTCCCCTCCCATTTGTCCTCTCTCTCTCTCTCTCTCAAATTGTTTTAAAAAAATCACCTCTTGACTTACCAATTCTACCATTTATAGTCTTGTGTGTGTCTGTGTGTTTGGTTTTGTTTGTTTGTTTTTATTTAAATTCCAGCTAGTTGATATGCAGTGTAATATTAGTTTCAGGTATAGAATTAAGTGATTCAACACTTACATACAATACCCAGTGCTCATCACAAATGTACTCCTTAATCTCCATCACCTATTTAACTGATCGCCCTATCCAACTCCCCGCTGATAACCATCAGTTTGTTCTCTACAGTTAAGAGTCTGTTTTTTGGTTTGCCTCTCTCTTTCTCCTATGATTATTTTGTTCCTTAAATTCTGTATATGTGTGAAATCGTGGTATTTATCTTTCTCTAACTTGTTTCACTTAATACAACACTCTCTAGCTCCATCCATGTCTTTCCATATGGCAAGATTTCATTCTTTTCAATGAAGATTAGTCGATGGATAATATTCCATTGTGTATATATACCACCTCTTCTTTTCCATTCATTAGTCAATGGACATTTACGCCCTTTCCATAACTTGGTTATTGTTGATAATTCTGCTATACATATTAGGGTGCATGTGTTCCTTTAAATCAGTATTTTTGCATTCTTTGGGTAAGTACCTAGTAGTGCAATTGCAGGTTGATAGGATAGTTTGATTTTTATTTTTTTATTATTTTTAAAATGTTTATTTATTATTGAGAGAGAGAGAGAGAGAGCAAGCAAGGAAGGGGCAGAGTGAGGAAGACACAGAATCCGAAGCAGGCTCCAGGCTCTGAGCTGTCAGCCCAAAGCCCAATGCAGGGCTTGAACCCACAAATGATGAGATCATGACCTAAGCTGAAGTCGATGCTTACCCGACTGAGACATCCAGGCACCCCGATTTTTAATTTTTTGAAGAAACTCCATAGTGCTTTCCAAAGTGGCTGCACCAGTTTGCATTCCCACCAGCAGTGCACAAGTGGTCCCCTTTCTCCACATTCTCACCTGTTTTTTCCAGTGTAGTTAATTTTAGCCATTCTGACAAGTGTCAGGTGATATAGAATTGTGATTTTGACTTATACTTCCCTGATTATGACTAATGTTGTGTCTGTCATTCATGTGTCTGTTGGCCATTTGCATGTCTTATTTCGAAAAACGTCTGTTCACGTCTTTTGAATTTTTTTGTAAAGAGAGCTTTTTAATGTTTATGTATTTGTGTGTGTGTGTGTGTGTGTGTGTGTGAGAGAGAGAGAGAGAGAGAGAGAGAGAGAGAGAGCGAGCAAGCATGAGTGTAGAAGGAGCATAGAGAGAGGCAGACACAGAATCTGAAGCAGGCTCCAGGCTCTGAGCTGTCTGCACAGAGCTCGACATGGGGCTCAAACTCATTGAGTTCATGACTTGAACTGAAGTTGGACTTTTAACTGACTGAGCTACCCAGGTGCCCATCTTCTGCCTATTTTTAAACTGGATTATTTGTGTTTTGGGGGGGTTTTGAGTTTTATAAGTTCTTTATATATTTTGTTGACTAACAAAATATGTCATTTGCATATATCTTCTCTCATTTCATTTTTACTCTTCTAATTCAGTAGGTTTGCTTTGTGTTGCTTGTTTTTTTCCTCCTTCTTTCCTGTTTTATTTCATATGTGTCTTATTTTTCCTCAATTTAAATTAATTAAAATAACTAAGGCTGGATTTGATTCCCATGTACAGCTCCAAGGACTGCCTTGAATTTTGCCATGTTACCTTTTTCTTCGTAGCTGAATCAGTTGCTGGTATGTCATAGGAAGTAGGCGCCAAGCAAAATCTGGTAGTGTAAATTGACTTTGCTAAATATCTTCATCAAATACCCACCTTTATTAGGTTAATCCTCCTATAAAGTAATATTTTCTGCAAAGTAATTTAAAATATAGTATATAAAGCAATGGCCAAGGTCTAGTAAATGCTCTTGAAATAGTGTATGTTACTTATCATTGTTTTTGTTACTACTACAGATTCTATTAATACAATTACTCATTATTATTATTATTATTTATTATTATTATATTACTCTTGACTTGTCTTTTGTAAAGTGGATCACCTTTTTCTTCTTATTTTTAATTTACAATGCAATGCAAATCATTCATTGTAGTCACAGACTACAACTTGTAAGCATTCGGTTATGGCTTAAAATACAATGAATTTTTGTAACTATTTTGTGGACTCTTGAAAAAAAAGACATATTTTCCATAGAAAATAAAGAGAAGCATATATGTAATATTTCATTTCTCAAAAATGGATAGTGTCACATGAAAGTCTTTTATTGCCAATGAAGTTTATGTTAATTTCTCCTTTTATATTTGACTGAATTTATTTTGTACATTTTGATGCTATGTTTTTGGCAGTTAAAAGCTATTATGTGACTCTATTGTACTGAATTTTTAAAATGTTTTTTTTTTTTCGGGGCACCTGAGTGGCTCAGTTTGTTAAGCAGCCAGCTTACACTCAGGTCATTATCTTGTGGTTTGTGAGTTTGAGCCCTGTGTTAGGCTCTGTGCTGACAGCTCAGAGCCTGAGGCCTGTTTCAGATTCTGTGTCTCCTTCTCTCTCTGCCCTTCCCCTCCTCATACTCTGTCTCTCTGTCTCTCAAAAATAAATAAACATTAAAAATTTTTTAAGTTTTTTTCAATGTTTATTTATATTTGAGATTTCTCTCAGACAGAATGTGAGTGGGAAAGAGGCTAATAGAAAGAGAGACACAGAATCCAAAGCAGGCTTTAGGCTCTGAGTTGTTAGCACAGAGTCCGAAGTGGGGCTCAAATTTATGAACCCTGAGATAATGACCTGAACCAAAGTTGGATACTTAACCAATTGAACCACCCAAGTGCCCCATATTCTATGGAATTTTTAAGCAATACTTGTATATTTTACATTACACATGTTTCTGTTTTTATTATCTTTTCAATTATATTAGCCAGACTTACTTTATTCATGGTTTTATTTTTTATTTTTCTCTATTACCCTGATCTCTGTTTTTAAGGCAGAAGCCAGCTAAAATTTGATTTTATTCTTTATTTTTGATTCTTCACTTTTGAGAGAGAGAGAGAAAGAAAGAGAGAGAAAACACATGAGTGAGCTGGGGAGGGACAGAGGGAGAGAGAAAATCTTAAGTAGGCCCCATGGCCAAAATCAAGAGTCAGATGATCAACTGACAGAGTCACCTAGGCACCCCGGATTCTTCATTTTTAATGCTATATTTAGCTTTCCTTATATAATCTTGCTTTATGTTTAATGTTTTTAAATATTTTTTCCTTTGTTTATTATACTTTTTTCTATATAAATTTTGTTGATTTGCCTTTATCGATATACTAATTTAAAAATTAAATTCCAGGGTGCCTGGGTGTCTCAGTCAGTTAAGCTGACTCCTGATTTTGGCTCAAGTCATGATCTTACAGTTGGTGGTGAGATCAAGTTCTACCTGGGGCTCCATGCTCTACCTGAAGTCTGCTCAAGATTCTCTCTCTCTTTCTCTCTGGCCTTCTCCATTCATTCTCCCTCCCTCTCTCTCGAAATAAATAATTTTTTTAATTTAAGAGGGGGAGGGGTAAATTGGCAGAGAAATAGGGAGCTCTGTAATTTTTACCCGCTCACATCTATCAAACTAAGAAGGACTGAACCCTTAATACTCTGATCTGCAAGAGTCTGGGAGGAAAAAAACACAGAATCCACTATGAAGACAGCTTCATCGGTGTGTGAGTGAGTGTGAACTGGGAAAGATAAAAACGGGCTGTGACCCAGAGGCTCTGAGGCAAGGAAACCCAGAGAGCTGCAGAGAGATGAGGGTAAGAGAAAGAGAGGCTAAAAACGCTCATAATGCTGTCTCTAGAGAAGAGAAAAACCTCAGCCTGGGATGGAGAAGGATCCAATCATCCCATCTATAACTTCAGGGTGCAGGGAGAGAGATCCTTCCTCTCTAGGTTTCCTTGGGCTTGGTGCCCCAATCCCAGGCAGTGCCAGGAGAAACTGCTCCCCTACTCCCCCTACTCAATCCCAGCTAAGAAGCTGCCCAGCCTGCAGGAGTATATTTTGGGTGGCATGGACTAGGATTTGGAAATGAGGTGGGGCTTGGAATATACAACTTGGCCCACCCAAGGCACAGGGAGATCAAACCCAAAAGAGTGGGTTGCAATGCTTTGTTCCAGAGGGATTGAGCCACTACCATTCTTCTCCCCACAACCACCAAGGTGGGGCCTCATGGAGCAGGCTACAGGACCCTCAGAGGAGGCGAGAGCTACCTACACCAAAACATGCACATCACCACTGTAGAGCTGCCTTTTTTTTTTTTTCTCCCTGGAACCTGGGAAAGACCAGTATTGATGCATTGCCATGATTAGATCAATTCTTGCTATTCAGATATATTTTCCTTTATCTTATTTTTATCTCTCCCCTCCAATGGACTGGGCACGCAGGATATTGGTTTGCCTAAACAGTCATACATAATACATTCTCTTGATGCTACTTTCCTTTCTCTCTCTGTCTCGAATAATCAGACTATATAGCTTCTTCAGGTAACATTGTCTTCCTTTCTTTTTTCTCCTCACCTCCTACCATATTTTCCTCTTTCTCTCACTGAATTAAGCCTTTTAGTCTCTCTGCTTGATCAAAGTTCCATTTTACTTCCTCCATACCTCTGTCACTTCTCTTTTTGTAGAAGCTCTTCCAACAGCACTACCTCCACCCTACTCTTTATCTGTAGCTGGGATTTCTGGTTTTATGCTTTTACTGCCTTTTGTCTTTTGTTGTTACTGTTCCACCACCACTCCCTTTTTTTCTTTCCCCTTTTGGTTTGCTTGTTTGTTTGGTTTGTCTGTGCATTTGCATGCTTTTCTTCCCTGTGTGATTGTCTGTGTGTTTTCCTTTTCTGGGCTACCTCGGGAAACAAGCCAAAGTACACATAGTGGAGAGTCCAAAATATCACTGAGTAGGGAAATAAAATAACCAAAGCACAACAGAGAAATTGAGAGACATCATTAAAAGAACACATCCTGAATGGGCAGGCCCCAGACAGTCAATGAGCCTCCTTTAATATAGCAATACTAACAGGTGCAGAGTGCATAACAAGCTTTTAAAACTGACAAGAGACAGAAAGATAGCCAGAATGATGAAACAGAAGAACTCTACTATAAAAAATCCCAGGAAGAAGTCACAGCCACAGAACTGCCCAAAACAGATATAAGCAACATAATTCAGCATGAATTTAGAACAATTGTCATAAAATTAATCACTGGGCTTGAAAAAAGCATGGAAGACGTCAGAGAAGCTATTGATACAAAGACTAGGGACCTTCAAAATAGCTGTGATGAATTAAAAAATGCTATAAATGAGGGGCATAATAAAATGGAGGCAGCCACTGCACAGAATGAAGAAGCAAAGAGGAGAATAGGTGAATTAGAAGGCACAGTTATAGAAAAAGAGAAAGCCGAGAAAGAGGGAGAGATATTAATCCAGGAGCACAAAATAATTCACGACCTGAGTGATACAATCAAATGGAACAATAGCCGTATCATAGGAATTCCTGAAGAAGAAGGAGAAAAAAGTCCTGAAAGGGAGCTTGATCAAATTATAGCCAAGAACTTTCCAAATCTGGGGAAGCAAAGAGCCATTGAAATGCAAGAGGCATAGAGAACTCTCATCAGATGTAAATTGAATCTATCTTTGGCATGACCCATCATAGTGAAACTGGCAAAATATAAGGATAAAGAGAGAACTCTGAAGGCAGCTAGGGATTAAAGGGCCCTAACATACAAAGGGAAACCTACCAGAGTGGTTACAGATCAATCTACTGAAACTTGGCAAGCCAGAAAGGAATGACAGGAAATCTACATTGTGATGAACAGAATAAATATGCAGCCAAAAATCCTTTATCCAGCAAGCCTGCCATTCAAAATAGAAGGAGAGATAAGGGGTTTCCCAAATAACAAATGAAAGAATTCATCACCACCAAACCAGCCCTATAAGAAATCCTCAGAGGGACTCTCTGAGGAAAATGTTGCAAAGAATACAAGGTAACAGAGACACCACTACAAGTATTAACCTGACAAAGAACACGATGAACTGAAACCCATATTTTTCAATGATAACACTGAATGGAAATGGACTAAATGCTCCAAACAAACGACATAGAGTAGCAGAACAGAGTTAATTAAAAAAATCCATCTATTTTCTGTTTACAAGAGACTCATTTTAGACCTGACGACCCTTTCAGATTGAAAGTGAGGAGATGGACAAATATCTATTATGCAACTGGAAGTCAAAATAAAGCCGGAGTAGCCATACATGTATCAGACAAATTGGACTTTAAAGTAAAGGCAGTAACAAAAGATAAAAAAAAAACAAAACATTATATAATAATTACAGGGTCTCTCCATCAGGAAGAGCTAATAATTATAAACATCTATGCACCAAATTTGGAAGCACCCAAATACATGAAACAATCACAAATAGAAACACCTTATTGATAAGAATGTGTTAATTGCAGAGGATTTTAATACTCTATTTACAGCAATGGATAGATCATTCAGACAGAAAATCACAAATGAAACAATAGACCTGAACAACACATTGGAACAGATGGATTTGACAGATATATTTAGAACTCACATCCTGAGTCTAGGGAATTCATTATCTTCTCAAGTGCACATGGCACATTCTCCAAGATAGGTCACATACTGGGTCATAAAGAAGCCCTCCATAACTATAAACGAATTGAGATCATACCCATGGTATGACACTTTCAGATCACAATGCTATGAAACTTGAAATTAACCACAGGAAACAGTCTGGAAAATCTCCAAAACCATTGAGGTTAAATAACACCCTACTAAAGGATGATTGGGCCAGTAAAGCAATTAGAGAAAAAATTTAAAAATATATGGAAACAAATGAAAACAAAAATACAACAATCCAAACTCTTTGGGATGCAGCGAAGGCAGTCCTGAGTGGAAAGTCCAGGCCTATTTCAACTACTAGAAAAAGCGCAAATTTAAAATCTAAAAGAGCACTTAAAGGAAGTAGAAGGAGAGTAGCATGAGAACCGCAAACCCAGCAGAAGAAGAGAAATAACAAAGATCAGGGCAGAAATAAACAATATGGAACAAAAAAAACCACAGATTAACAGATCAATGAAACCTAGAGTTGTTTTTTTGAAAAAATAAACAAAATTGATAAACCTCTAGCCAGCCTCCTTAGAAAGAAAAAAAAGAACACCAAAAGAGACAAAATCATAAATGAAAACAGATCTATTACAACCAATTCCTCAGAAATATAAACAATTATCAGGGAATACTATGAGAAGTGATATGCCAACAAACTGAACAACCCAGAAGAATGGACAAATTCCTAAACCCACATGCACTACAAATATTCAAAGGGAAGAGATAGAAAATCTGAAAATTCCATAACCAGTGAAGAAATCGAATCCATTATAAAAAATCTCCCAATGAATAAGAGCCTGGGGCCAGATAGCTTCCCTGGGAATTCTACCAGACATTTAAAGCAGAGTTAATACTCATTCTTTTCAAGCTATTTCAAGAAATAGAAATAAAATAAAAACTTCCAGACTCATTCTACAAAGTCAGCATCATTTAGATTCCCAAACCAAACAGAGACCCAACAATAAAAGAAAACTACAGGCCAATATCCTTAATGACTACAGATGTAAAAATCCTTAACAAGATACTAGCATATCGAATTCAACAGCATATAAAAACAAGTATTGATCATGATCAAGTGGGATTCATTCCTGGATTACAGGGGTGATGCATCATGTTAACAAAAGAAAAGATAAAAACCATATGATCCTGTCGATAGATGCAGAAAAAGCAGTTGACAAAATACAGTATCCTTTCTTAATAAAGAACTTTGAGAAATTCAGGATAGAAGAAACCTACTTAAACATCATAAAAACCATCTATGAAAAGCCCACAGCTAATATCATCCTCAATGGGGAAAAACTGAGAACTTTCCCCTTGAGATCAGGAACACGACAAGGATGTCCACTCTCACCACTGTTGTTTAACATAGTACTGGAAGTCCTAGCATCAGCAATCAGACAACTAAAGGAAATGAAAGGTATCAGAATTAGCAAAGAAGAAGTCAAACTTTCACTTTTTGCAGATGACATGATACTCTACATGCAAAACCTGACAGACTCCACCAGAAGCCTACTAGAACTGATCCATCAATTCAGCAGAGTTGCAGGATACAAAATCAACATACAGAAATCAGTTGCATTTTTATACACCAATAATGAAACAACAGAAAGAGAAATCAAGAAACTAATTTCATTTATAATTGCACCAAAAAAACCATAAAATAACTAGGAATAAACCTACCAAAGGATACAAAACCTGTAATATGAAAACTATAAAAGACTTATGAAGGAAACTGAAGAAGACACAAAGAAATGGAAAAACATTCCATGCTTATTAATAGGAAGAATAAACATTGTTAAAATGTCATTATTACCAGAAGCAATCTACAAATTCTGCAATCCCAATCAAAATTGAACCAGCATTCTTCACATATCTAGAACAAACTATCCTAAAATTCATATGGAACCACAAAAGACCCCAAATAGCCAAAGTAATATTGAAGAAGAAAATCAAAACAGTAGCCATCACAATCCCAGACTTGAGCCTCTACTAAAAAGTTGTCATCATCAAGACAGTATGGTATTGGCACAAAAACAGACACATAGACCAATGGAATAAAATAGAGAACTCAGTATTGGGCCTAAAAATGTATGGCCAATGAATCTTTGACAAAGCAGGAAAGAATATCCAATGGAAAAAAGACAGTCTCTTAACAAATGGTGTTGGGAGAACTAGAGAGCAACTTGCAGAAGAATGAAATTAGACCACTTTTTTACACCATACATAAAAATAAATTCAAAATGGATGAAGGATCTGAATGGATGAACAACAGGAAACCATCAAAACCCTAGAGAAGAAATCAGGAGACAGTCTCATTGACCTCAACAGCAGCAGTTTCCTACTCGACACATCCCCAAAGGCAAGGGAATCAAGAGCATACATGAACTATTGGGACCTCATCAATATAAAGGCTTCAGCACGGCAAAGGAAACAATCAAGAAAACTAATAGGCAACCAATGGAATGGGAAAAGATAGTGGCAAATGATATATCAGATAAATGGATAATATCCAAAATCTACAAGGTACTCACCAAACTCCACACCCAAAAAGCAAATCCAGTGAAGAGTTGGGCAGAAGACCTGAATAGACACTTCTCCAAAGAGGACATCCAGATAGATGGCCAACAGACACATGAAATGATGCTCAGCATCACTCATCATCAGGGAAATACAAATAAAAACCACCCTGAGATTCCACCTAACTCTGGTCAGAGTGGCTAAAATGAACAAATCAAGAGATTATAGATGCTGGCGAGGATATGGAGAAACGAATACCCTCCTACACTGTTGGTGGGAATGCAAACTGGTGCAGCCGCTCTGGAAAACAGTATGGAAATTCCTCAAAAAATTAACAGTAGATCTCCCCTATGATTCAGCAATAGCACTACTAGGAATTTACCCAAGGGATACAGAAGTGCTGATGCATAGGGGCACATGTACCCCAATGTTCATAGCAGCACTGTCAACAATAGCCAAATCATGGAAAGAACCTAAATGTCATCACATGATGAATAGATCAAGAAAATGTGGTTTATGGGGTGACTCAGTCGGTTAAGCCTCCGACTTCAGCTCAGGTCAGATCTCACATTCATGGGTTTAAGCTCCACTTCACGCTGTGTGCTGACAGCTAGCTCAGAACGTGGTGCCTGCTTCCGGTTCTGTGTCTCCTCTCTCTGCCCCTCCCCCTCTCATGCTTTGTCTTCCTGTGTGTCAAAAATAAATGAAACATTAAAAAATTTAAAAAAAGAAAATATGGTTTATATATACAATAGAATAGTACATGGCAATGAAAAAGAATGAAATCTGTCAATTTGTGGCAACATGGATGGACCTCGAGGGTGTCATGCTAAGTGAAATAAGTCAGGGAGAGAAGGACAGATACCATATGCTTTCACACATAAGTGTAACAGGAGAAACCTAACAGAGGACCATGGGAAAGGGGAGGGGAGGAAAAGAGTTAGGGAGAGGGAGGGAAGAAAATCATGAGAGTCTCTTGAATACTGAAAACAATTGAGGGCTGAAGGGGAAGGGGAGTGATAGACATGGAGGAGGGCACTTGTGGGGGAGAGCACTGGGTGTTATATGGAAACCAACGTGACAATAAACTATAAAAAATATTTTAATTAAATTCCACTCACAGTTACTTTTAGTGTTTAATAATAAAAAGTCTATATACCTCAAATACAAAAGATAAAAAATTAACAACTATCCTTTGATTCTCCTATGCAAGACAAAGAAAATGGAAAGTTTAATTTCTTTCAATAACACCTCAACACATTCTGTGGTCTTCATTAATTCATTATGGGATTGCATATTAAGGTTAAATTTCTTAAATTCTCACTATAGTGTATATTTCCTGTTTAGATATATTTTAGCTATATAATTCACTTTTACTTAATAATCTATTTATAAACATTATCTTATTTATATAAGTATGTGTTTATCTTACTATTTATGATTAATTGCTTTCTTACTTCAAATTGCATAACTTAAGTGCTTCTTTCTGGAATATATATTTTAATAATCCACTTTCAGGAAAGGTTAGCAGTAGTGTTGTTCCTGAATTGTGACTCATCTGATTCACTGATGATGATGAAATGGGGGAGGACAATTTGACAATTATAACAACAGATGATATCCATGAGTGATAACATATCAGGCATCAAGATTTCTATGCATTAGCTCAGCTAATCCTCACAAAATACTGAGATAGGTAGTACCACTCTCTACTTGTAAAGATAACAAGACTAGGGCCCAGAGAGGTTAAATAACTACCCAGTATCTTAGATGGTTAGGAACAGACACACAGAAAGGTTTCTGTAACTTTAGTAGATAGATGGAGCTTGATTGGACTTGAAATTAAAACCCTTGGATCATAGGCATTTCATCTCCAAACTTTGTTATTGGGCATTTAGTAATATTCAGAAGTTGGATTTTGTTTCTATTTTTGTGCATAAGGTTTTAGTGTTCTTGTAGAAACATTATCCTTTTTTCTTTCTGAGAGAGAGAGAGAGAGAGAGAGAGAGAGAGAACGAACGAACATGTGTGTGTGCATGTTGGGGAAGGCAGAGGGAGGCAGAGAGAGAGAAAAAAAATTTTAAGGAAGCTCCATGCCCTGCACAAAGCCCTACACAGGGTTCAATCATAAGATCTTGACCTGAGTCAAAATCAAGAGTCAGATGCCTAACTGATTGACCGATGCAGGTGCTCCAAAATGTTATTCCTTTCTCTTTGTTACGAAAATTGCTGACAAGCTGGGCCATGGCTAATGTTATCTGAGACAGCATGAACATATTTTGATGTACATTCAAAAATCAGTCTCTGTGTGTGTTTTTTTAATATCCAGGTATCTTTTCTTCAGGGATGTTTCAATAATTGCTACTGTTTCCTTATTTTTTCATTTAATCGCTTTTATCTAAGCAAAGTCCCCCAACAGCTTATTTTCAATAAACATTGTATGTTGTAATTTGATATTTATATAAATTACAAAATGGTCACCACAATAAGTCTAGTTACTATCTGTTCATTATACAAAGTTGCTTCAATATTATTGCCTGTATTTCCAATGCTATACATTACATTCCAATGTCTTAATTTATTTTATAACTAGGAAATTATGCATATTAATTCACCACCTATTTTATTCATTCCCCCATGCCCCTCTTCTCTGCCAACCATCAGTTTGTTCTATTTATCCATGAGTCTGTTTCTGTTTTTTCTTTTTATATTCCAGATATATGTAAAATAACATATTTTTTCTTTGTCTTACTTAGTTCACTTAGCATAATTATAGGTCCATCCATGTTGGTGCAAATGGCAAAATTTCATTCTTTTTTTTATGGCTGAGTAATACTTTATTGAAGTATTTTATATATAATATTTAATATCATAACATTGATATAATATATCACATATGATAATATAATACATAAATAATACAATGTTCATATCTCATATCTTCTTTATCCATTAACTTATCAAAAGACATTTAGGCTGCTTCCATGTCTTGGCTATTGTAAAAACGCTGTGATGAATATAAGAGTGCATAGCTCTTTTTGAATTAATGTTTTTGTTGTGTTCCGATAAATACCTAGAAGTGGAATTGCTAGATCATATGGTAGTTCTACTTATAATTTTGGAAAAAACTTCATACTTTTCTCCAGTGACTGAAACATAGTTCATAATTTTCCACAGTGGCTGCAACAAATTACATTCCCACCAACTATGCACAATGGTTCCCTTTTCTCCACATCCTCACTGACACTTATTATTTCTTACCTTTTTGATACCATTCTGACAGGTGTGAAGTGATATCTCACTTTGATTTTGATTTGCATTTCCTTGATTATTAGAGATGTTAAGCATCTTTTCCTTTGTCTGCTAGCCACTTAAAGAATGTCTATTCCCACCAATGGTCTCAGCTAAGCAAAATAAGTCAGGTGGAGAAGGACAGATACCATATGTTTGCACTTATAGGTCTAACAGTAGAAACTTAACAGAGGACCATAGGCAGGGGAAGGGGGAAAGGCGATTGGGGAGAGAGAGGGACACAAATCATGAGAGACTACTGAATATTGAAAACGAACCGAGGGTTGAAGGGGGAGAGGGAGGGGGAAGGGAGGTGGTGGTGATGGAGAAGGGCACTTGTGGGGAGAAGCACTGGATGTTATATGTAAACCAATTTGACAATAAACTATTAAAGAAAAAAAGAATGTCTATTCAAGTCCTCAGCCAATTTTTTTAAATCAAATTGTTACATGTTGAGTTGTATGAATTTTTTACATATTTTGGATTTCGCTTTCATATTTTGGATGTTAACCCCTCATTGGATACATCATTTGTGTATGTCTTCTCCTATTCCCTAGACTGATTTTCATTTGGTGGATGGTTTCCTTCACTGTGCAAAATCTTTTAGTTTGGTGTAGTCACATTTATTTTTGTTTTTGTTGTCCCTGGTTGGGAAGACAGATACAACAAATACTGCTGAGATTGATGTCAAAAATCTTACTATGTTTTCTTCTATAAGTTTTATGGCTTCAGGTCTTACATTTAAGTCTTTAATTAATTTTGGGGGGTTAGTAAATGATATAAGAAAGGGTTTCATTCTTTTATATATAGTCTTCCAGTTTTCCCCGCACCATTTATTGAAAAGACTTTCCCCCATTGTATATTTTTGCCTCCTTTGTATAGATTGACTATATAAGTGTTGTTTTTACTTCTGGGTTATCTATTCTGTTCCATCTATCTATATGTCTGTTTTTGTGCCAGTACAACACCATTTTGATTACTATAGCTTTATAGTATAGTTTGAAACCCAGGCATGTGATATCTCCAGTTTTGTTCTTTCTCAAAGTTGCTTTGGATATTTTGGGGTCTTTTGTGGTTCCATTCAAATTTTAGTTATATTTTCTTTTAAAAGAATTTTACTTTAATATAGAGTGAAAAATATCCCAAACCCTAATAGGTTAAAACAAGTCAAACAACCACTCTACACAGATAAAACCTTCACAAAAATCAACTGAAGTAATGCAGAACTAAAATTGAATCATGCAGATTTTCAAAGATGTCATGTAGCACACAAAAAAGTCAATTATTTACAGACTAGGCAAGCTCTCTAAGAAATGTACCCCAAGAAGCATTAATATTTTCATGTGTGCCATACTGAAGACTTGCGCATTTTTTCAAATAATATAACATTTTTCATGGAATGTAATCTCTACCATGTGGTAATGCTCTGGTACTATTCATTTAGTATTGCTCATTCTAAAACTTGAAATTTCCCCAGAGGAGCTCTTATTCTCCTTTAGAAATTTTAATATAGATTAAAATCTTTATCAACTATCAATATGGAGGATGGTGACACAGGATGCAGCAAGTTACCTCAACTTATCTCTCTGTATATTTAGAAATTACTCCTTCAAGGTATTTGCACCAGAGTCTGTCCTGCTTAATATTCAGGAGTACATATTTGAATCATCATAACCTTGGTAAGACCTTATTATTTCAAAATTATTAACAACTACCTCCAGGGCAAGTCCATGTTCCTGATTTATGACATATTTATTATCATGAAGTAAAACAAGTATAGCCAGCTATCTTTAAAAATGCCCCAGCCACTGCTTCTCAATATAGAAAGACTAAAACTACATTTTATCATACATCAAATCCCATCTCTGTCCCCTGAAATTCACCTTGTTTCATTCATTAGAAGGGGATTTAAAGAAAGACTTTAAGAGCACTTTACAGCATCATTCAACTTTCCTACAAAATACTCAGCATCTTAAATATTATGTATGGTTTTTTTCTTTTAGTAAGCTAGACACTGGCTTCAGATTTTGTGGAACTGGAGAAGAAATAACAACCCATTTGAAACTATTCTAGAAACTGTCTTTTGGCAGAATAGCAGGTATCCAAGTTAAAAATAAGAGGGTTTTGCTGCCTTATTTTCTTTCCAAAATTTAAATCATTTTTTGTTCTCCTGCCTAACCCCCAATAACCACTCCTGAATGGAGATGGACAAAGGCTCTGGCCCCTGCTCCTCCAGCATCTCAGCAACTGCTTTCTTATTGCTGCAATAAGGCTTGAATAGATGTGTGTCCATAAGGACTTCCTCAAAACAGCCTTTATAGATAACTCCACAACATATTTTCTGTCTTTTCCAGTTTGTGATGTCTAAAAAGGAAAAACAAAAAACAAAAAAACAAAAACAAAACTAGCATCTGTTAGAGCCAGAGGCCATCTCTGTATCTGAGTTATCTGACTGATTACTACAACAAGGAGAGTGAGCTGGGAAGGCACTCGAGGTGGTTCTATGAGCATCAGAATTGTAACATTTAAATTCCTTCCATGGTTTACTGACCTGGGTGCTTTTTATCCTTTTTCAAGATAGAGTTTTCACTTTATGTAGTTTCAATATAGTGTTCAAATTGAGTCTTGCCCTTGCATCTACTACAAGATTCCAGATTTCTGTTGTTTGTTTTGATTCTGCTGGCAATTTCTTCCATATTTTCACAAGCAAGACACAGGCATTACAGATGTGTCCTGAAGGAGTCTCATGTAACCCAAATCAGTTCTGGAAGTCCTCTTCATAGCATTTACTGTCAGTAAATTGAGAACTAGAAGTCTTCGCTCTGCAAATACTGCAGCCCTCTATATTTTGGTACTCCATTGACTTGTGAAACACCATATATCTCTTTCTAGGAAATAGTCTTTAAAAAAAAATACATAAGATACCAGAAACATCCTAAATGTCCATGGATTCCTAGACTGGTTAAAATATTCTGTCTTCATACTACAGAATACTGTCTCAGGCCTTAAAAAGAATGCAGTTTTATGTAAGTGATGAATCACTGGGTTCTAATCCTGAAACTACAGGGTATGTTAACTAATTTGAATATAAATAAATACAGTTAAAAAAAGAATGCAGTAGATCTGTGACATGTGCAGTATGGGAACTAACCAAGATATCTTGTTCTTTCAAAAGCAGCCATTCTACATGCAATAACGTTCCCAAAGTGTAGAGTGCATGCCAAGCCAACCTCCCACCAATTGCTCCCTACTCCTCAATAACCTTGTCTAGGTGGTTATTTTATCTAATATTGTGAATAAAAGCCATTGGTCTTTTAGTAGATCTACTGAATCTGTAGATGTCTTTGAGTGGGATGGACATTTTTAACAATATTAGTTCTTTTAACCCATGATCACAGTATATCTTTCATTTATTTGTGTTATGTTCAATTTCTCTCATTAATGTCTTATACTTTTCAAAGTGCAGGTCTTTTACCTATTTGGTTAATTTTATTCCAAGGTATTTTTGATGTAATTATTAATGGAGATGGTCTCTTAATTTCTCTATATGTTAGTCCATTATTAGTATATAGAAATACAACAGATTTCTGTGTATTGATTTTGTATCCTACAAGTTTACTGATTTATTTACTAGTTCTAAAACTTCTTTGGTAGAAACTTTAGAGTTTTTTGTATATAACATCATGTTATCTGCAAATAGTGACAGTTTTACTTCTTCCGTACCAATTTTTATGCCTTTTATCTTCCTTTCCTAGTTACTGTGGCAAGAACTTCCAATACGATGTTGAATAAAGATGCTGAAGGGTGGGAATCCTTGTCTTTTTTTGTGATCTTAGAGGAAAAGTTTCAAGCCCTTCACCATTCAGTATGTTAGCTGTGGGTTTCTCATATATGGCCTTTATTATGTTGAAGTATATTCCGTGTACACACACTAGGTTGATAGTTTTTATTATAAATGGATATTTAATTTGGTCAAATGCTTTTTCTGTATCTATTGAGATGATTATATGATTTTGATACTTCATTTTGTTTATCCCTCACTTTGGAACTATGGTGTATCGTGTTGATTTGTAGAGGCTGAACCATCTTTGCATCCTTGGAATAAATTCCACTTGATCACTGTGAATGATTATTTTAATCTAATATTCTTGAATCTAATATTGTGTTGAGGATTTCATCAGGTATATTGGCCAATAATTTTCTTTTTGGTAGTGTCTTTGTCTGGTTAAGGTATCAGGGTAATTTTTATCTCATAGAATGAGTCTAAAAAAATTCCTTCCACTCCAATTTTTTGAAATAGTTGGAGAAGGATAGGTATGAACTCATGAACTCATAGGTCTAACAGGAGACCTAATGGAGGACCATGGAGAGGGGAAGAGGGAAATAGAGTTGGGGAGAGAGAGGGACGCAAAACCTGAGAGAATATTGAATACTGAAAATGAATCGAAGGTTGAAGGGGGAGTGGAAGGGGGAAGGGAGGTGGTGGTAACGGAGGAGAGCACTTGTAGGAAAGAGCACTGGGTGTTATATGGAAACCAATTTGACAATAAACTATTAATTTAAAAAATGAAATAGTTGGAGAAGGATAGGTAGGAGCTCCTTATATGTTTTTTTATTTTTATTTTTCTTAAATAGTTTATTGTCAAATTGGTTTCCATACAACACCCCGTGCTCTTCCCCATAAGTGCCCTCCACCATCACCACCACCTCTTTTCCCCCCTCCCCCTTCCCCTTCAACCCTCAGTTCATTTTTAGCATTCAATAGACTCTCAAGTTTTGCGTCCCTCTCTCTCCCCAACTCTCCTTCCCTCTTCCCCTCCCCCTGGTCCTCCATTAGGTTCCTCCTGCTTTCCTGTTAGACCTATAAGTGCAAACATATGGTTTCTGTCCTTCTCTGCCTGACTTATTTTGCTTAGCATGACACCCTCAAGGTCCATCCACTTTCCTACAAATGGCCATATTTCATTCTTTCTCATTGCCATGTAGCACTCTATTGTGTATATATACCACATCTCCTTGATCCACTCATCAGTGATGGACATTTAGGCTTTTTCCATGTTTTGGCTATTGTTGACATTGCTGCAATGAACATTGGGGTACATGTGCTCCTATGCTTCAGCATTTCTGTATCTCTTGGGTAAAACCCTAGCAGTGCTATTGCTGGGTCATAAGGGAGTTCTACGGATAGTTTTTTGAGAGACCTCCACATTGTTTTCCAGAGCAGCTGTACCAGTTTACATTCCCACCAACAGTGTAGGAGGGTGCCCATTTCTCCACACCCTCGCCAGCATCTGTAGTCTCTTGATTTGTTCACTTTAGCCACTCTGACTGGTGTGAGGTGGTATCTTAGTGTGGTTTTTATTTGTGTTTCCCTGATGATGAGTGATGTTGACCATCGTTTCATGTACCTGTAGGCCATCCAGATGTCCTCTTTGGAGAAGTGTCTGTTCATGTCTTCTGCCCATTTCTTCACTGGGTTATTTGTTTTGTGGGTGTGAAGTTTGGTGAGTTCCTTGTATATTTTTGGTACTAGCCCTTTATCTGATATGTCATTTGCAACTATCTTTTCCCATTCTGTCAGTTGCCTAGTAGTTCTCTTGATTGTTTCCTTTGCAGTGCAGAAGATTTTGATCTTGATGAAGTCCCAAGAGTTCAGTTTTGCTTGCATTTCCCTTGCCTTTGGGGATGTGTCGAGTAGGAAATTGCTGTGGTGGAAGTCTAGGAGGTATTTTCCTACTTTCTCCTTGAGGGTTTTGATGGTTTCCTGTCTCACATTCAGGTCCATCAGCCATTTTGAGTTAATTTTTGTGTATGGTG
>NC_043708.1:114460462-114476039 GCF_006229205.1 Suricata suricatta | reverse complement strand
GGAAGAATAAACATTGTGAAAATCTCATCATTACCCAAAGCAATCTACACATTCAACGCAATCCACATCAAAATCGGTATGAGCTCTTTACATGTTTGGTAGATTTCACCTGTGTAACCACCTGATCCTAGTCTTTTGTTGAGTTTTGTTTTATTATTGATTAAATTTCATTACTAGTAATCTGTTCAGATTTTTTATTTCTTTGTGATTCTGTCTTGGAAGGCTATGTATTTCTAGGACTTTGTCTATGTCTTCTAGGTTGTCCAATTTTTTGATGTATTTTATTTCATATTAGTGTCTTCTATTCCTGTGTATTTGTGTGGTAGAAGTTGTAACTTCTCTTTCCTTTCTGAATTTGTGGCTTTTGTCTCTCTCTCTCAGTTTCGTTTATCTTTTCAAAGAACCAGCTCTTAGTTTCATTGACCTTTTCTGTTTTTTCTTTTCTTTATTTCATTTATTTCTGCTATGATCTTTATTATTCCTTCCTTCTACTAATTTAGGGCTTTCTTTGTTCTTTTTCTGGTTCCTATAGGTGTGAAGTTAGATTATTTATTTGGTGTTTTTCTTATGTCTTGAAGTAGGCTTATATGATTATAAACTTCCCTCATAGAACTGCTTTTACTGCATCCCATAGACTTTGGAATGTTGTGTTTTCATTTTCATTTGTCTCCAGGTATTATTTGAGTTCCTCTTTTATTTATTCATTGATCCATTGGCTCTTTAGAAGCATGTTGTTATAGTCTACCTGTGTTTATGTTTTTTCCACTTTTCTTATTGCAATTTATTTCTAGTTTCATAGAAAAGTGGCTTAATAATATGATTTCATATTTCTTAAATTAATTAAGACTCTTGTTGTGGCCTAACATTTGATACATCCTTGAAAATGTTCCATGTGCACTTGCAAAGAATGTGCATTCTGCTATTTATGGATGGAATGTTCTCTAAATATGAAATATGTATTAACTCAATCTGACACATCTAATATGTCATTCAAAGCAACTTATTCCTTATTTTTTTCTGTTTTGGATGATTTATCCATTTATGTAAATGGAGTACTAATGTCCCCTATTAGTATTGTATCCCTATCAAATTCTCCTTTTGTGTCTATTAAAATTTGCTTTATCTATTTAGTTTGATCCTATGTTGGGTGAATAATTATTTACATGTGTTCTCTCTTCTAGTTGGATTGAACCACTTATCATTATGTAATGCTCTTCTTTGTCTCCTTTTACACCCTTTGTTTTAAAGTCTATTTTCCTCTTTCTTTTCCTTTCTTTTTGCCTGGATATCTGTTTCTGTCCCTTCACTTTCATACTGTGTTAGTCTTTTTTCTGAAGTGAGTCTTTTGTAGGTGGCATATATATGGGTTTGGTTTTTTTTTAAACCTGTTCAGTAATACTATGTATTTTAATTAAAGAATTTAGTCCATTTGTATTTAACATAATTGACAGCTATGTACTTATTTCCATTTTGTTACTTGTTTTCTTTCTTTTTTTAATTAAAGCTTATTTATTTTTGAGAGAGAGACAGAGAAAAAGTGAGTGAGTCAGACTGTGAATGGGGTTTGGCGCAATAGAGAGAAAGGGAGACATACGATCTGAAACAGATTCCAGAGTCTGAGCTGTAAATACAGAGTCTGACAGGGGCCCGAACTTAGAGACTGCAAGATCATGACCTGATCTGAAGTCAGATGCTTAACTGACTGAGCTACCCAGATGCCCCTGTTAATTGTTTTCTGGTGGCTTTGTATCTCTCTTCTCTGTTCCATTCTCTTCTCTCTCTCTCTTCTCTATGATATGATGACTTTATTTACTGTTAAGTTTGTCTTTTTTGTTTATTTTTGTGTGTCTATTAATAGGTTTTTGCTTTGTGGTAATCATGAGCTTCATATATAATAACCTATATATATAGTAATAAATTTTTATTTGGTGATTACTTAAGTTACAATGTATTATAAAAGTACCATAGTTTTACTGTTCCCCACATTTTATCTTTCTGATGTCAAATTTTACATCTTTTTATTTTGTGTATCCCTAAACCAATTATTATGGATATTCTTGATTTTACTACTTTTTTCTTTTAACAAAACACTAGTTTTATAAGTGTTTTTAAAAGTGTATTTGTGTGTGTGTGTGTGTGTGTGTGTGTGTGTGTGTGTGTGTGAGAGAGAGAGAGAGAGAGAGAGAGAGAGAGAGAGAGAGAGAGGGAGAGGAGAAAGTGGGTGAGAGGCAGGGAGGGGGAGAGAGAGAATCACAAGCAGGCTCCATGCTGTCAGTGCAGAGCCTGACGTAAGGCTTGAACTCATGAACCATGAGATCATGACCTGAACTAAAACTAAGAGTCATACACTTAGCCAACTGAGCCAACCAGGTGTCCCTAGTTGTATAACTGTTTTATCCAATACTTTTAGTATATGTTTGCCTTTACCAGTACAGTAAGAAAATCATACATTTTCTTATTTCTATTTATGCCCTTTCTTTTACTGCTTAAATAAATCTCTTTAATATTTTTTGTAAATCTAAGTTAGTGGTGGTGAACTCCTTTCATTTTTACTTATCTGGGAAACTATCTTCCTTACAACTCTGAATGAGTATAGTATTCTTGCTTGGAAGTTTCTTATTTCTTTTTCTTCTTTCAGCATTTAAAATATATCATGTCATTCCCTTCTGGCCTGTACAGTTTTTACTGAAAAATTAGCTTACAGTCTTAAGGAGGTTCCCCTGTATGTAACTAACTGCCTTTCTCTTGCTGCTTTTAATATTCTCTTTATCTTTTTTTAATGTTTTTATTTAGTTTTGAGAGAGGGAGAGGGAGAGGGAGAGAGAGAGAGAGAGAGAGAGAGAGAGAGAGCATGAGTAGGGGATGTCAGAGAGAGAGGGAAACAGAATTCGAAGACAGGTTCCAGGTTCTGAGCTAGCTGTCAGCACAGAGCCCAACGTGGGGCTGGAATCAACCAACTGTGAGATCATGTCCTGAGCCAAAGTCAGGTGCTTAACCGACTGAGCCACCCAGGCACCCCAACATTCTCTTTATCTTTAATTTTTTGCAATTTTAATTATAATGTATCTTGGATTTCTTTGGGTTCATTTTGTTTGGGACTCTGTGCTTCCTTAATATGAGTGATTCTTTTCTTTCCCCAGGTTAGGTAAGTTTTCAGCTACTATTTCTTCAAATAAGCTTCTCTGTCCCTTTCCCTCTCTCTTCTCCATCTGGGATCCTTATAATATGAATGATAGTCCATAGCTGTTGCAGGTATACTAGTGGGCAGGGCTGGTCCCTGGCACACCTGGTTATTAGGCTCAGAAGCACCTATTGTGGACATGCTGGTAGGTGGAGTTATATTCTTGTCAGCTATGTGGCCCTACTAAGGTACAGTGTTGTATGGGACTCCTATGGGCTGTGCCTCTTGGCATTAGCAGTTTAGAGGCAGGACTCCAATATAGATCCCTCTAGTGCTGAGAAGAGCACAGAAGAACACATTAGGAAAAAGTGGCTGCTATCAGTGTCCTAGTCCCTGGGGTTAGGCCAAGCTGCTTCCTGCCTCTCTGGCAGGTGCTCCAATAAGTAGGTCTCCTTCACCCATGGTCTATGCAAATATCAATCTGGCATTATTATGGTAGTTTATGGGTCACGTTTGTTTGCATGTGAGTCCTTTAAAGCTGGGTTTTCCTTTCCCCACAGCTCTATAGTTTTTCTGGATATACTCTCTGTTAGTTTTCAAAGCCAGCTGTTTGGGGAGCTCATCTCTCCCATGCAGGATCTAAGGGTTGGGGAGCCTGATGTTTAGCTCATATCTCTTGCTCCTTGGGAAAGAGATGTATACTTTTGAGATTTTTCCTGACCGTGGAATGCTAATTAGTAAGACCAGATCTCTGCCTCTACTACATGTTTCAGTGTTGTCTCTTGTTGTTTCTAAGTGTCCTTCAGTGGGAACTCTTCCATATATAGTTGAAAATCTGTTATGCCTATGGCAGAAAGTAAGCTCAGCACCTTCCTATGCCACCACTTCCTATGTTTGTTTTTCCTTTTAGTTTATTAATAAGGAGCTCACCTTTCTCTTTAATAATGTAAGAGTATTCTTAGTAGTATCAATTTCTGTATCCAGGAATCAATACCCTGACTTAATGCTAACTTGGAAGCTGACCTGAACTTGCTCTTTGGCTCACTGCAGGCAGGGTTAATTCCCTCCACATGTACAATATGCCAGCTTGAAAGTGGCCTGACAGCCCGATAGTCAGAATCTTTTCTCTTCTTCACCTTCTCCAGTTTCTTTGCGGAAGCTCTTGTTTTATTACATGCTCTCCTTTCTTATAATTTCAAGGGCTCTGCTGTCCTGATTGCCCCAGTTGTTGTATGACTTCTGTTATTGATTTCTCCATTAAAATATATCTCACCATCTATTAAAATTCTAAACTATATATAATATATTAATAATAAAAGATGGCTTTTCAAACCTGCACTGAGAGTAAGTTCTAAGCCTCTATATGCGAAGGGCAAAATTCTTAGCATACAGCTCTAAGTTAACAGCTACACTTGGCCTGCACTTTCTCTGGGACAATTGGTGAAAGCAAACTCAAGGATATAGGCCACTTCAACTGCTTATTAAACCCTATTTATTTAATCCACTGTCATGCTGCATAGCTCAAAAAGAATGTTAGATTTTTCTAGACAAAACAAAGGCCCTCGTCTCTGAATTCCTGCAAACCTTAGAGGACACAAGTGAAGTTTTCTCAAAAGATACCACACTGGGATCTATACTAGTACCAGCAGGGGGCAGACCCATGTACAAATGTGTTAGGGAGAGTGGGCAAGCCCCAGGAGAGCCCTTGTCCCCACCATGCCAGCCTTTCACCTCTCTTCTAAGGGAGTCTCATTCATGGACTCCCTATCAGGGGTGAGTGCCCAGCCTTTCTTCCACATGCCTGACTGGCCAAAGTTGCTGCTGGTGTTGCCCTTGACATGGCAAGTCCTGTGCAGATAGCTGTAGTACTCCCTCCAAAAATTAGGGTCCTTATTCCTGACTGGACTAAGTTCTGGGACCAAGGGAAAATTTAGAGAAACAAGAATAGTCCTACTTAACACTCTGAAAACACTTCATATATGATAAATGCATGGAAGAGTGGAGCACCAGAATCAGTATTAGCAGGGGTTATTCTTAAGCATGAAAAGAGGTAGCCAGCACTATTTGGAAAACACACAGTGATCTTTGCTGCCCTTTCTTAGAAATAAAGAATCCAGAATAAGGAATGCAGAGAAACTCTCTATAACAAGCCCATGATAAAACACATTTCACATGATTCTGAGGCTCACTAAAAATGGCTGTCTCTTGGGTGCCTGGGCTCAGGTCATGATCTCACATTCGTGGGTTCAAGCCCTGTGTCGGGCTCTGTGCTGATAAGCTCGGAGCGTGGAGCCTGCTTCTAATTCTGTGTGTGTCTCTCTCCCTGCCCCTTCCCTTCTCATACTCTATCTCTCTCTGTATCAAAAATAAATAAAACGTTAAAAATTTTTTAAAAATTATTTTTAAAAATTGCTGTTTCAAACTTACTGAAATGGAGGTAAATTATTTACCTAATAAAGTTTTCAAAATAATGAATCATAAAGATGCTCAATGAGCTTGAGAGAAGAATAGATGAACAAAGTGAGAATTTCAATAAAGAGATAGGAAATATAAGAAAGTACTAACTAGAAGCCACAAAGCTGAATAATAAACCAATTGCACTGAACAATAAAGTAGAAAGTATAACAGCAAACTAGATGGAACAGAAGAAAAAAATCAGTAAACTAGAAAACAGCGCAGTGGAACTCACCCAATCATAGTGGTAAGGATAAAATAATGAAAACAAATCAAGATAGCCTAAGAAACTTAGGAGAAAACATCAAGCAGACCACCATTAACATTATAAGGCACCTGGAAAGAGGAAAGAAGGCATAAAACTTACTTGAAGTTATAATGGCTGAAATCTCCTTACCTGGGGAAAGAAACAGACATGAAGATCCAGAAAGTCCAGAAAGTACCAAATAAGATGAACCCAAAGAGAACCATACTAAGAAACATTATAAAGTGTCAAAAGGACACAATCTTAAAAGCATCAAAGAAAAAACAACTTGTTACATACAATAAAACCACCATAGGCCTATAAACATTGTTTTCAGCACAAACTTTGCAAGCCAGAAGTCAGTGTCACAAAAGTGTTAGAAGAAAAAAACTTTCATTTTTTTTTTTAAGTAATGGAATTCATCATCCCTAGGCCAGCCATAAGTAAATGGGACTTCTTTAAGCTATAATGAGATCTGCAATGAAATGATACTAATTTGTAACAGGAAAACATATTACATATAAATCTCACTGGTAAAGATATGTATATATTAAAATTATGAATGATATAATATAAAGGTGGTGGATTAATCACTTATAAAGCTAGTATGAAGGTTAAAAGACAAAGTAATAAAAATAATTGTAGCTACAATAATCTTTTAATGGATGTACATGATAAAAAGATGTAAATTGTGTTATCAGAAACATAAAACATGGCTAGGGGAACTAAAAGTGTAGAGCTTTAGAATGTATTTTACCAATACATTCTAAATGTAAGTTGTTATCAACTTAAAATAAACTGTTGTAAATACAGGTTGTTCTGTGTAAGCTTGATGGTAGCCACAAAGCAAGAAAAAACAAAAACAAAACAAAACAAAAAAAAACACTATAGCAGATTCACAAGAGATAAAGAGAAAGGAATCTAAGCATATCACTAGGGAAAATAATCAAATCACTAAAGAAAACAGCAAAAGAAGAAAGGAATTACAAAACAACCAGAAATCATGTGAGAAGTTGGAAATAAGCACATCCCTATCAATAATTACTTTAAATGAAAATAAACTAGGGGCACCTGGGTGGCTCAGTTGATTAAGTATATGATTCTTGATTTTGGCTCAGGTCATGATCTTGTAGTTCATGAGTTCAAGGCCTATGTCAGCCTCTGCATTAGCAGTACAGAGCCTACTTGATATTCTCTGTCTCCCCTTCTCTCTCTGCCCCTCCCCTGCTCACTCTTTATCTCTCACTCTCAAAATAAAGAAATAAACATTAAAATATGTAAATGAACTAACTAAAAATGAAAATGTAAATGAACTAAAAACTGTAAATGAACTCCAATCAAAAGATAGAGTAGTTGAATGGACCAAAAATAAGACCTATTTATATTCTGCCTATAGGAGACTCACCTCAGATGTAAGGACACACATAAAATGAGAATGGAAAGATGGAAAAAGATGTTCACTGCAAATAAAAACCACAAGAAAGCTGTGGTAGCTATGCTCATATCAAACAAGGTAGACTTTAAGACAAAGAATATAATAGAAAAAGAAGGGAATTATATATTGATAAAGGCATCAATCTAACAACAGAAAGAACATTTTTAATGTCAATGTATTCAATATAGAAGCACCTAAGCATATAAAGCAAATATTAAATGACTTAAAGGGAGGAATAGACCACAATACAATAACAGTAGGGAACTTGAATATCCTGCTTTCATCAATGGATAGATTACCCAGACAGGAAACTAATAAGGAAACACTGGCCTTAAAGGACATGTTAGACCAGATGAACTTAACAGATATACAGAATATTTCATCCAAATGCAACAGGATACACATTCTTCTAAAGCACACATGGACACGGAACATTCTATGGGATAGATCACATATTATTCCACAAAACAAACCTTAATGATTTTAAGAAGACTGAGATCACATCAAGCACCTCTTCTGACTATAATGATATGAAACTAGAAATCAATTACAAAAAGAAAACTGGAGAATTCACAACAGAAAGATTAAACAACATCTTATGAAACAACCAATGGGCTGAAGAAGAAGTCAAAAGAGGAATTTAAAAAACCCTCAAAACCAATGGAAATGTAGATAAAATATATCAAAACTTATGGGATTAAAAAAAAACAATTCTAAGGAGTTTCACACTGATAATTGCCATACCTTAAGGAAAAAGAAATATCTCAAATAAACAATCTAACTTTACACCTCAAGATACTAGAAAAAGAAGGGGCACCTGGCTGGCTCAGTCCATAGAGCATGAAGTTCCTGATATCAGGGTTGTGAGTTCAAGCTGCAGGCTGGGAGTAGAACTTACAGGAGAAGGACAAGGAGAAGAAAAATAAGGAGAAAAAGGAGAAGGAGCAGAAAGAAGAGGGGAAGCAGGAGGAGGCGAAGAAAGAGAGGGAGATGGAGGAAGAGGAGGAGAAGAAGGAGAGGGAGGAGGAGGAGGAGAAGGAAGACGAGGAAGAGGAGGAGGAGGGGAATAAGAAAGAGAAGGAAGGGTGAGGAATGAAGGGGAGGAAAGGGAGATGGAGAAGAAGAAGGAGAGGGAGGAGGAGGAGAAGGAGGAGGAGGAGAAGAAGAAGAAGAAGAAGAAGAAGAAGAAGAAGAAGAAGAAGAAGAAGAAGAAGAAGAAGAAGAAGAAGAAGGAGGAGGAGGAGGAGGAGGAGGAGGAGGAGGAGGAGGAGGAGAGGAGAAGGATGAGAAGGAAAAGGAGAAGGAAGAGGAGGAGAAGGATGAGAAGAAGGAGAGGGGAAAGGAGGAAGAGGAGGAGGGGAATAAGAAGGAGAAGGAAGGGGAGAGGAGTGGAGGGGGGAGGAGGAAAAGGAAGAGGAGGAGGAGGAAGAGGAGAAGAAGGAGGAGAAGGAGGAGGGAGAGGAAGAGAAGGAAAAGGAGGGGAAGAAGAAGAAAGAGAGGAGGAGGAGAAGAAAAAGGAGGAGGAAGTTAGCAGACAGAAGGGAATAACAAAGATCATAACAAATAAATGAAATAGGGACCAGAAAAAAAAAAGAAAAGAATCAATAAAAGTTTTTTAAAACATAAAAGAAATTGACAAAGCTTTGGGTAGACTTACTAAGAAAAAAGAGAGAAGACTCAAATAAATAAAACCATAAATGAAAGAAGGGACATAATAACTGATAATACAGAAATACAAAGGCCCATAAGAAACTACTAAGGACAATTATTTGTCAACAAACTAGACAACTTATTTCTAGAAACATATAACCTAGGAATACACAATCATGAAGAAATAGAAAACCAGAACAGATCAGCAATGAGTAAGAAGATTGAAACAGTAACCAAAAGCTCCCAACAAACAAAACCCTAAGATAAGATGGATTTACTGGGGAGTGCTACCAAACAATTAAAAAAGAGTTAATACCAGTCTTTCTCAAATGCTTCAAAAAGTAAAAAAAAAAAAAAAAAAAAAAAAAAGAAAGGAAAGCAAAGCAAAAGAAAGGAAAGGAAATAGAAGAGAAGAGGGGAGAAGAGGAGAGGAGAGGAGAAAAGTGAGGAGAGGAGAGGGGAGGGGAGGGGAGGGGAGGAGAGGCGAGACAAGACGAAAAGAAAAACACATTTCTAACTTACTTTACAAGATTAGCGTTACCCTGATACCAAAGCCAGACAAGGACACCAAAGAAAAGTACAGCTTAATATTTCTGATGAATATAGATATAAAATTCTTCAACAAAATATTAGCAAATTGAATATAACAATACATTAAAAGGATCATATGCATGATAAAGTGGGATTTATTCCACAGATTCAAGAATACCTCAACACTTATTAGCACATTAGTGCTACATCAACAAATGAAGGATAAAAATCATATGATCATCTCAATAGATGGAGAAAAAGCATTTGACCAAATTTGACATCTATTTATAATAATTTAAAAAATCTCTCAAGCAAGTGGGTATAGAAGGAACATACCTCAACATAGTGAACGCCATATATGACAAACCCACAGACATCATATTCAATGGTGAAAAACTGAAAGCTTTTTCTCTAAGATCAGAAATAATACAAAGATACTGTTTCTCTCTCCTTTTATTCAATATGGTACTGGAAGTCCTAGCCAGAGCCATTAAGCACGTAGAAATAAAGAGCATCAAAATTAGAAAGAAAGAGGTAAAACTGTTACTATTTGCAGATTACAATAATATTATATGCAGAAAACCCTAGAAGTTCCACCAAAGAAAACAAACACAAAAACAAATGTTAGAATAAATTAATTGGGTTAACTTTCAGAATACAAAGTCAATATATAAAAACCGATTGCATTTCTATTCATTAAAAACAAACGGAAAGAGAAATTAGGAAAATGTCTAGAAAAATGACTAGAAGAAAATGACTCAATACATCTCCCATTCATATTTGCATCAAAAGGAGTAAATTTAACCAAGGAAATGAAAGACTTTTACACTGAAAACTATAAGACATTGATGAAAGAAACTGGAAAAGACACAAAAAAAGGGAGTATAGTCTGTGCTCATAGTCTAGAAGAATTAACATTATTAAAATATCATACTATGAAAGCAATCTACAGATTCAATGCAATCCCTACCAAAATTTCAATGGCACTTTTCACAGATATAGAACTGACAATCTTCAAGTTTGTAGCACAAAAGACCCAAATATCCAAAAGTAATTTTGACCAAGAGTAAAACTGCATTGATCACACTTCCTGATAAATTATATTACAAAGTCATAGTAATCAAAACAGAATTGGAATAAAAACAGAAACATAGAGCAATGGAACAGAATAGAGTCCAGAAATAAACCCATGTATATGTGGCCAATTAGTTCACCACCAAGGAACCAAAAATATACAACGGGGATAGGAAAGTCTTTTTTTTATTTCTGATTGGTCCTAACATCACTGGCTGCTTTTTAAATTTATTTTATTATTTTTTTATTTATAGTTTATTGTCAAGTTTGTTTCCATATAACATCCAGTGCTCTTGGAAGTTCTCTTCAAAAAAATGGTATTGGAAAACTGGACAGCCATGTATAAAAGAACAAAACTGGACTACATTTTTATACCATGCACAAAAATTAACTCAAAATGAATTAAAGACTTGAACATATGAAGTGCAAAACTTCTAGAAGAAAACAGACAATAGCTCCTTGACAGTGGCCTTGGGTGTCTGTCTGGATTTGACAACAAAAGCAAAAATGAACAAGTGAGACTATATCAACCTAAGAAGCTTCTGCACAGTAAAGGAAACCATGAACAAAATGAAAAGGAAACATACCAGATGTAAGAAAATATTTACAAATAATTTATCTAATAAGAGTTTAATATAAAAATACATTAAAAACTTAAAGCAAACAAATTCATTTTAAAAAGGCAGAGGATCTGAACAGATATTTTCTCAAAGAAGACATACAAGGCCAACAGATACATAAAAAGGTAGTTAACATCATTAATTATTGGGGAAATACAAATCAAACCACAGTGAGTTTCACCTCATACCTATCAGAATGGCTCTTATCAAAAAGATAAGGGATTATTAGTGTTGGAAAGGATGTGGAGAAAAAGGACCTTTCTACACTGTTAACGGGAGTGTAAGTTGGTGCAGCCACTATGGAAAAGAGTATAAATGTTCCTAAAAATTATAAATAAAACTATCATACAATTAAACAATTTGACTTTTGGGTGTTTATCCAAAGGAAATGAAAACATTAGTGAGATATATGTACCTCTATGTTCATTGCAGCTTTATTTCAATAGCCAAGATATAAAAACAACCAAGTGTCCATCCAAGGATGAATGGATATAGAAAGTGTGTGTGTGTGTGTGTGTGTGTGTGTGTGTGTGTGTGTGTGTGTGTATGTGAGTGACAACACGGGTAGAACTTGAGGGCATTTTGCTGTGTGAAATAAGTCAGAAAAAAAGACAAATATGATCTTGATCATATGATCAAACTATGGTCTCACATGTGGAATCTTAAAACAAATTCACAGATACAGAGAACAGATTGCTGTTTGCCAGAGCCATGAGTGGGGGTGGGTAAAATGAGTTAAACAGGTCAAAAGATACAAACTTCCAGTCATAAAACAAATGAGTCATGAGATATAATGTATGGTGGCTATAATTAAAATACTATATTGTGTATTTGAATGTCGCTAATAGAATAAATCTTGAAAGTTATCACAAGAATTTGTAACTATGTGTGTTGACAGTTGTTAAGTAGATTTATCATGGCCACCATTTTACCACATATATATAAGTATCATATTATGTTGTACATCTGAAACTAATATAGTGTTATGTTAATTATATATCAATAAAATAAATGTTTTTTAAGTGACGTTTCAAAGTAGAGTATCACATAATTCCCATTTTAGGAATTCAGATTTCAGAAGATGTGGTATATATATACATTGGAGTATTATATGGCAATGAGAAAGAATGAAATATGGTCATTTGTAGCAAAGTGGATGGACCTCGAGGGTGTCATGCTAAGTGAAATAAGTCAGGCGGAGAAGGACAGATACCATATGTTTGCACTTATAGGTCTAACAGGAGAACAGGAGAAATCTAATGGAGGACCATGGGGAGGGGAGGAGAGAAAGAGAGTTGGGGAGAAAGAGGAACGCAAAACCTGAGAGACTATTGAATACTGAAAATGAACCAAGGGTTGAAGGGAGAGGGGGAGGAGGGAAAGAGGTGGTGGTGAATGCTGAGCACAAACTGAGGGCTGAAGAGGGAGAGGGGAAGGGGAAGGGGGTGATGGTCATGGAGAGGGGCACTTGTGGGGAAGAGCACTGTGTGTTATGTGGAAACCAACTTGGTAATAAACTATATGAAAAATAAAAATAAAAATAAATAAAATCCAAATGGCTTTTCTCTATAGTTTTACAACACCATGTTCAGTAGAGATCTTGCCAAATAATATACATTTTCTGTGTTCTCAATTAACACATATGCACCAGAAGAACACAACCATAAAAAGACTGGGGGAAAAAAGGAGGAAAGGCCCATGTGAGAGGCTTTTTTTTTTTTACCTTATTTATTTATTTATTTATTTATTATAGTTTATTGTCAAATTGGTTTCCATATAATACCCAGTGCTTCTCCCCACAAGTGCCCCCCACCATGACCATCACCCCCTCCCTCCCTCCTCCTCCCCCTTCAGTCCATGGTTTGTTTTCAGTATTCAGTAGTCTCCCTTGGAGGAAGAGGGGAAGAGTGAGGGACACAGATCAAGAGGCTTTGTTTTTGATGAGAGATCCTGTGATGATTTGGGCTGATTTGATATTAAATCAGTCACCAAGTGCATCTTTCTTAGAGTACCCTGCACAAAAGAAGAGACCTAGCCTATCTATTTTCACATTTACAATGTTCTGCTTATAGCTTATCTTTTTAAAATTGTATATCATGTAGAAAAAAAAGATCTCCTATCAGAAGTCATGGCGTGACAGGAAAGGAGAAAACCTGCTTGAAATTTCCCAGGTCACCAAGACACTCACACACAGCAAGCAGCAAGTAAACATTGGGGAGAGGAAACCTAGAGCAAGTCCATAGGGAGAGCCTGCCCCTACCTGGGAAAGGCTGGTCGCAGACATTGAATTCAGAGTGCAGGTAAAGGGGATTCAAGAATTTCTATGTTAATAGAAAGCTCTAAATGCAACTCCTTGCAGAAGAGAAAGGAAAGAAAACATGCAAGATTTTTACTTAAATATTATATCCCAAGCATTGTTCTATGAGCTTTTTATGCTTCCTTAATTTTTATGACGACCTGGATATTGTTAAATAATAAAAAAAGTGGGGGAGGGACTGAGGTTCAAATTGATTACAGAAATAGAAATAAAGCATAGACAGTAATCAACTAGAACTGAGGTGCCTTGATGGCTCAGTCAGTTAAGCATCTGACTTTGGCTCAGGTCGTGATCTCACTGTCTGACTTTGAGCCCCACGTCAGGCTCTGTGCCAAAAGTTCAGGGCCTGGAACCTGCTTTGGATTCTGTGTCTCCCTCTCTCTCTGCCCTTTTCCCACTCACACTGTCTCTCTCAAAAAGAAAATAAAAACATTAAATTTTTTAAAATTCTTTAACAGTTTATTGTCAAATTGGTTTCCATATAACACCCAGTGCTCTTCCCCACAAGTGCCCCTCTCTATGACCATCATCCCTCTTTCCCTTCCCCCTCCCCCTTCAACCCTCTGTTCATTTTCAATATTCAATAGTCTCTCAGGTTTTGTGTCCCTCTCTCTCCCCAACTCTCTTTCCCTCTTCCCTTCACCATGATCCTCCATTAGGTTTCTCCTGTTCTCCTGTTAGACCTATAAGTGCAAACATATGGTATCTGTCCTTCTCCGCCTGACTTATTTCACTTAGCATGACACCCTCGAGGTCCATCCACTTTGCTACAAATGACCATATTTCATTCTTTCTCATTGCCATGTAGTACTCTATTGTGTATATATACCACATCTTCTTGATCCATTCATCAGGTGATGGACATATAGGCTCTTTCCATGATTTGGCTATTGTTGACAGTGTTGCTATGAACACTGGGGTACATGTGCTCCTGTGCATCAGCACTTCTGTATCCTTTGGGTAAATCTCTAGCAGTGCTATTGCTCAGTCATAGGGGAGTTCTATAGATAGTTTTTGAGGAACCTCCACACTGTTCTCCAGAGTGGCTGTACCAGTTTACATTCCCATCAACAGTGTAGGAAGGTGCCTGTTTATCCACATTCTCACCAGCATCTATAGCCTCTTGATTTGTTCATTTTAGCCACTCTGTCCACTGTGAGGTGTCAACCAACATCTTTTAACAAATTGGCAAAAGAAGAATGTGAAATAACAAAAGAATATAGAAATCTTAGGGACTTCAGATTAAAAAACATCACTGTACTCATTTGCAGCTTCTTCACCATGGAGCTGATTGAGTACTCACAGAAAAGACTGGCCAGATCTTGAGAAAGCATCCCTGTGGTGCTGCCCTGGCAGATGTGTCAGCACTTGCTGCTAGAAGAAATGACACTAGGTTTGAATCTTTTTCTATGATCCCCTTATGGACCAAAACCTACAATTGTTGGGTGAAAGGCAACAAATGCAATATTCCACATCACTGAGGAAATCCCATTTTAGCCAGGGGAAATGAACAGACATAAAGCCATAAGCCCAGAAGGTGAGTCAAGAACAGTGAATAGTCCCCACCCCCAGTCAGGATCGCGATTGCAATGGGGGAAAGGAAAAAAACAAAAAGCAAAAAACCGAGACTCTCTTAGTTTCCGATAGCCCAGCTCAAGCCGCTGTGGGCTCCTGGAAATCTGCTGGGAGCTCCCACATTCTACGCGCGTGCCGGGGCCTGCACCCGCCACCGACTCCTGGCTGAGGGTCCTGTCGGTGCGCGTCTTATTTCTTCCCTGTGGGGACCTGGAATTCGCGCAGTCCGTGCAGTGCAGGGGGCGGGATGTTGTTGGAGAGGGTGTGGAGAGATGGGCACCCTCATACACTGTTGGTGGCAATGTAAACTGGTGCAGCCGCTCTGGAAAACAGTGTGGAGGTTCCTCAAAAAACTATCCATAGAACTCCCCTATGACCCAGCAATAGCACTGCTAGGGATTTACCCAAGGGATACAGAAGTGCTGATGCATAGGAGCACATGTACCCCAATGTTCATAGCAGCAATGTCAACAATAGCCAAAACATGGAAGGAGCCGAAATGTCCATCACCTGACGAATGGATCAAGATGATGTGGTATATATTCACGATGGAGTA
>NC_043708.1:114436459-114460362 GCF_006229205.1 Suricata suricatta | reverse complement strand
AACAAAGAACCCCCCCCCGACACACACACACACACACACACACACAACTACCAGGTGAACAAGTGCTGAGCTACAAATAATATAATTTTATTTTAGGAGCACGGAGAGACTCTCTGTAGCTCAGCACAAAGGAAAGACCTAAAAATGAGGATGGAAAAGGCATTGAAAAAAACTTTTTGACAAACAGGTTCCCTTCTTAAGCACAAGATAACACTAGAGTATTGAATACTATGTATGGGGCACTGAAAGTGATCAAGAAACAGCAAGACACACACCAAGTCAACTCGTGACCAGACTGAATCAAATATCGACACAAAAGACCTAACAGAAAGTAAGGTGCGTTCATTTCCAGACATAAATGAATATTTGCCTTATTTTCTATCATACATCTTTCAACAAAAAAATGTAAGACACATGAATAAGCTAGAATAGAGTTAAAACACTCTCAAGAGATTATACAATTAATGAAGCCAGACTTAGGCATGACATTTTCAGATTAGAAATTTTAAATAACTAATATTAATATGTTAAAAAGCCTAATGGAAAATGTGAACAACATAAAACCAATGGTAATTTGAGCAGGGAGATGGAAATTATAAGGAAATGCAATGCAAATGCTAGAAATGAAGAACATATTAGCAAAAATGAAATGCTACCTTGCCAGCAGACTTGACAAATCTGAGAATGTAATTAGTGAATTTGAAGATAGATCAATAAAAATTATCCAAACTGAAACAGGAAGAGAAAAAAGAAGAGAAAAAAATATCAATGCATCCAAGAATTGACACTATCAAGTCATCTAATGTGCATAACTAGAATCCTAAAAGTAAGGAAAGAAAAAAAGAAAATGGGGCAAAAAAAAGTATCCAAGGATATTCTCAAACTAATGATAACAAACCACAAATCTAAAGAGCACAGAAAACACCATGCTCAATAAATGATAAAAAAAAATCAAACTTTAGATATATCATTTTCAAACTACTGAAAACCAAAGACAGAGAAATTGTTTAAGGTAGCCAGAGAAATAACCACATTATATACAGAAAGACAAAACAGACCAACAAAAATTATGGCAGAATTCTTGCCTGACTATGCAAACTAGAAGATGACAAGGAGGTATCTTTAGAATGCTGGAAAGGAAAACATGTCAACATAAAATTCTATACCCCCAAAAATTTTTTTTCAAAAATGAGGGAGACCCAGCAATTTCCCAACTACGTATTTACACAAAAGAATTAAAAACAGGTATTCAAACAAATCCCATGTATGTTTACACATGATCACAGAAGCACTATTCACAATAGCAAAAAGGTAAAAATAGCCCAGTGTCCAACAATGCACGAATGGATAAATAAAATTTGGCATACCTACATAATATAATGTCATTCCACCACTAGAAAACAGAGTAGAGCAGAGCAAAATGGTGTATTAGGAAGCTCCAGGCCCTTGTTCTCCCTAAATATTTAGAAACACCAAATAAACAACTAGAAACTAACCAAAATAACTTATAGGAGTTTTGAAAATCAGTCAAAGATCTATAGCAGTAAAGCAACCAACCAATCAAGAAAAAAACCATTCAAAATAGTAGATAATTGGGGCGCCTGTGTGGCTCAGTCGGTTGAATGTCCGACTTCGGCTTCTGTCATGATCTCATGGTTTGTGGGTTTGAGCCCCACGTTGGGCTCTGTGCAAACTGTTAGCTCAGAGCCTGGAGCCTGCTTCAGATTGTGTGTCTCTTTCTCTCTCTACTCCTCCCCTCTTCACTCTCTGTCTCCCAAAAAATAAATAAATGTAAAAAAAATAAAAAAAAAAACAGTAGATAATTTCATGGTGTTTTTACTCATACTTGCTCCACAAGGAGCAATTTTTTGAGAGTAGCCATGGACCGATCCCCAGATCCCCTCCATGAACCTGAAAGAGCAGACAGAACCAAACTTGCAATGTTCTAACATTTCTGGAGGCTGCCTGAGGGATGGGTCTCTGTAACATTTGCTTTGAAATTCAAACAGTTGAAAGTGGCACAGCTCAGGTCTCAGGCTTTGGAAAACTGCAGGAAATAGCAGCTTAGCTCCTGAAAGCCACAGGGGACTACAGACTCTTAGAGACATAGGGTAAGAGATTACTGATAGAGGAATACAATTTAACAGCTAAGTACCCACGAAAAAGCAGGAGTAAGAAAACATTTTTTAAGCAGAATTTAGGGGGGAATTTTTCAAAGGCATATGCAGACCCAGGGTAGCTGTATGCCCAGAAAAGGCGTTAGAAGACAGTAATCCTTCAAGTCAGGCTGATTAGTAAAGGTCTTTTCCTGCATGGAGCCAGTCAACCAAGAATGGAAGAGGTGGCTGTCTTTTCAAATGCTCAGTTTTCAATTTTCAGATCATAAGATATACAAAGAAATAGAACCTAAAAATAAACCCTCACATATACAGTCAAATGATTTCAGTCGAAGTGCCAAGACCACTGAGGGAGAAAAGGAAAATCTTTCAATAACATGCTGTTGAGAAAACTGGATATTCACAGACAATAAAAAAAAAATAAGTTTATACCTTTACCTTATACCATATACTAAAATTAACTGAAAATGGATCAGACCTAAACATAAGAACTAAAAATATAAGCCTATTAGAAGAAAACATTGGTAATACATTGGACTTGGCAACAATTTCCTAGATACCATACCAAAAGCACAGGCAAAATAGATTAAAGTGAAATAAAAAATTAAAAATAGATAAATCAGACTTCATTAAAATTTAAAATGTCTGTACATCAAATGGCACAATGAATAAAGTGAAAAGACAACCTGAGGAAATGGAAAAAAATATTTGTAAATCATATATATAAGAGGTTAATAACCAAAATACATAAAACATCCCTATAGCTCAAAAAGAAAAAGATAAATACCCCTACTAAAATATGGGCAAAGGCCTTGAGTGAACATTTGGTCCAAGAAGATATACAAATGGCCAATTAGCACATGAAAAGATACTCAACATTACTAATCATTAGGGAAGTGCAAAACAAAATGAGATACAACTTCACACCCATCATATACAATTGTCTTATATTAAAAAAAAAAAAAGAAGTATTGGAGAGGAGGTAGAGAAATTGGAACCCTTGTACACTACTAGAAGGAATGTAATAATGTACAGCCACTATAGAAAAAACGGTAGTTCCTCAAAAACTAAATATAGAATTACCAAATGATCCAGCAATTCTACTTCTATATATCCAGAAGACTTGAAAGCAGGGATTTGAACAGGTATTTGTATGCTAATATTTACACCAGCAGTATTCACAATAACAAAAAGATAGAAACAACCCAAGTGCCCATAGATGGATGAATGAATAAACAAATTATATATACACATAAAATGGAATATCATTCTGCCATAAAAAAGGAAATGAAGTACTGATACCTGCTACAATGTGGATGCTCCTCAAACACATTATGCCAACTTAAAGAAGCCAAACACAAAAGCTTATATATTATATGACACTGTTCATAAGAAATCTCTAGAATAGGTAAGCCTTTAGAGACAGAATGCACACTAGTGGTTGGCAGGGGCTTGGAGAACTGGGAAATGGGGAGCAATCCTTAATGGGAATAAAGTTTTACTTGGGGATGATGAAAATATTTTGTAATTAGATAGAGGTGTTTGTGCAATATCATGAATGTACTTAAAACTACTGAATTGTACACTTAAAATGGTAAATTTTTATTTCACTTTGACTTGAAAAATTATTTTATGTTGGAAAAAACTGTTAAAACAGACAAGTAAGAACATTATATAATACTAAAAAAGATCAACTAACCAGGGAGATAGAACAATTATAAATATATATGCACTTAACAGCAGAACATCTTAACATATGAAGCAAACATTGACAGAATTAAAGGGAGAAATAATAAGTAACAATAATAGTAGGATATTTCAATATACGACTTTCAATAATAGATCAAGTAGACAGAAGACTAATGAGGAAACAGAGAACTTGAACAACACTACAGACCAATGGTACCTAACAGACATATAAACACTTTGCCCAACAATAGCAGAACACACATCATTCTCAATTGCATATGGGACATTCTCCAGGAGAGATCACATGCTAAGACACAACACAAGACTTAACAAATTTAAGAAGACAATGTATCATACCAAAAAAATGTTTTGATTACAGTAGAATGAAACTAGATGTCAACAACAAAAAGAAAACTAGAAAATTCACATGTATGTGAAAATTAAATAGCATACTCTGAACAATCAACAGGTCAAAGAAGAAATTACAGGGAACATTAGAAAATATGCTGAGACATTTAATCAAATTATTTAGGGATTTTTGGTATTGAATTTAATAGTTCTTTACATATATTTTTGTATTAACCCCTAATTAGATATATCATTCATTTGCAAATATCTCCCATTCAGTAAATTGGCTTTTTGTTTTTGATTATTTCCTTCACTGTGTAGAAGCTTTTTATTTTGATATAGTTTCTTTAACAAATAGTTTTTGGAAAACTAGATATCTACAGGCAGAAGAATGAATTTGGATCCTTCCTTCACACATATACAAAAATTAACTCAAATTAGATTAAAGACTTCTATGTAAGACCTAAAACTATATAACTCCTAGAGAAATGCAGGGGAAAATCTTTATGACATTGGGTTTTGCAATGACTTCTTGACTTCAAAAGCACAAGCAACAAAAGCAAAAATGGGCAAATGGACTATATCAAATTTAGAGAGTTCTGTATGGCAAAAAAATAAAATTAAAATAAAAAAACAAACAAACAGCAAACAAACAACAAACAATCCAAAGAGTGAAAAAGTAAGCTACAGAGTACAAAATATTTTCAATGGGCTAAAAGACAATTTTCCAAAGATATATACAAATGGCCAACAAGCATATGAAAAGATGCTTAGCATCATTAATAATCACAGAAATGCAAATAAAAATCACAGTGAAATAATCACCTCACACAAGTTAGGATGATGGCTATCAAAAATAAATAAATAAATAACAGCAAAATAACAAGTGTTGGCACAGGTATGAGGAAATTAGAATTTTTGTGCACTCTAGGTGGGAATGCAAAATGAACAATGCAGCTACTATATTAAACAGTGTGGAGGTTCTTCAAAATATACATAGGAGCTTATCAAAGCCTACTCTGGCTATCATATTCCCTGAATCACTTATTAAATATATAGATATAATGCCTTTTCATTTGATTTTTGACAAAAGTGCCAAAGCAGCTTATTGCAAAAAAAATAATGGTTTTTTCCAATAAATGATGCTGTATATGTTAACAAAAATGAACTTATTCCTCATACCACACACAAAAATATACTCAAAATGGATCATATAATCTAGAGGTAAAATGTAAAATTTACTGAAGGACATCTAAGAGAAAAAACCTCTGACTTTGTGCTAAAACAGAGATTTCTTAGATATAACACAAAGAGCATGATTCACAAAAGAATAAATTTATGAGTTGCACTTTATCAGAATTTAAAACTTTTGTCTGAAAAACATACTATTACAAAAATAGAAACAAGAAATTTTTGCAAATCACATCTGTGGCAAAGAACTTGCACCTTAAGAATATGAAAACCTCTCATGAGGTGCCTGGGTTGCTCAGTCGGTTAAGCATCTGACTTCGGCTCAGGTCATGATCTCATGGCTTGTGAGTTTGAGCCCCACATTAGGCTCTGTACTGACAGCTCAGAGCCTGGAGCCTGATTCAGATTCTGGGTCTCCCTTCCTCTCTGCCAGACTCCTTCCACCACTTGTGCGCTGTGTGTGTGTCTCTTTCTCTCAAGAATAAATAAACGTTTAAAAAAAGAGAATATAAAAACCTCTCAAAACCTAACAATAAGAAAATAATCCGGTTTTTTAAAGGCAGAATATCTTGAAACTTCACCAAAGGACATAAATAGACAGAAACATATTCAACATCATTAGTCATTAGTGAAATGTAAATTAAAATCACCTACCACTACACACATGTTAGAATGGCTAAAAATCAAATCCAACTACAATTATCATATATTAACAGTGGAATTAAAAATAATACAGCCACTCAAAAAAGTTAAATATACACAAACCACATGGCCATGCAATTCTATTACTAAATATTTTTCCAAGGGAAATAAAAACATATATACACACAAAGACTCTTGGGCAAACTGTTATATATCCATGCAATGGAATACTACCTAGCAATAAAAAGACATTAACTACTGATAAGTGCAAGAACATGATTGAATCTCAAAAGCATTATGTTAAGTGAAGGATCTAGATTCCATTTTTATGAGATTCTGAAAAAAGTAAAACTATAGGGGCAACACCTCACTAAAGAAGATATACGGATAGCAAAAAGAAAAAAATGATGCTCAACAACATATGTTATGAGGCAAATGCAAATTAAAACAACAATGACAAACTTCTACACATCTATTAGATTAAAATCCAAAACACTGACGATACCAAATGCTGGTGAAGTTGTGGAGCAACAGAAACTCACTTATTGCTGGTGAGAATGAAAAATGGTGCAGGTACATTGAAAGTTTAGCAATTTCCTTCTTTCCTTTTTAAAATAATTTATTGTCAAGTTAGCTAACATATACAATGTAGTCTTGGCTTTGGGGGTAGATTCCTCCAATTCATAACTTACACACAAAACCTAGTGTTCATCCCAAGAAGTGCCCTCCTCAATTCCCATCTCCCATTTCCCCCACCCCTTCCTCTACCCCAATCAACTCTCAGTTTTTTCTCTGTATTTAGGAGTCTCTTACAGTTTGCCTTCCTTCTCTTTTTCCTTCCCTTCCCTGTGGTTGTCTGTTAAGTTTCTCAAATTCCACATATGAGCGAAAACATATACCTGTCTTTTTCTGACTGACTTTTTTCACTTCTTAAAAAAAAGCCTGTTACCATATGAGCTAGTGATTGTACTCCTTGGTATTTGCCCAAAGAAACTGAAAACTTACATCCACAGAAAAATATGCACATAGATGTTTATACATACTTGCCAAAACTTGGAAGATGACTCTCAGTAGGTGAATGGATAAACAAACTGTGGTACATCCAGAAATGCAATAGTATTCACTGTTAAAAAGAAATGAGCTATAAAGCTATGAAAAAACTCAGAGAAAGTCAAGTGCATTTTATTAAGTAAAAGAAGCCAAACTAAAAAGGCTACATAGTGAGTGATTCCGACTACATACAGTACATTCTGGAAAAGAATAAAACCACGATGGCAGTAAAAAGATTAATGGTTGCCAGGGATTAAGATGAGACAATGGTCAGAGGATTTTTAGGGCAGTGAAAATACTATGTATGATACTATAATGATGTATATAGGTCATATAAATTTGTCTAAACCCACACAATATACAATACCAAGACTGACACTTTAAGGCAGACTCGGACTTTGGGTGATAACGATGTGTCAAGGTAGGTTCATCAGTTATAACAAATGTACCACTCTGAAGGGAAATGTCAACAATGGGGGAGGCTATTTCTGAAGGAGGGCAGGTAAGAAATCTCTATACATTCCTCTCAATTTTGTTATGAACTTAAAACACTAAAAAATAAACCCTGCTAGAACTGATACATGAATCAGCCAAGTCACAAGATATAAAATCGATGTACATAAAGAGGTTGAATTTCTATATACCAATAATGAAACAACAAAAAAAATATCAAGAAATTGATCTCATTTACAATTGCACCAAAACCCATAAAATACCTAAGAATAGGGGCTCCTGGGTGGCTCAGTCAGATGAGTGTCTGGCTTTGGCTCAAGGCATGATCTCTCTATTCGTGGATTTGAGCCCTGTGTCAGTCTCTGTGCTGACAGCTAGCTCAGAGACTGGAGCCTACTTCGGATTCTGTGTCTCCCTCTCTCTCTGACCCTCCCCTGCTCACACTGTCTCTGTCTGTCTCTCAAAAATAAATAAAAAACATAAATAAGTTAAAAAATAATACCTAAGAATAAACCTAACCAAAGCAAATGATCTGTATGCTGAAAACTGGAGAAAGCTTATGAAAGAAACTGAAGACACAAAGAAATGGAGAAACCTTCCATGATCATGTGTTGGAAGGACAAATATTGTTAAAACGTCTATACTACCTAAAGCAATCTACATAGTCAATGCAATCCCTACAAAAATAACTACAGTATTCTTCACAGAGCTAGAGCAAAAAATCCTAAAACTTTTATGGAACCACAAAATACCCCAAATATCCAAAGTACTGTTGAAAAAGAAAAACAAGGTGGGAGGCATCATAATCCTGGCCTTTAACTTGTATTATAAAGAGGTATTCACCAAGATAGTATGGTATTGGCACAAAAACAGACACATAGAATAGAATTGGCACAAAAACAGACACATAGAGGTATTCACCAAGATAGTATGGTATTGGCACAAAAACAGACACATATTCCAATAGTGGAATAGAATAGAGAACCCAGAAATGAATCCACAAACATATGGCCAAGTAATCTTCAACAAATTGGGAAAGAGTATTCAGTAGGAAAAAGTCTCTTGAGCAAATGGTGCTGGGAGAACTGGATAGCAACATGTAGAAAAATGAACCTGGGCCACTTTCTTACAACATAAACAAAATTAAATTCAAAATGGATGAAAGACCTAAATATGAGACAGAAAACCATCATAATCCTTCAGGAGAAAATAGGCAGCAAACTCTTTGACATAGGTCAAAGCAACTTCTTACTTGACATGTCTCAGGATGCCAGAGAAATAAAAGTAAAAATAAAATATTGGAACCTCATCAAGATAAAAAGATTCTCCACAGAAAAGGAAACAATTAACAAAACTAAAAAGCAACCAATGGAATGGGAGAATATATTTGCAAATAACATACCAGATGAAGAGTTAGTCTTCAAAATCCATAAAGAACTTACTAAACTCAATACTCCCCCCCAAAAAAACCAAATAATCCAGGGTCGAAATGGGCAGAAGACATGAATAGATACTTTTACAAAGAAGACATCCAGATGGCAAACAGACACATAAAAAGATTCTCAACATCACTCATCATCGGGAAACTACAAATCAAAACCACAATGAGATACCACATCACCTCTGTCAGAATGGCTAAAATTAACAACTCAGGAAACAATAGATGCTGGCAAGGGTGTGAAGAAAAGAGGAACCATTTTTCACTGTTGGTGGGAATGCAAACTGGAGGAGACACTCTGGAAAACAGTATGGAATGTCCTCAAAAAGTTAAAAATCGAACTACCCTACCATCCAGCAATCGCACTACTAAGCATTTATCCAAAGGATACAAAAATGTTGATTCAAAGGGGCACATGCACCTCAATGTGTGTAGCAGCACTATAATAATAATAATAATAATAATAATAATAATAGCCAAATTATGTAAAGAGCCCAAATGTCCATCAACTGATGAATGGACTAAATTGTGGTATATATATATATACGATGGAATACTATTCAGCAATGAAAATATTAAATCTTGCCATTTGCAACAACACGGATGGAACTGGAGGATATATACTAAGCAAAATAAGTCAGTTAGAGAAAGGCAGATACAGTATTATTTCACTCATATGTGGAATTTGAGAAACCTAAGGAAGACCATAAGGAAAGGGAAGAAAAAATAAGATAAAAACAGAGAGGAAGGCAAACCAAAAGAGACTCTTAAACGCAGAACAAACAGGGTTGCTGGAGTTCAGGTCCATAGGCAGATGGATTAAATAGGTGACAGGCATTAAGGAGGGCACTTTTCAGGATGAGTACTGGATGTCACGTGTAAGGGATGAATCACTGGATTCTACTCCTGAAGCCAAGACTTCATTGTATGTTAACTAACTCGAAAATAAATATAAAAATAATTAATAAATAATAAATTAAATATTTTAAAATAAAAATTTTAAAGCCCCTAAGCTAGAAAAACAGAGAAAAAACCCAAAGCCAAACAAGCAAAACCCCAAAAACAAACTAAAACTCTACAAGGACAGAAATCAGATGAATTCTTATCAGGAGTGGGGAGAAGGAATTAAACATAAAGGAGTACCCAGAAACTTAGGAGAAATATTCTATCTCAGTTGAGATGGTGGTTACATGACTGTATATATTGTCCAGACTCATTGAACTATCCACCCGAAAAGGGTGAAGTTTAACGTATGAAGTTATACTCTAATTACTCTTACTTTTTCTTAGTGAATTGAGATATGGAGTCCTTGTTACCAGACCCTAAAATTACATACAACATGTTCACAGACATGCTTGTAGAAAATTTATGTTCACATAAAAACATGTACATGAGTGTTCAGTACAGCTTTATTCATCTTCACCCAAACCTGAACAAAAGGAAAAATGGCTTTTAAGTGGTGAATAAACAACCTACTGATTACCCATCCATGGAATTATCCATGGAAATACAGAGGAACAAACGATACATCAACAACACAGATGGATCTCAAATGCATTTTGGTAAATGAATGAAGCAGAGTTAAAGGCTTAATAAGGTACAGAGATTCCCAAAATCTCACTCATGCTTAGTCTTCCCTATCAGTTCACTTTTATGACATTCTGGTAAAGGCAAAACTTCAGAACAGAAACTAAATCAGAGGTTGTCAGGGGTTACTAGTGGGGGAAGGGGTTACCTATAAAGGATCAGCATAAAAGAATTTTTTTCCAGGTGATAGAATTGATCTGTTCTTTGGTCATGGTGCTGGATATATTACATGCTGACAATATATTACTAAAAATTTATGGAATTCTACATGATAAGCTTAATTATACTACATATATATTAAATATACATTTAAAATTTTAATCTCTATATAAAATTTGTGGAAAAATGGATTCCCTGTGATTTGCATCAATTTCTTAGAATATGTATTTTGCTAGGGTCTCTGAGTGCTATACCTTTGACATTTGTTCTCGCTCTTGTAGGTTTTATTCTTAAAAATTTCAATATTAAGAGTAAGATTCTCTAAGGATAGGAGAAATTTACATTGTAAAGTAAAGATTCTCCCATCCTTGGCAGAGCTCATTTAGAGCCTAGAGGATATACTGTTAGAGGTATGTGGAAGTAGGGGTTTTAACATTGGCAGAGCTTTACAGCAACCCCAACCTCTGAAGGCATCGCTTCAAGAAGGTATCTGTGGGGCTTCTGTTTCATCTATGTCTGTCTACCCTGAGGGATAGATCAGGAGCATATCATCCCATATCATTGGTAAAAGGCAGAATGATCACCAAGATTGCACTACTGAATCTACAATTCTTACCGTATACTGTAGCTATAAATTATATTTTTGTTAATATTTTCATATCACTAAATAGTTGGAACAGAGTTCCCACTAGTTAATTTGTGATTTTTTCACTTAAATGTGTGACTCCTGAGATAGTGTTCTTTTTAGAAATAATTTCACTTTAAAAGCCTTCAAAAACAATACTATAATTGATTTTTGTGTTCTGCTTTCAGAGTGATTCTACTACAACCTGCACAACACTTTGTGGAAAACAACATGGCCACCATGTTGCAGAGGAAGAAAGAGCATGTGGTAACTGCTGAAGCTGGAGACAGCCCAAAGGCCCTGACATCCAGGGTCTCTTCATCTTGCCAAGGTGTCTTTGGTGCAAATATCTTCACATCTTAGAGAAAACTGGCCCACTATGAAATTTTGCACTTTTCTATATAGAAAATGAATCATTAACATGGAGACTTCCTGGAATAAAATCTCTAAGTATTGCTGTCGGATAACAATGCTGATAAAATGGAAGCCTAACAATTTCTGATGCTTGCTACATCTGCAAATTAACGTTTGTAAATAAATTTGAATACAAAGAAAAGAAGAAATCCACACTGAAGGAAAGAAAAGATGTGAAAATCCAAGAGTAGGTAAATCCAAAAGGGAAGATACTGGTGGTCAATCAGGAGATGGCCTCTGCAAAGGACTTTAAGCAGGGTATGAGGAATAACGCAGTTTTATTTTACACAACATGGAAAAGAGAAAGTTAGGAATACCTTTGCATCTCCATTTTTTTTTCCCAAAACAAGCAAACATTTGCAAATGTCCCATGATGATGTGGAGTAAACTTTCTAATATGAAAGTTTTTTGAGTCCATTATGTCCCTTTCCCTGTTTTTTGAGTCCATTATGTCCCTCTCTCCCAGGGAGAGAGGGTGACCAACATAAGCTCTGGGGTTGTACTATGTCAACTTCTCATCTCCTCATCAGCTGAAGGTGAAAGTATGCATGCTTAGTTCATATATCTACTCACCATGCTCTCAGTGTTCATTATAGAGGCACAGAGCCAGATCTTGATAAACAAGCACAATAAACAACCACACTTTCCGAGGGGTTGAAGTATAGAAGAGACTCATAAGAAATGTAAAGGAGAAATATTATTTCTCAGTCAACTAATAATTATTGTGCACAAAGATGGACCAGGCAAAATGACATTTCAGTGAACCACAGAAGAAGCCTCACTGTTGGTCTCCTTGCCCAATCTACCTTTCCTTGCCCTACTTCATCCTTTATGTAGCAGCAGATGTCCAATTGGGGTAAAATGTGTCAAGGAAAAGCCTCGTCGGGGTCAGAGTCCATGGCAGGACTATGATTCTGAGCTCAATGGATTATATGATTAACATTATGGACACTCAGAAAAGCAACAGAAAGATTTGGCTTAAACTCCTAGAAATACATAGGACACTTCCATCAGCTCCCAGAAAACCACCCTTGCTCACAAAGCAGTCTCTGCTGGCCAGGGTTGGCCTGCAATCTGGATGCTCTGGGCCTGCTGCACTGGGACATCTGAAGCCCACACAGAATAGTCTAACAGCCACTCCCACATTACATAGGATCCACAGAATGTACTGTAGTTACACCCCACCCAGCCCCAAGTACCCATTTTGTATTGAGAAGGAATCACATGTAGCTTTTTGTAGAACAGTTACACTCTGAACAGCCATTCTTTATGCTCGAGGTGCACTAACAGCACCTTATCTTTTGTAGGTTAAGAAAACAGTTTAGATTTCCATGTTGATTCAAGAATGAGGCTACTGTTGCCATGTTTTAATGCTGCCATGGAAAAAATACGGGTAATTATTTGTCTGAAGTATTAACTTATTAGCTTCACCCACCCTATCCTGGAGATGGTGGGGTCCACGCCAACTTCAACACATACAAAAGTCTGTCAAGGTCAGCTTCTCAAAAGTTTGTATCTCCTGTCCTGCTGCTTGTTTCTAAGCTGTTTTCTAAGGTCTTCTCTACTGTCCCCTTGAGGAGCACAGCACCTTGTGACTGCAACATCAAAGGAGGTTCAGCAAGAGTCACAAGGTCATCATGATTTCTAAACCTTTAGCTTTTTGCATCTTCATATTTTTTAATGTTTCATTTGTTTTTGAGAGAGAGAGCACAAGCGAGAGAAGGGCAGAGCAAGAGGGGGACAGTATCTGAAGCAGGCTTTGTGCTGACAACAGCAAGCCTGATGTGAGGCTGGAACCCAGAAGCCATGAGATCATGACCTGAACTGAAGTTGGATACTCAACCAACTGAGCCACCCAGAAGCCCCAACTTTGTTGCATCTTAACATACAAATTGAGGGGCGCCTGCATGGCTCAGTCAGTTAAGTGCCTGACTTCAGCTCAGGCCATGATCTCAGGGTTTGGTTCATGAGTTTGAGCCCTGGATTGGACCCTGTACTGACAGCTTAGAGCCTGTAGTCTGCTTCAGATTCTGTCTCTCTGCCCCTCTCCCACCCACCCCATCATGCTTTGTCTCTCTCCCTCCCCCCTCTCAAAAATAAACATTAAAAGAATTAACATACAGACTGAGGGTTGAGCCTGAAAGAATCAGAGATCTAAAAGGGAGTTTTATAGCAATGAAATGCATGGTAGTAATCTTTAATATATAAATGAAGTGATCCAGGTTTACATTCCAACTTAGGTAGAAATGAGATGATGCATATCAGTGCCTGATAAAAAGCCTGGAGAAAAGCAGAAACTCAACAAATGGCAGTTGTTTTTGATATTAGAAATTATATCAGAAGTAAGATAGCACTGCATTAAAAAATGACAAAGCCTGATTTTTAGTGCATAATAATTTATACACCAAGATTTTCAAGGGAGAAAATATTTTCCTTAAATACTAAGTGTGCTGGCAAAAATAAATGGTGTTAATACTCCCACCATGACTAATTTCAGGCACAAATGTGACACTACTAAACATGGAGCTGGGAAGTGATCACTGCAGCACACTGCTATATAATATTTCTATCAGACAGATAAAACAAATGTAAATAATCACAAGGGCATACATAATGGCAAAATGTAGTAAACTAATTAGGAAGAGATGCATTTTGAATATTTATTATTTTTGTTTTAATATACTTAATTGTAAGTTTACATAACTTAATTTTTAATAACAACTATGTTTAACAACTGGGTGGCAAAAATACTGAAAATTTAGCAATCAGCCCTGGCAAGTCAGCTCTTGCACACACTTTAGTACCAAGGTATCCAAGCTTCTGTGTTCCTCCAGGAAATTCCATAAACACGACTTTAGCAGATTTGGGTTGTTGTGTCTGCTGGTGTGCTTGCACATGGCTGACCTGTGTCAGATTAGAACCCTCTTCTTCACCATTAAGAAGGAAATACAGCTCATTCACCCAAGAGGTGTGTGAGGAAACCACACTCATGTTGGAGGAAGCTCTGAGGGACTATATGTGAATATTCCAGGAACAGTGACTTCTGGAGCTGAAAATTTAGAGGTGAACTTTTACACAGAGTCGTCTTCATTTCGTTCAGGCAACACCTTCGAATGAGTTGGAGGTATATCAATAAATAGTAGGAGTATAGTGAAGACCACCTTTGACATTAATAGTCCTTCCTGTTAGTCTTAAACCTAAGGAACCATGACTTAAGAAATTTCCTGTAAATAAATGTGTGCAAATGCTGAAAGGTTCATCCATTACCATTATCACCCAAACTTAATAAAAGGAAGTGTGCTATAGAGCCAGGAACTTAAGTATACACAGGCACACATTTGAGTATATATCCTCACTTCCAAGTTATGGTGTAGAAAATGCATTTATAAGTAATATGCTCTTAAGACTCCATTCTTGTTGAGATGCCTACATCCTTAAATGCCAATTTTACCTTGAAGTTCCATGTAAAAGGCCATAGTTTGGAAGATCAGTGAAAACATAAGTGCATTTTTTGTCCTCAGCACAAATATAATACCTACCTTAGTAGTTGTGCCCTTTCAACTGCTCACTCTTTTTAGATTATATAGCTTGAAAACAACTTTTTCAGGCAGTTCATATATCGTATTGAGAAAAAGAGCAGAGCAGACCATTTCTATGACATTGGGAAGCAGATGGGAAATTTTGCACGGGGATTGATTTCCCGGTTATTAATCATTGAGGTGCTCTATTTCATTTTATTCCAGAGGTGACTGCACTTTAATCTAATGCAAGACAATGCCACCACCCATTGGGTTACTGATGCCTAGAGCAACCTTCATTCAGGTTGAAATGAGTATAAATTAAGCACATTTCTATCACCTCAGACTGCTGTGCTCCACATAGCACCAAGCCCTTATCTGACACGGTATTTTATCTAATTTACAAAGATATTGGCATTGTTCAGAGTACACTGGCTTTCAACAACATTGTTGTGGACAAATTCTTGTGTCATTATTTTTGGCTTAGTTTTCAAGAAGCCATTTAAAGTTATCTATCTAGCATTAGAACTCTCCTGTCTCAGTAAATGGTATTGTTGCTGACCCAGTTTCTCAAGCCACAAATTCAAGAGTCTCCTTGAATGCTCTCTTCTCCCCCTCCCTTGCCCACATCACTAATTCATCACAAGCTAGTTGACTTTGTATCCCACACTATTGCTGTATCTCAGCTAATGCTCCACTCCAGACCAGTTCCATTTCTTCAACAAGTATCTCTCTCCTTCCCCTATGGCCTTCAAGGACATCTTTTAAAACTTTGAACCTGATCAGGTCTCCCAGATCTGAGAGCAAGGTAGTCACTGGAAGCAGAGCTCCACCTGGAAGCACATCACTTGTTGGACTCTGCACAGGATCCTCAGCTGCATTCTCTCATAGCTGGTCTTGGCAGCAGCATCTCCATACACATCACTGTATTAGAAGAGGAACCTCACAGATGATAAGACTATATAGCCTTTGGAAATGTTTCACTTGTAAAACTTGTAAGTGTAGAATGTACTTCCATTCACTTGAATTTTCCTACTTAAGGGGAAAAAAATCAATACTTTCCCTAAAGCAACAATTTTTGTGCCTTCTCCAGTATCTTGAATTTTTTAGTCATTACTGCTTGTACACTAACCTTAGACTGTTTATAAACTGACAGATAGGACAAAGATGCTCTGTGCCATCAATAATTCCACAGGATCATGAGCTCTACTGATGCACACATCCATTCTCTGGGTTGAAGAATGGGCAACATTTGCTGTCATATTTATTGGAACACCACCAAGTCCTGAACATCCACACTGATTATTTTCCACTAAGACATTTGCTTCCAAAATGTACAAGGGAAAAGGCAAAATATGGCAGAAAGAGCTGGTACTTGGGGCAGAGAGAGCTGTGAAGAACCCAGCCCTGCCACTTGCCTTTGAAAGGCCTTGAGAAAGTTCCTATCCACTGTGAGCACCAGCGCCCTCATCTGACAATGGGCCATTGTGATGCCTGGGGACTTATGGATGTAGCATATGCTGGGCACTTACCATAATGCTGTTGTAAGTTAGCAAACTGAGTAAAAATTGAAAATCATTAACTTGCTGTTTTGGCTTCTGTAAACTGCTTTGCAAATATATCTTTCTGTTCACTGCTCTAACTATGTGGCTCTTTGTTGGAATTATCAGAAGGCACTAACCTGGCCTGTAAATTTGCCTGCTTTCCAAATGCCAACTTAGATTGTAAAACTGTACTCCCACCTCCTCTTTGAAGCTGACTGGACAAAGTGTACACGTGGGAAGTCACGTATTCACTATCTCACAGAACCTGGAGTGCCTAACTATAATTGGTCATTCCAAGGCCCTCTTAAGACAAAGAACTTTAAAACTGATAGGGTCTCGCCAGAATCACTGTCTATTTGTAAAGATGTGACTGGGTGTCCTAAAATTGCTGTAAACTCTAATTGGTTAATAAAATGATGATGTTTGATGCCTTGCTAAGTCAATATAAGCTCACTGCCACCTTTGTTTGGGGCCATTCTCTGCTCCTTAACACCAAGGAGACCAGGTTTGGCCCAGCCATAAATAAAATCTTGCCTTGCTTCTATTCGGCATTTGGTGGTCTTTATCATCACCCTGTTACAATGCCAGGTGGGGCAGGTCCTCATGACTGTCAGTTTCCCCCAACACTTGAAATAAGACTCAAAGCAGTCATGTGAGAAGCTTCATCTGTCATCATCTTCAACTATTGGAGACATTTCCTAGCCCCACTTTTAAAGCAACAACTAGTAGTGCTTGCTTCGGCAGCACATATACTAAAGCAACAACTAGTAGTACCAAACTATATGAAAACTTCCTCAGGAAGCAAAGGCCAGGCAAGGCAGGCCTGCACCCCCATGTTTTTCCTGTTACTCATCAAAGGTTTCCCATCTCTCTCTCTGTTTCTGCATAGCCTATCTAACTTCAAGTCTTAGGGCCAGAGTGCTGGGCTCAGTGGCCCCACTGGTCAGAGCCTAAGGCCTAGACCACACAGCTAATTCTCTCTGGGTGGTTTCCTCCAGGGAATGGAATGATTCTCCCACTTTCACAAGGAGAAACAATGAGGAAAATACATTTCACACTCAATAATTATTAGCTATATTGTTAGGCCTCTTAAGTCACTCAACAAATATTTACTGAGACCCAACTTTGTGCCAAACACTGTGTGCCTCTTCTTTTTTCTCTTCACACTATCCTGATGTAGAACAGCCTTGATCTAAAGAGATGACTCTAAGATGGAATTTCAGCCTTTAATCAGTTCACATGGGTCAACAGTAATTCACAGCCATGGATTTTGGACATCAGAACCCTCAAGATTCCCCTGAAATCATACTGTCTCCTACCTGGGCACCTAGGTTCTATTCTAGTGCTTTGGTGGTAAGTACATTAAGAACTCAAACCAGTCAGAGAAACCATTCTCATTTATTAAGAATATTCTCACCCTTTGGAAGGAGTATAATATAAATACTTTGGATGATTAAGTTTGGGTTTAAGTTTCTAAAACAAAAATGAAATGGTATAAGTGATATGGTATTTGTTATGTTTAATTTGTGAGTGGGTGATAATATTTAGAATAAGATTAATATTTAGTGGGAAAAAATGATTTTCAGAATAAGAGGGAACTAGCCTTGCTACACAGAATGGGTAAAGAGCAGTTGAAGAGTGCAATGGAGGGACAGCAGTGATAGACTGAGGAATGAATAGAAAACAAGGGCACTCCTAGGAGTGGCCCAGCTGTCCACTCAGGGGCCCTCAAAGTCCAAAGATGTTTCCCAAACTGGCTATCCTACAGCACTTTCTGACTCTGTGGCCCAGGCCTGACTGAAATCGTACTCTGTGGGGAGGCCAGTCAGGTCAGCTACCTGGCAGGGAGTTCCCTGAGGAAGGCAGCCTACTGCAGGACAAGGAGGGCATCTTAGCCCACACAGTGGGTGCAGACCCAGGGGCATGTAGTGGTGGAGGATAGGACTACAGGCATCCCATCATTGCTAGGAAAAGCATTAAAAAACAAAAGTAAAATATTTTGGTTTAAATTAATGACTAATTGGGTTATGAAAAAAAGATAGGTGAGGCTGAGAAGAGGACTTAGAGGAAGATGAAAGGCCAAGCTGTGGCCAGCAGTTTGATTCACAACAAGGTGACAAGGGGCTTTGATGAGCTGCATTCTGATGCCAAGACCTGTTTGAAACAACAAACACTCAATTTTGGGTGATGTTTTCTCCTTAATCATACAACAAAGTTTGACAGTAGGAAAGGTGTTTTTGTTTTTGTTTTTAGGTCTTAATTTTTATTTATTTTTATTTTTAATATGGTTTACTGTCAAGTTAGCTAACATACAGTGTATACGGTATGCTCTTGGTTTCAGCATTAGATTCCTGTGATTCATCACTTACATACAATACCCAGTGCTCATCCCAACAAGTGTCCTCTTCAATGCCGATCACTTATTTTTTCCACACTCCCGCCTCCCCACTCCCTTCCACCTTCAGTTTATTCTCTGTATTTAAAAGTCTCTTATGGCTTGCCTCCCTTTCTGTAACTATATAGTTAAATTTCTCAACTTCCACATATCTTGAATTGTTGGTGGGAATGCAAACTGGTGTAGCCAGTCTGGGAAACAGTATGGAGGTTCCTCAAGAAATTAAAGATTGAATTACCCAATTATCCAGCAATAGCACTACTAGGACTTTATCCAAAGGATACAAGAGTGCTGTATTTGTTTTTAATGTAATAGGACCTTATTCTCAGTTTTGCCTTTTATTTTAAATTTTTCTGTATAATTATAACTTACAGGAACCTTCACATTGCAGGATATTATGACTCTGAGAAGAGAACTCAGAAGATTGAGATGTCCTCAGTGAGGGAGGAAAGACTGTAATCTCTCTTCAATTTATAGAAGTCCTTCTGACCCTGTCCTACTGATTCAAAGAAAAAAAATATTTTCGCATCAAAATACACACACAAAAAGCACGAGGTACATTTAAAATGCTTCTTCATTAATCACTACACAAACAGTACCTTTAGGTTGGATGTCACTTCCAGCATTTAAAATAACACGATGGTTACAGGATTTTGTGCTCTTCTTTAAAATTTATAAGTCTTTGGATTTACAAAGCATTTAACAAAGTTAGCCCAGTAAGTACTGAGTCACAGTGTAGCTGTATAACAACAGCTTGATTTGGAAAAAAAAAGAAAAGAAAAGAGGGCAGGGAGACTAGCTTTACAGAATTCCATTTAGAATATGGTTTTCTTGAGAAGAACCCAAATAGGCTTTTAGATAAAGGGAAAAAACAGCTGCACACATTGTCAAATCTGCATTACAATTAGATCTGAAGAAAACCAAACAATGATTTTACTTGAACTAGAGTTCTTAGTAGCCAGTTTTAAAAAACATGACTATTTCTCATTATTCTACAAAATGGAAGCCATTTTCTTTTCAGTTGTCAGAGAAATTCTATGGGTAAGTTAGAGGGGTGACAACAGCTTGTGCATTTACAAAGAAGGACCAGACTTGGCTAAAATCTCAAGGAGCCCTTGGGGCTCAGGGTACAGCATTCACTCATTCACTCAATACTATTAAACACCTACTGCAAGCAGTTACTGTTCCAGCCCTGGGCACATAAGAGCAAGCACTTCAGGATCCCTGTTCTCTGTGGCCTTTTATTCTGGTTGGGGGAGAGAGACAACAGACAAATACATATGCACTCCATGAGGTGTTAAGTGCTATAGATAAAAATAGGACAGAGAAAGTGTGGGAGATGTATTGTGGTAAGTGGTAAATGGCCTCTCTGCTAAGGTGACATTGAGCAGAAAACTGAAAAAAAAGCTGAGGATTCAGTCATCTGTCTGGATGGCGGACAAAAATCCCAGAGAGAGGTAATAGTACAAAGACTGTGGGCAGCCATGAGATTAGAATGTTCAAAACACAGTCAAAAGACTGGAATGAAGAAGGGGAGAACGGTAGGATATATGGTCAGACAGGAGGGGCCAGAGCACATGAGACCTCAGGGATTCATGTAAGAGAATACAAAGTATATTTATCTGATCGCATGAAATTAAATTAGCTATCAATGACCGAAGAATCCTTGTAAGATGACCAAATATTTAATAACTAAATAAACCCTAGATATAGAAAAGTCTATACTCTGAACTAAATGAAAATAAAAACACAACATATCAGAATTTATAAGACATTAAAGCAATCCTAAGGAAATTTATAGCACTAAAACACTTAAATCAGAAAAGTTTCAAATCAATGACCTCAGCTTCTACATTAAGAAACTAGAAAGGGGCAACTGTCTCAGTCAGTTCAGCATCCAACTCTTGGTTTTGGTACAGGGTCATGGGATCAAGACCCACATCAAGCTCCATGATGACTGTTGAGCCTACTTAAGATTCTCTCTCTCTCTTACTCTCCCTCTCTCTCTCTCTCTCTCTCTCTCTCTCTCTCTCCCCCCTCTCATTCTCTCTCCCTCCCTCCCTCCACCTCTCCCCTCCTTGTGTGTTTTTTCTCTAAAGAAAGAAAGAAAGAGAAAATGAAGGAAAAAGGAAAGGAGGAAGAATGGAAGAAATAAAGAAAAGAAAGAAACTAGAAAAATACGAAGAAAAAAGTAAGACAAACTTGACAGAAGAAAAAAAAATAAAGATTAAGGCACAAATTACTGAACTAGTAGACAGAAAAACAGTAAACGAAATCAGTAAAATCAAAAGCAGTTTCTTTCAAAATATCAATAAAATTGTTAAACTCCTAGCCAAAACTAATCAGGGAGAAAAGAAAGAAGGCAGAAATTATGAGTGTCATGAAGGACAGAGTGACAACACTACAGATTCTATAGGTATTAAAAGGATAACAAGAAATTAATATAAACTGACTCAGTCAGTTAAGCGTCCGACTTCGGCTCAGGTCGTGATCTGACGGTTCGTGGGTTCCAGCCCCTCCTCAGGGTCTGTGCTGACAGCTAGCTCAGAGCCTGGAACCTGCCTCAGATTCTGTATCTCCCTCTCTCTGACGCTCCCCTACTTGTGCTGTGTCTCTCTATCTCTCAAAAATAAATAAAAAACATTAAAATTTTTTTTAAAAATGAACAAATTCTATGAAGATACAAATTATCAAAATTCACTCAAGAAGAAAAAAGTAAAACAAATAGCTCTGGTTCTATTAAAGAAATTGAAGTCAGAGTATAAATTATTCCCATAAGGAAAATCTCAGACCCAGATGGCTTTACTGGTAAATTATATCAAACATATGATGGAATTATAGTAATGCAACACAAACTATTCAAAAAAAATTGAATAAAAGGACATGTTCCCTACATATGCAATAAGACCAAGATCACCCAGATACAAAAACCAAACAAAAGCATTAAAAGAAAAACACTAATAATATACTTTATAAACATAGATGTAAAATTTCTTAACATTTTTGCAAATCTAATCTAAAAATATATTCAAAGGAAAATACATCATGACCACGTGGAATTTATCCAAGATGTAAGAATAGTTTAACATTTGAAGACCAAGCAATATAATTCATCATATTAACAAACTGAAAACATGTACTTAATCATCTTAATAGACACAGAAGAAGCAATTGAAAAATTCAACATTCCTTCTTAACAAAACTTCTCAGCAAACCAGAAGTAGAAGGTACATTCCTCAAACTGACAAACAGCATCTAAAGACACACACTAACAGGAGAACAGGAGAAACCTAATGGAGGACCATGGGGAGGGGAAGGGGAAAAGAGAGTTGGGGAGAGAGAGGGACACAAAACCTGAGAGACTACTGAATACTGAAAAGGAACCATGGGCTAAAGGGGAAGGGGGACAGGGAAAAGAGGTGGCAATGATGGAGGAGGGCACTTGTGGGGAAGAGCACTGGGTATTATATGGAAACCAATTTGACAATAAACTATTAAAATAAATAAACACACACACACACACACACACACACACACACACACAGCCAACATCATACTATCATACTTAATGGTGAAGATCTAAGTGATTCCCTGTTAAAATCAGTAATAATACAAGATATCCTCTCCCACTACAGCTCTTCAACATTTTACTGGAAATTATAGTCAATGCAATCAGCCAAGAAAAAAAAAGGAAAAGGAGTACAGATTGGGGAAAAAAGGAAGTAAAATTGTTTGCAGACAACATGATTATCTACATAATAAATTTGATGGAATCTACAAAAAAAGGTTACTAGAACTGATGAATAAGTTTAGCCAGGCTGCAGGATCTGAGGCCAATATGCATAACTCTACTATACTTCTATACAATAGTAATAAGCAGAAATTAAAATTTAAAGAAACATTTATAAAGCATCAAAAAATGCAATACTTAACAATTAGCCTGACAAAAGACACAAAACACTTGTACACTGAAATCTATACAATATTTCTGAGAACAATAAAAGGGACTAAACAAATGGAGGGATATACCTTGGCCAAGGTTGGAAGGACTAATAGTGTTAAGAGTCAATTCTCTCTAAATTGTTCTATCAATTTAAAGCAGTCACAATAAATGTCTCAGGCTTTTTGTAGAAGTTGACAAATTGATTCTAAAGCTCATATGGAAATTCAAATAACCTAGAATACCCAAAATAATGTTGAAAAAGAATAATAAAGATGGAGAATAACACTACCTGCTTTCAATAATCATGATAAATCTATAATAATCAAGACAGTAGGATATTGTGTAAAGATAGACAAAGCAGAGTTTGGAGATAACCTCTCAAATATATGCACAAGTGAATTTTGACAAAATCACAGAGGAAATGCAGTGGGAAAAGGATGCATTTTCAACAAGTGCTGCTAGAATAATTACATAACCATATGCAAAACCAACATAACTAAATAAATCTGGATTCATGCATCACACCATTGTCGGGGCCCCGCCAAGTTCAGTCTGCCTCAGGCAAGGATTATCACTCCGTTGAGAGAGCCTGTAAACAAGATTTGCATCTGGAGGCTGGAGATTGCCATTTCCTGGTCAAAATAACTTTTGGCGACTGTCTTGCTGAGCTAGACGTGAGTGGCCAAGGCACACAAAAGATCAAAACCGTATTCAGTGTTAGTTCTCCATCCCCCAAGATTGCTGAGGCAAAGTCGGGGCGCTTCTTTGATATGCATTCGACTCTGTAGCC
>NC_043708.1:114426769-114436359 GCF_006229205.1 Suricata suricatta | reverse complement strand
CGCTCTCTTTCACCTGATCGGAGAACCGTGAGTTCTGTCTTTACTCTTTGCGTCTCCCTCTCCTGCCCCCTTTTTCTCTCCCTCCCTCAGGAAAAGGACCCGCGATGATTCTCCTCTCCGCCCTGCTGGTCGAGGCTGACGAAACAGGGAAACAGGTACCGCCGATCTCCCGGGACGAGCGGCCTGGCCTTCAGGTTACAACAATTGGTGCCTCAACGCGGGGCTCTAAAGTAACCCGCCAGCTGGTTACGACACACCATATTAAAAAATTAACTCAAAATGGATCAAAGACATAATTGTAAAATATAAAATGGTAAAATGTACAAAAGAAAACACAGGAGAAAATTGTTATGACCTTAAGTAAAGATTTATTAGATACAACACCAAAAGTATAATCCATAAGATACAGTTGATTAATTAAAATTTAAAACCTCTTCTCTTCAAAAGTCACTCTTAAAAGAATGAATAGACAAGATGCAAGTGGAAGAAAATATTTGCAAAGTATATATCTCATAAAGAACTTTTATCTAGACTATATAAAGAACTCTGAAAATTCAGTAAAAGAAGACAAACAGCACATACAAAAATTTTCTAAATATTTGAATAGACACTTTATCAAGGAGGAAATACAAATGGCAAACAGGCACATGAAAAGATGCCAACATGATCAGTCAATAGAATAGTGCAAGTTAAAACCATAATGAAACTGTATAATCCAGCAATTTCACTTCTGGGTATATACCTAAAAGAACTGAAAGTAGAGACTAGAACAGATATTTGTATGTCCATGTTCAGAATAGCATCACTCACAATATCCAAAAAGTGGAAACAACCCAAAGTGTCCACTGATGGGAGAGTGGATGAGCAAAATTTAATATATAAATAAAATAGAATATCATTCAAAGTTAAAAAGGAAGGAAATTCTGACACATGCTACAACATAGATTAACATTGAGGACACTATATATTATTGTCATGAAATGATAGTCACAAAATGACAAATGTTGTATGATTCCACTTTTATGAGGTACGTAGAGTACTCAAATAAATAGAGATAGAAAGTAGAGTGGTAGTTGCCTGAGGTTGGGGGAGGGAAAGGTGAGTTGGAGTTTAAGGAGTAACAGAGTTTCAGTTTTGCAAAATGAAAGGAGTTCAGAAGATGATTGACAGTGATGGTTACACAAAAAATGTGAATATACTTAATACCACTGAATTGTACCTATAAAAATGTTTAAGCTTGTAAATTTTATGTTATGTGTATTTTATTGCAATTAAAGAAAACACAGCATAGCAGTTTATACCCACTCAATGACTAATAAATAAGACAGGAAATAATGCATGTTGGTATGTGGAAAAGCAGTAATTCTCATTCACTGCTGGTGTGAATGCAAAATGATGTAATCATTTTGGGAAACACTGTGGTGATTACTTAAAAATTTAAACACATACGTACCATATGATCCAATCACTCCACTCTTAGGCATTTACCCAGAAAAAACAGATAAGTTCATACAAAAGCTTGTATCTGAATATTTTTAGAAGCTTTATTTGTAATACCTATATACAGGAAATAACCCAGATGTTCAATAAATAAATAAACAAACTGTGGAAAATCCTTAGAATGGAATACTACTGAACAACTAAAGGGAATGAAGCATTGATCCACACAATGTATGTGAATTTCAAAAAAAAATTGTACTTAGTGTAAGAAACAAGATAAGCTAAGAATACATACTGAATGATTCCATTTATAAAAAACTAGAAAACTCAGGGGTGCCTGGGTGGATCAGTTGGTTAAGCATCTGATTTTTGGTTTTTTGGTTCAGGTCACGATCTTATGGTTCATAAGTTCAAGCCCTGCATCAGGCTCTGTGCTGATGGTGCAGAGCCTGCTTGGGATTCTCTCTCTTCCCCTTTCTCTCTCTCTCTCTCTCTCTCTCTCTCTCTCTCTCTCTGCCCCTTCTCCACTTGCCTCTGTCTCTCTGTCTCTCTCTCAAAATAAATAAATAAACTTTAAAAATAAAATAAAACTAGAAAGTGCAAATTAATCTTTAGTGACAGAAAGCAGATTAGCAGTTCATTGGGTATGGGAGGGGGCAGGGGTAAGAGGAAATATCTGGGGAAAGGATGAAGAGTATATTAACTATACTGGATTATGGGAAGTTTCATAGGTGTATATATGTCAAAACTTATATTTAATACTATAAATGTTTGAAGTTTATTGTATATTAGTCATACCTCAATAAGCTATTTTTTAAAAAAGTAAAAAGAGACTACAACAGAATATAGCAAAATGTTAAAAAAAAAAACAGCAACAAAAATTTTTCCTTATTCAGTCTTTAAAAAAAAACTCGTTGGGTGGCTCAGTAGGTTGGGCATCCGGCTTCAGCTCAGGTCCTGATCTCACAGTTCATGGGTTTGAGCCCCGCATCGGGCTCTGTGCTGACAGCTAGTTCAGAGCCTGGAGCCTGTTTCAGATTCTGTGTCTCCCTCTCTCGCTGACCCTCCCCTGCTCATGCTGTCTCTCTCTGTCTCTCAAAAATAAATAAAAAACATTAAAAAAATTAAAAAATTTTTCTAACAAATTCACAGAAACAATTTTCACTCAGAAATTATTAGAAGAATGGTAAATTATTACCTTCTGTCTACATAAGGAGTTTGGAAAATTAAACATTGGTATTTTGCTCACTTATTGTGAATTTTAAATCCAAACTACACTTAAGCAACATTTACATACAAGGAATGAAAAATTAATCATATAAGATTTCTTGTACTTAAATTTTCTTCTTGAAACTTGAAGGAAAAAAGCCACCCCATTTGACTTCGTGAAATAGCCAGAATGGCCCAATTTCGTGTGGATGGAAATAGAATCATTTCTTAGGAATATAAAAAAAAGGCATTGTCTACAGCATTTTCAAATAGAATGTTCTTTTTTATTTTCATTATTTACACTGCACTTTTATTTTCTGAGGGGCTTTGGCAAAAATAGAATCATAAAATGCTACCACCACAAAGTACATCAAAAACCATCTGGTTCAAACTTTTCTTTCTGAGGTGAGTAAACTGAAGCCCAGGGAAGATGGAAAGATGCCTGGTGAAGATGCCAGGGAGGAGGCCAGAAATGGGGGTCCTGGTGCACTCCTCCTTCCCTTGGCCAAGAAAGACAAAATCACCAGTGGCTTTGAAATCACCAGTGTCCTGGAGCCCAATACCCAAGTCATCAATGTAGAGCTAAGCTAGTTTCTCAAGAGAATCACTCTTTCCTCCATCCCCCCTTCCTTCTTTCCTTCCTTCCCCGCCCCCCTTTCCTTCCTTTCTCCCTTACTTCCATGCTTCCTTCTTTCCCACCTTCCTTCCCCCCCCTCCCTCCCTCCCACTCTTTTATCCTTCCTTTTCTCCTTCCATCAATATTTTCTTAGCATCCAGGGGATACAAAGCCCTGTGTTAGGTTCTCTTCTCACCATAATTATGACTTGAAACCTCACTGAGTTTGTATTGTAGCAAGACACATAGACATTAAGCAACTCTCTGCACAATTGGTTATTTAACTGCACCTGCCATCGATGCAGTGAAAAAGCACCTGTCAGGAAGCCCTACTTTGGTAGTGTGGTTGGATTGAGAAGAGTTAGCAGAGCAGGTATGTTAGAGCGGGGAGGGTGGTCTGGGGGTGAGGAGGTGCCTGAGCAAAGTGAGGGCAGGAGCTCCACCTGGGAAGTATCAGCAGCAGGGCATAGGTACATGAGGAGTGGCCATGTCCAAGCAGGACTAGGACAAGTTACCTACTAAGACATGATACTTCATGCAGCGCAAAGCCATTTTGAAAATATTGTGTATACAGTGAGTGGAGGGAAGCAAGAGTAGACTAGCAGTTACTTCCATCAGTAGGGTAAAAACAGGGAAGTTATAAAGAAGAGGTGAGGTAAGTAGAGAGGTGTTCCAGATACTTCAAAGACAGAACAGTAGTGCTGGCTACATAATATGGGAGCACAGTATGAAGTGAAAATGCAGGGCCCCTGGTTCAAAAATTACTAAGAACTTCAAGATTGTTAGAGCAGAGCACTGCACCTTGAGAAGAGCCCTGGGAGATCTGGGCTGTGGGTGACACTGGCAGCATGTCCAAGGAGCTGTCCTGCCCAGGATTTTGTCATTGACTGCACATGAGAAAGGAGGGAAAGAAGTATGATACCAAAGTCTGAGGGTCTTCCTCTAAATGGTGAAGCTGAGCTGGAGTGGACTGCTCAGCAGATGCTCTGGACCAGACTGGGAGCAGAGACCAGGTCATTCACATGGAGGTGTGGAATAAGCAAGAAAGTGCCTTGTGACTACCTGATTAGAGGGGATCCCTGTCTCCAACATCCAGATAAAAACAGAAGCCACAAGCAGATAGCAACAGAGGAGCCAGCCCAAATAGCCTTTTGTGTGGCCAGATTCAATGGTTCACTAGAGGCAAGTGAGGTGGAGGGTACAGAGAACCAGGAAGTCAGGGGAATTCCAGAACATCATCTCTCCATGCCAGCCTCTTAGGTGAATGGCAGAGCCTCATTCTCAAAGTGAAATTACAATGGAAGTTTTCTGAGACAGTGAGAAAATGGTTAAAAGAAAAGAGACGCACTTAAGAAGATGCCCAGTTTATGTGCTGCCTGGCTGAAGTAGCATGGTGGTGTTCTGACTGCTCACATAGCTAGCAGGCTTTTTCACATCCTGACCTCCTGTTGGCCCTTCTTGGGGTAGGGAAGATACAGCTGAGAACTGAGAGCAAAGGGATCATTTCTAGCTTTTGTCTCCAAATTTAACTTTTATACAACCTTAGACTTCCACCACAATTTCTGAGAGACGAAAGACTTTGTTTTTAGTTTGTGCTTTCTTTGAAGTTTCCAAAGCTTAGGAGCTTGAAAGAACATGATGCTTGTACCATGATTCACAGATGTGTAAAAAGTACACAAGTCATAAAAACTGGTTTTCCCACCCAGAAAGATAAAGTAATTTGAGAAAGTGGGCCAAGTTTGGAGAGAAATCAAGGAGTCAAATGTAAATCGATCCACCTCCTTGGGTTGTACCCTGTTGGAGACGGGTCGAGACAGGATTTTTCCCTGGGAATTTGGAAGGTGTGAGGGGGGTTGGGAGGCCAGATTCTTGACCCAAATCTCCTTTTTACTTTCCCATAGGAAAGAGGGTTTTCACTCCAGACTTTGGAGAAGACTTCTAGCTACCTTAATAAAAGCTGATAGGTAGCAAACAAGGTGTGTGTCCACATTTCATCAAGCCTGACTGTTTCACCAGCCTCTTCACACTTGTGCTTCCACCTATGTTCCTGCCTTCATCCAGAACGGCCCCAACTAGACCTGAAAATCATCCCTGATCCTTGTCCAATCCTCAAACCCCACATCTGATACATATGCAAATCCTCTCAGCTCTACCAGGAACATATGTCCCAGGTCATGCCCAGCCCATGCCTTCCCCAGTCCAAACCACCAGCACCTGTCTAGACTACTGGAATCACCCTGTCTCTGGATGCCACTCTGTCATCCACAGCAGCTATACTGATACTAGCAAATGAAAATCTGATCATTCCATATCCTGCCCACACCATTCTGATGACTTCATATAACAGAGAAATTACATCTAAATCCCTGAATGGTCTGTAAAGCTATGTCTTGCCTGAGCTCACCCCTAGCCATCTATGATCCAGAGTTTTTCCACTGAGGCTCCTTTGTCTAGTCCCTGCTCCCCACATGTCTGCTGACTTACCCCCATGCCTCTCAGAACAAAGGACATCTCAAAGAGTCTTTGCTGATCCATTCCTCAAAAGAAGCCCCATCCCAACCTCCACCTGGCACTTTCAAGCACCTCATTCTGTGAATTATTTTCCTCCATATCACTTGTTATTGCTTCGAAATGTAGATGACTGTGCACACACTTGTACATATATGTGCAAGCATACATATAAATTCATGCAGTGTTAAGTACTGTCAATGCACATGCAGTGAGTAATAAGAAAACAGAGCCCTGCCCTCAGGGACCTCACGGACCAGCCTCCTGTGGACAGGAAACACTTCCCGTACAAAGAGAACCTTAGTTTATGGCCTAACACCCAGTTTATGCAACAAGATTAAAGGAAAATTTGAAAAACTTTTCTCTAGAGGTACTTCAATAAGTCGGATGCCATAAGTGATTTTCTTTTTTGGAAATTTATGAGGAATTTTTATATGAGAGAAGATTATTATTAAAGTCCATTTTCTTCAGGAAAGTGAGAAAGTCCAAACAAGAAATCCATAGCTCTGCCACTTATTTCAATGTAAGTCTGCAATCCATAATTTGTTAGTACCCTTTCAGTCAAGAGTAGATTTAGACCTTGTCTTCCAAATAAAGGGAAGTGTGACCTGTCTAGGGATGAGATGAAGGAGACTCCACAGATGATTAAGGTAATAAGAAAGCAAAGGCAATTGTTTTTTTTTTTAACTCCTTAGGTAATTGCTTCATGCCTGTCTGCTCTCTGCTATGAAGACACTGTGAAGACAGTGGATACACTAGGCAATGGGAATGGAATTCAAACACTCGCCTGGTCTTTTGCTCTAGTAGATATCCCTTTATCCTCACTCCACATGAGGGTTAATGCAGAAGAAGCCTTCACAAATAAAGAGATAGAGTATAAAACAAGGAAGAAAATGGTTTCTTTCTGCTCTGGCAAGCCCACACTTTATAGAGGAAATGGAAGAACTCACACTGGCTCAGGTAGGATGGAAAAGAATGTGACTATCACCAAAGGATTTTAGGTGGAGAAAGGGAAGCTCTGTGAGGATTGGCTCTCTGTTATCATTAAATGTTTGTGTCTCCCCAAATTCAAACATTAAGTAGCAGCCCCTAGTGTGAAGGTATTTGGGATGTTATTAGGTCATGAGGGTAAGGGATTTCATGAATGAAGATTAGTACCCTTATAAAGGAGACCCCAGAGTATTCTCTTGCTCTCTCTCTACCATGTGAGGACACACTGGGAAGACAGCAGGCTGAGAAGTGGAAGAAAACCTGATCGTGTTGGTGCACTAATCTCAGACTTCCAGCCTCCAAAACCATGAGAAACAAATATCTGTTGTTGATAAACCACCCAGTATATGGTACTTAGTTATAGTAGTCTGAACTGACCAAGACACTAATCAGGGGGAAAAGTTAAAACCACCTTCTCTTTGGGCTCAGAATATTGCACTAGTACCAATAGGGTAGAGAGAGGGGGAGAAGACCACAGGAGGCAGAATCCACTTACTTATGAAAAAAATATTGTCAAACTGTAGAACTAAACCCAAAGTGAGCATTCTGAGGAGTTGGAAGACACAAGAAATTGGGAAACAATGCATAGTTTTGAGGGAGGGTTGGAGAATGATCTGTACATTTCAGCACAGCATTGACATTATATGACTCAGGTTTCTGGCCTGAACATTTAGGAAAATATACCAGATTGATAGAAAGGGGGAGGACATGTGTGAAGGAAGGAGAGAAGATAAAGTCTGTATTCTGGGAAACAAGGCATCAAGGAAGATGGGTCTTAGAAAATTGGGTCTGGAGTCAGATAGAAATCTTGAAGTGGTATTGATGGGAAGTTGTGAGTGAGGAATTCAAATGGACTGTTATTCCAAACCCAAACTGCCTTACGCATCTATCATGTCCCAGGATAAGGGATGTCCTGCTCCTGCCTTAGTATCTTCTAGACCTTTGATCTCCAGGACTGAATGGACTCCCTTGACCTCTAGCCTGATTTCTCAAAAAGAAAAGAGAAAGGACCGAAATAGATAAAATCACAAATGAAAATGGATTAATCACAACTAACCCCTCAGAAATAAAAGCAATTATCAGAGAATATTCTGAAAAATTATATACCAACAAATTGGACAGCCTAGAAGAAATGAACAAACTCCTAGATGCCCACACACTACCAAAATGCAAACAGAAAGAAATAGTAAATTTGAACATACACATAATTAGTGAAGAAATTGAATCAATTATCAAAAATCTCCCAACAAATAAAAGACCTGGACCAGATGGCTTCCCAAGGGAATTCTACCAGACATTTAAAGCAGAGTTAATATATATCCTTCCCAAGCTGTTCCTCCCCCCCCAAAAAAAATAGAAACAGAAGGAAAGCCTCCAGACTCATTCTGGAGATAACACCTCACACAGGTCTGAGTGACTAAAATTAACAGCTCAGGAAACTACAGATGCTGGTGAGGATGTGGAAAATGAGAACCCTCTTGTACTGTGGTAAAAATGTAAACTGGTGCAGCCGCTCTGGAAAACAGTGTGGAAGTTCCTCAAAAATTTAAAAATAGAACTCCCCTATGGCCCAGCAATAGCACTACTAGGAATTTATCCAAAGGATACAGGAGTGCTGATTCATAGGGGCACATGTACCCCAATGTTTAGAGCAGCCCTTTCAACAATAGCCAAATTATGGAAAGAGCCTTAATGTCCATCAACTAATGAATGGGTAAAGAGGATGTGCTTTATATACCCAATGGAATACTACATGGCAATGAGAAAGAATGAAATCCGGCCATTTGCAACAATATGGCTGGAACTAGAAGGTATTATGCTGAGTGAAATAAGTCAGTCAGAGAAAGACAGATATTATGTTTTCACTTATATATGGGTCTTGAGAAACTTAACAGAAGACCATGGGGGAAGGGAAGGGAGGAAATAGTTACAGAAAGGGAGGGAAGCAAACTATAAGAGACTCTTAAATACAGAGAACAATCTGAGTGTTGATGGGGGGAATAGGGGGAAACGGGTGACTGACATTGAGGAGGGCACTTGTTGGTATGAGCACTGGGTGTTGTATGTAAGCAATGAACCATGGGAACCTACCCCAAAACCGAAGAGCACACTTTACACATTGTATCTTAGCCTATTTGACAATGAATTATAAGTTTAAAAAATAAAATAAAATAAAATAATAAAATGTATAGTAACATATCCATGGGCTAAAGATAGAGATAAGAAAAAATTAAAATATTAATAACGTTTATTGTCTAGAATGAAAAAAAAAAAGAATCTGTGTCTTCTACTGTGACTTCCTAACTGTAGTTGTCTGGTTAACTAGACGTAAAACATGCAAGCCCATCCCTGCCTGCATTTACTTTGCTAAGACTCTCATTAATACATGCCTCCTAGTCACCCCAGCCCGTCTACAGCAGCTTCTTATCATAAAGCTACTTTTCTACAAAATACGTTTTCCCCACATGCCCATTCAGATGCTCAGAGGCTCCCTACCCAGCCCCAGTCCTCCTCCAAGCTAGAGGTCTGGCCCCAGACATAACATGCATATGAACAATTGCTCCAAGCAAGGGGCACTCCTGAGAATATGAATGTTTCTCAGAAGTGGGAACAAAGAGAAGGTACTGACATTGCAGCAAGAACTTGATAGCAGAGGACTGAGTCTGCTTAGCTCTCCCCACATTTATTTTATTTTATTTTATTTTTTAAATATTTTATTGTCAAATTGTTTTCCATACAACACCCAGTGCTCTTCCCCTCAAGTGCCCTCCACCATCACCACCACCTCTCTTCCCCCCTCCCTCCTCCCCCCCAACCCTCAGTTCATT
>NC_043708.1:114414540-114426669 GCF_006229205.1 Suricata suricatta | reverse complement strand
AGCCAAAAAAGAGAACTACAGACCAATATCCTTAATGAATACAGATGCAAAAATACTCAACAAGATACTAGCAAATCGAATTCAACAGCATATAAAAAGAATTATCCACCATGATCAAGTGGGATTCATTCCTGGGTTACAGCTCTCCCCACATTTAGATAAGAAGTGTGGGGCCAGCATCTCTTCAAGGTCCCAGCCAAATGGGAAGGGCCTCTCTCCTCCCCGATCCCTCCTTGCAACTTCTGTGCTCAGCAGGGGTCACCCCCCTCCCATCGGCTTCTTTATCTGCCTTCCCACAGCCTCTACACAGGCACTTACATGCACAACCAAAGAAGAGAATGTATCGGGCTTGATCCAGGTTCAAGTGACATAGAAATTGGAGCCAGGCTCAAGTGACATAGAAATTAGTCTTCCAGGTCCCAACGAATCTTTATTTTAAACATGGAAATAAAATAACAGAAGTCATCAGATGTGCAAGGTAGTTAAGCTCATTAAAGGGGACTATTTCATCTTCATTCAAAAGTTTTTCCACTAGGAGAATGTATTTATCAGATCACTAAGATTTGTAATTACAGTGGTGCATAGTAGTTCACTGAACTTCATGATGTAGAAGAAAGAGACTTCACACATATTTCATGCTCAAAAGACTCAAAATAACAAATCCTGGGCTTCTTAAGAAAGCCCTGATAAAGGATGATAAAGAAACCTCTTAATCCAGAGCTAAGGAAACAATAGTATATTGCATCTTTTAAAAATCTATAGATAAAAGATAAACATAGGAGAAAATAAGTTTACTTTGAAAAGACAAAAAAATTTCAAAGCAAGAGGAACATAAGAAAGAGAAGAATGGGATATTAAATAAGCATGAAAAATAACAAGTAAGACTGCAGAATATAATATATAAATGTATAGCAATAAATAAAGAATGATTAAGAAATGTCTAAGACATAATAACTATACCTATTGACAAAAGACAGAAGAAGCTGATGCAGAATATTTGACATATTTAGTATAGTAACACAATTCATAAGAAGTTGACAACTATCCATTGCCAATAGGACAAGGAAAAGTTGAAACACTAAAACAGATATTATAAATTTTAAAACACTAGTTAAGTTTGGTTCAATCCATATCCTTTGGGTAAATCCCTAGCAGTGCTATTTCTGGGTCACAGGGGATGCATAGGAGCACATGCACCACAATGTTCATAGTGGCACTTTCTACAATAGCCAAATCATGGAACGAGCCTAACTGTCCATCACTTGATGAATGGGTCAAGAAGATGTAGTATATATATACACAATGGAGTACTATATGGCAATGAGAAAGAATGAAATCTGGCCATTTGTACCAAAGTGGATGGACCTCGAGGGTGTCATGCTAAGTGAAATAAGTCAGACAGAGAAGGACCATATGTTTGCATTCATAGGTCTAACAGGAGAAACCTAACAGAGGACCATGGGGAGGGGAAGAGGGAAAGAGAGTTTGGGAGAGAGAGGGACACGAATCATGAGAGACTATTGAATACTGAACACAAACCCAGGGCTGGAGGGGGAGGGGGAGGGGAGAAGGGCGTGATGGTTATGGGGGGGCACTTGTGTGGAGAAGCACTGGGTGTTATATGGAAACCAACTTGACAACTAACTATTATAAAAACAAATTCTAAAATAAAATGTTTGGTTCAATCCATCTTTAAGATCATTGTGTTACTATATTAAGTACAGATGGGTTCATATTACAACAAACATGTGGAAGCACCTCTGTGGCTCAGTCAGTTAAACATCTGACTCTGGATTTTGGTTCAGGTTATGATTTCAGGGCTCCTGGGATAGAGCCCTGCAGCACAGAGCTGGCTCAGGATTTTCTCTCTCCTCTTTCTACTCCTCTCCTACTCTCACATGTGTTGTCTCTCTCTCTCTCTCTCTCTCTCTCTCTCTCTCTCTCTCTCTCTCTCTCTCTCTCTTACTCAAAATAAATAAATAAGCTTTTTAAAAAGTGTGGATTTGCCCCACAGGTAAATGAGAAAAGGGGTGTGGCCACCAAAGGAAGTGTCCAGGATGCCCAGGGAACCTCCCCCATCTGGAAGAGGGCTTTTGCTGTGCCTTCCAGCCACTGACATGTCAGGGAGAGATGAGAAAGACTAATATCCAGCCAGAAATCCAAGTATAATACCACAGAAAAAATACTGAAATATTTGAGTAAATAATTTTAACTAAATGAATGGGGGGAAACCCTTTCAATTTGCTCAAATGCCTCAGCCCATGGTGAAATCTGTGAGCACTGTAGCTAGGAGACTCATCTACAGCAGTACTTTTCTGGCATGCATCAGGAGCAGGGGACACAGCTCACAGAAAAGCCCTCATGATGGCTGTGCCCAGATAATACATGTACAACAGGAAATAAACTTCCCTAAAGCAGTGTTTAACCTAAGGGATTAGGTTAAACAATGAGATACCGTTTCTATATATTAAATTTGCAAGGATAAAAAAGATAGCATACAGAATTGGTAAAGATTTAGAGAACAAGCATCCTCATACTTGTGGGATGAGGTAAATTAGTATAACTTATTGAGAGGGCAATTTGGCAACACTCAGAAATTATTAATAACTGAGAACACTTACCTTAGCACTTCAACTCATAAGATTGCATTCTAGAGACATGTACATGTCCCAGAGCCATCCATAACAGGCTACCAAAATCTAGGAAAACATGCCTACCAACAGACAACAAGCAAAGTAAATATGATCTATCACATAATAGAATGCAAAACAACATTTAAAAGCAGAAGTGTTATAGAATTCTAATGGGGACTGTCCTTTAAGTTTTATTGTGAAGTTAAAAAAAATAACAAATAAGCTGCTGCAGAATAGGGTATACAGGATGTTCTCATTTTTAACCTTTTGAAAGGAATATATATGCAAAATGTATGTACACACATACATATATATATACAAACATATATGTGTTTATGAGTCCATATACATGTATGTTTGCATAGTGTGTATACTGGGCATGAGGTCCCAGCCATGTTGGAAAGTTTGGCAAGGAAAAGACCCATTGGTCAGCTCTACTCTGCCTCTTTCTCCAAATTCCCCAAATTTATTCTTCCCCTTCTGTTTGGTTCAAGAACAGTGATGCCCTCCAGCTACTAAATTCTCCCTTGTAATTATTTCCTGTAATAAATTCTTCTCAAATTTCCCACTTGAGGTGCCATCTGTTGCCTGCATTTATATAAACTACAGAAACAGGAGGCTTTTTTGTACAAAATCTGCTGATGGTGACCTCTTAATGACATCAAGGTAAACAGCATGCCTACCCATGGAGGCTGTCAGAAGACACAGGCACAGGACTCTGTGGTTAGACACAAAGGACTTTCAACTCATGACCCAGCAAGCAGCCTGAGCATTAGCCTATCTACAGACAGTTCTCAGGGCCTCAGTTCCCACTGGGCATCTCAAAGAGGTCAGGCAACACTTGTACATGCAATGAGTCATGTCAGGAGAGGTATTCAAAACATAGAGAACTCAAATCTATTATAGGGGACGGTGAGCTTCCCTGCCTTTTGCTCCAGATGGAGAATGCTTTGTATTTCAAGGCTAGATGCTGTACCAAGATCCTTGTAAAGGTAGTCTGCACCAAGCTTCCACAGCAGTAATCAACAGAATGGATGCATCACCCAGCAAAGTTCAAGCCTTCTTCCCCCAGTCTCTTCTCAGGTGATGCCTCGCTTAGAAAGCGTTTCCCTTTTCTCATTATTTACATAACCACAGTCATCCTCCAAGCCCCTCCCAAAGTTAAGCCTTTGAATTCAGGCCACAGAGCTTCCACCAGGCTCGCCATTTCTAGTGTCTCAGTCCCCTGATGATTAATTTCAAACCTAAGGTATTCTGTCTATATTTTTAGCTTTCTTTGCTTGTGTATATGACCCTCATCCAAGATGTGAGCATCAAAAAGGGTCCGTCCATATGTGAATTTAGGGGATCATTGTAAGTAGGGCACTGAACTTTTACATACTTGATATAAGATACATATGTGTATGTATACATATGAATAATTGATATATTAAATCTGATAATTACTACCTTCTAATAAAATGACATATTAAGAAATATGATTCAGATTCACATTTCTAGGGGCTCCTGGGTGGCTCAGTTGGTTGAGCATCTGACTTCGGCTCAGGTCATGTTGTTAAGGTTCATGGGTTCAAGCCCCACGTTAGGCTCTGTGCTGACAGCTCAGAACCTGGAGCCTGTTTCAGATTTTGTGTCTCCCTCACTCTCTGCCCCTCCCCCGCTTGCACTCTGTCTCTCTCGACCTTACAAAAATAAATAAAAATGTTTAATTTTTTTAAATAAAAAAGAAGTCATATTTCTAAAACCTAAAAAGTGTACATCTAATTTCTTAAGGAAGACTGAAAACATCAATTCAATATTTATGGAGACACCTATACTAAACATTATCAGGTATTAAAATACTTTTTTAAAGAAATAGTCTCTTCCCTGAAGAAGTTTACAGTATAATAGAGGAAAAGGCAGGTAAAAGAAATAAAATGTGATGAATGCCATAAAACAATTTTAATTCTAAAAAAACTAAGGAATCCAAGAGAACCTTGGTTACTTCTGAATATGGCAGTGACATAAGCAAATGTTTAAGTCTGACATAACAGGAGGTTGCTTTAGTGGTTACATTCATGTAACTGAATAAAAGCCTGCTGAAGACCAGGGAGAAAGCTGAAATGAGGCAGCTCTCCACTGACCATTTGCATTTCTGCATGTCTTATAAGCAGAATGGATTGTCTTTGGTCCAGACTACCAGATAAGGATCAATCAGGTAGAGTGAGGTCATAAGGATGGGGCTCTAATCCAATAGGGCTGGTTCCTTGATAAAAGAGAGACACCAGAGCACTCTCTCTCTCTCTCCCATGTGAGGACAGAGCAAGAAGGGGACCATCTGTAAGCCAAGAAGAGAACCCTCACCGGGAACTGAATTACCTGGCACCTTGGTCTTGAACTTCCCAGCCTCTAGAACTGTGAAACACAAATTTTGATGTTTAAGCCACCTAATCTATGGTATTTTGTTATAAAAGCCCAAGTTAACTAACACAATTGAGAAAAAAATATTTTTAAAAGCTCTTCATATTTAGGCCATTTATTTCAGAAAGGTTTTTGAACATATTATGAAAATTTTCAAAAATAATATTCACATTTATATTCCTGTCTTTATATGAAAACTAAAATTAGACTGTGATTCTTTAAGTTGATTACTCTCCCTAACATCGAGGCTTTAGGAAAATAATAGCAAAATATTCCATTTATAACACTAATGTTACTGACATGACCAAGATTCATAGCCAAGAATGATAAGCTAATTAGTGGATCGTGCTTCTCTTTAATTCTAAAATCTCAGCATTTAGTCTAAACAACTTACTCCTCATGCCTTGATCTCAGAAGATGAAAAAAAATTAGGTCCCTACCATATAAATGATAAAAGTTAAGTGTATTTTTAAATCAGTTTCACAAAATTGTACAACCACTGTGGAAGACAGCTTGGCAAGTTTTTATAAAGCTAAACATAGTCTCATGATACAACTCAGCAATCATGCTCCTAAGTATTTACTCAACTGATTTGAAATGCATACCCACAAAAAGAGCTGCATAATATAAATCTGCACGTTTATAACAGCTTTATTCATAATTTCCAATAACTGGAAGCTTATAAAATGCCCTTCAGTAGGTGAATGGATGAACAAATTCTGTATATCCATACAGTAAGATAAAGTGATACAGTGATAAAAAGTATCCAATTAGCTATCAAGCCAAGAAGAGACATGCAAACATCTTAAGTGCATACTGTTAAGTGGGGGGGGGGGGGAATGTCTTAAAAGACTACAAACAGAAGCGCAAGATGGTGGAGCAGTAGGGAGCTCTGTAATGTTCACCCATCCACATCTATCAAACTGAGAAAGACTAAAGTGACAATACCCTGATCTACAAGAGTGGGAGGAAAACACATCGACTCCAGAAAGAAGACAACCTCAAAGATGCCTGAGTGAGTGAGTGAAAACTGGGGAAATTAAAAAAAAAAAAAACAGGCTTCCTGGAGGTGTGGAGGTGGGGAGCCCCAGCCCAACACAGGGAGAGTGGGAGGAGCCTTGGAGAGACAAGGGGGAGAGAAAGAGAGACTGAAAATGCTCATAGAACTGTCTCTAGAGAAAAGATAAAAAACTTGGCCCAGGATGGAGAGAGATATTGTCACCCCATATATAACTGCTGGGAACGGGGAGAGAAATCCATTCCAACTAGCTGGCAAATTCTTCCTTGGGCTCCGTGGCAGCAGCACAGATTCTAGGCGGCACCAGGAGAAACACCCCCCTCCCCCTAAGTGATCCAGGCTAGGAAGCACATCTCATCTCCGGTGGTAGCATTAAAGAAAGGAGATGGGGCTTGGAAAATACAATGTGGCTCCCCCAAGGCACAGGGAGATCAGACTCAAAAGAGCGGCTTGCAAAGCTTGGTTCAGGCAGGATATGAGGCGCCGCTATTCTTATCCCCGCAACCACCAAGGCGGGGCCTCGGAGAGCAGCCTTCAAGACCTGACCTACCTACACCAAACCTGCCCATCCAAAAGGTAGACCGGCTTTTTTTTTTTTTTTTTTTGCCACCCAGATATGCTTTTCCTTACCTCGTTCTTATTTTGGCTTGCCTATTTGCTTAATTTGTCTGTGTGGTTGCATGTTTTTATTCCCTCTGTGTTTGTCTGTCTATTTCCTTTTCAAAATTACCTCAAGAAACAAGCCAAAGTACACAGAGTAGAGAGTCCCAAATATCATTCAGTAGGGAAATAAAACAATCAAAGGCACAACAAGAGAAACTAAGAAACTAAGAATGCAGGTCTGAACCAAACTAATACCATGACAGGCTTCAAGTTTCTCCTCTGACCTAAGTGTCAGTTTCTCAGAATCATTAGACAATAAAAGGGCAGAGATTGCTCAACCAGGGACCACCCTAGTAATACCCAATCAGAAATGGCCAGCTAAAATGCTTAATATTCCTAAGGGCAGGCCTAGAGATAAAAGCTATAGATAATCACTTATTGCTTAAGGCTAGTTACACCCTACGTGAGAGTCCTGGGTCCACTCTGTAATTGGTTAATACTCTAAATGTTGTGATTGGGTCCCGCCAAAAGTAACAAACACTCTGGACAATGTTTATGGTTAAAGTTACTGCCAATGATGTTATGCAATAATGATTGGATCACTGTACCTGTGTCACAATTTTTTGTAACTCCTTATTTCCAAAACCCATAAAGGCCCTAGCCTGCCTTTGTTCGGGGCACTCAGCATGGATCCACTGCACTGGCAAGGTATGTGAGCCTGAGTTTAGGCCCAGCGAGCCTAAGCCCATAATAAAGCCCTTTGCTTTTGCATGTGTGACTCGGTCTCCTTGGTGGTCTCTGTTTTTGGGATGATATTGAAATCTGGGCATAACAAAACCAAGAGACACCATTAAAAGAACACTTCTTGAACAGACAGGCCCTGGACAGTCAATGGGCCTCCTTTAATATATCAATACTTGCAGATGCAGAGTGCATAACAAGATTTTATAACTGATAAGGGACAGAAAGCTACACAAAATGACAAAACGGAAGAACTCTCCTCTAAAGAAATTCCAGGAAGAATTCCAGGAGCTACAGAATTCCTCAAAACAGATATAAGCAACATAACTGAACAAGAGTTTAGAACAATTGTTATAAAATTAATCACTGGACTTGAAAAAAGTATCAGAGAAGCTATTGGGACCTTCAAAATAGCCATAACGACTTTAAAAAGGCTATAAATGAGATGTATAATAAAATGGAGGTGGTCACTGCACAAATTGAAGAGGCAGAGAGGAGAATAGGTGAATTGGAAGACAGAGTTATAGCAAAAGAGGAAACCAAGAAAAAGAGAGAGAAATTGATCCAGGAACATGAAAGGAGAATTAGAGACCAGAGTGGTACAATCAAATGGAACAATATCCATATCATAGGAATTCCTGAAGAAGAAGGAGAAAAAGGTCATGAAGGGGTCCTTGATCAAATTACAGTGGGGAGCTTCCTCAATCTGGGGAAGGAAATAGACATTGAAATAAAGGAGGCGCAGAGAATCCCCTTAAGACATAACTTGAATCGACCTTCGGCATGAAATATAGTGAAACTGACAAAATTTAAAGATGTAGAGAAAATTTTGAAAGCAGCAAGGAGAAAAGGGCCCTAATGTACAAAAGAAAACCTATCAGAGTGGTTACAGACTTATCTAATGAAACTTGGCAGTCCAGGAAGGAATGGCAGGAAATCTTCAACATGAAGAACAGAAAAAAGAATCCTTTATCCATCAAGTCTGCCATTAAAATAGAAGGAGAGATAAAGGTTTTCCCAAATAAACAAAAATTGAGAGAATTCATGACCACCAAACCAGCTGTACAAGAAATCCTAAGAGGGACTCTATGAGGGAAATGTTACAAGGAATAAAAGGTGTGAGAGACACCACTACAAACATGAATTCTGCAGAGAGCACCATGAATCCAAACCCTCATTTTTCAATAATGACACTGAATGTAAATGGGCTAAATGCTCCGATAAAATGACACAGGGTAGCGAATGGATAAAAAAAAAAAATCCATCTATTTGCTCTCTTCAAGAGACTCATTTTTAACCTAAAGACATCATCAGTTTGAAAGTAAGGGGATGGAGAAATATCTGTCATGTGACTGGTAGTCAAAAGCAAGCCAGAAGTGCCATAGTTATATCAGACAAGCTAGACTTTAAAGTAAAGGGAGTAACAAAAGATGAAGAAAGTCATTATATAATAATTACAGGATCTCTCCATCTGGAAGAGATAACAATTATAAACATCTATGCACCAAATTTGGGAGCACCCAAATACATAAAACAATTAATCACAAACAGCAACAATCTTATTGATAAGAACGTGCTAATTGCAAGAACTTTAATACTCCACTGACAGCAATGGATAGATCAACCAGACAGAAAATCACTAAAGAAACAATGGACTTGAATGACACATTGGAACAAATGAAAATAATAACTATATTTAGAACTCTACATTCTGAAGCTAGAAAATTAATGTTCTTCTCGAGTGTACCTGGCACATTCTCCAAGATAGATCACATATGGTGGCATAAAGCAACCATCCATAAATATTAGCAAAATGAGATTACACCATGCACACTTTCAGATAACAATGCTATGAAACTTGAAATCAACCACAGGAAGAAGTCTGGAAAACCTCCAAAAATGGGGAGGCTAAAAACTACCCTACTGAAGAATGACTGAGTGAACCAGGCAATTACAGACGAAATGTAAAAATATATGGGAACAAATGAAAACGAAAATACAGCAATCTACGTTCTCTGGGACGCAGCAAAGACAGTTCTAAGAGGAAAGTATATTGCAATCCAGGCCTATTTCAACAAACTAGAAAAAGTGCAAATTCAAAATCTAACAGAGCACCTAAAGGAACGAGAAGGGGAGCAGCAACTGCACCCCAAATCCAACAGAAGAAAAAAAAATAAAGATCAGGGCAGAAGTAAACAATATAAAATTTAAAAAAAAAGTTGAGCAGATCAATGAAACCAAGAGTTGTTTTTCAGAAAAAATTAAAAATTAAAAAACCTCTAACCAGGCTCCTCAGAAAAAAAAGAGAGAACACCCAAATAGACAAAATCATGAATGAAAATGGATCTACTACAAAAGCCCTCAAAGTACAAGCAAACATCTGGGAATACTTTAAAAAATTATATGCATTTAAACTGGACAATCTAGAAGAAATGGACACATTTGTAAACACACGTGCACTTCCAAAATTCAGATGGGAAGAGATAGAAAATCTGAGCAGGCCCATAACCAGTGAAAAATCAAATCAGTTATCAAAAATCTCCCAATGAATAAGAGTGCAGGGCCAGATCGCTTCTTAGGGTAATTCTACCAGACATTTAAAACAGAGTTAATAGCTATTCTTCTCAAGCTGTTCCAAAAAATAGAAATAGAAGGAAAACTTCCAAAGTCATTCTATGAAGCCAGCATCACTTTGATTCCCAAACCAGACAGAGACCCAGCAAAAAAAGAGAACTACAGGCTGATATCCTTAATGAATACATATTCAATAGCACATAAAAAGAATTATCCATCATGATCAAGTGGGATTCATTCCTGGGTAACAGGGCTGGATCAGTATTTGCAAATCAATCAATATGATTCATCACCTTAACAAAAGGAAAGATAAGAACCGTATGATCCTCTTGGTAGATACAAAAAAAGACTGCATTTGACAAAATTCAGTATCCTTTCTTAATAAAAACCCTCAAGAAAGTCAGATAGAAGGAACTTACTTAAACATTATAAAAGCAATTTATGAAAAGCCCACAGCTAATGTCATCCTCAATGGGGAAAAATTGAGAGCTCTCCCCCCGAGATCAGGAACACGATAGGGATGTCCACTCTCACCACTGTTGTTTAACATAGTGCTGGAAGTCTAGCATCAGCAACCAAAAACAACAACTACAACAAAAAAGGCATCAGAATTGGCAAAGATGATGTCAAACTTTCACTTTTCGCAAATGACATGAATATCCATGGAAAACTCGACTGACCCCCCCCCCCAACCTCAGAAGCCTAATAGATCTGATCCATGAATTCGGCAAAGTCTCAGGGTAAAAAATCAACATACAGAAGTCAGTTGCATTTTTATACATCAATAATGAAGTAACAGAAAGAGAAATCAAGAAACTGATCCCATTCACAATTGCATTAAAACTGATAAAATACCTAGGCATAAACCTAACCAAAGATGTAAAAGATCTCTACAATGAAAACCATAGAAAACTTATGAAAGAAATTGATGAAGACACAAAGAATTGGAAAAATATTCCATTCTCATGGATCAGAAGAATAACCATTGTGAAAATGTCATTATTGCCCATAGCAGTCTACACATTCAATACAATCCCAATCAAAATTGCACCAACTTTCTTCTCAAAGCTAAAACAAACTATCCTACAACTTGTATGGAATCACAAAACACCTGGAATACCCAAAGTAATAAGAAAACCAAAACAGGAGACATCACAATCCCAGACTTTAGCCTCTACTACAAAACTATCATCATCAAGATAATATGGTATTGGCACAAAAACAGACACATAGACCAATGGAATAGAATAGAGAACCCAGAACTGGACCCACAAATGTATGGCCAGTTAATCTTTGACAAAGCAGGAAAGAGTATCCAATAGAAAAAAAAGACAGCCTCTTTAGCAGGTAGTACTGGGAGAACTGGACAGCAACAGGCAGAAGAATGAAACTAGACCACTCTCTTACACCATACAGAAAAATAAACTCAAAACGAATGAAAGACCTGTATGTGAGAAGGAAACCATCAAATCCCTAAGAGGAAAAAGTAGGAAACAGCCTCCTTGAACTCAACCACAGCGATTTCCTACTCAACACATCCCCAAAGACAAGGGATCAGGAACCAAAATAAACTACTGGAACCTCATCAAGATAAAAAGCTCCTGCACTGCAAAGGAAACAATCAAGAAAACTAATAGGCAATTGACAGAATGGGAAAAGATAGTTGCAAATGGCATATGAGATAAAGGGCTAGTTTCCAAAATCTACAAGGAACTCACCAAACTCCACACCCAAAAAACAAATAACCCAGTAAAGAAATGGGCAGAAGACATAAAAAGATACTTCTCCAAAGAGGACATCCAGATGGCCTACAGGCACATGAAACGATGCTCAGCATCTCTCATCATCAGGGAAACACAAATCACAAACACACTGAGATACCACCTCACACCAGTCAGAGTGGCTAAAATGAACAAATCAAGACACTATAGATGTTGGCAAGGGTGTGGAGAGACAGGCATCCTCCTACACTGTTGGTGGCAATGTAAACTGGTGCAGCCGCTCTGGAAAACAGTGTGGAGGTTCCTCAAAAAACTATCCATAGAACTCCCTTATGACCCAGCAATAGCATTGCTGGGGATTTACCCAAGAGAGACAGAAATGCTGATGCATAGGAGCACATGTACCCCAATGTTCATAGCAGCAATGTCAACAATAGCC
>NC_043708.1:114397660-114414040 GCF_006229205.1 Suricata suricatta | reverse complement strand
ACATATGTTTAAAAAATAGTGTTATATTCTTAAAAAAATGAAAAATAAAGTTACCACACCAAAAAAAAAAATATATATATATATACAATGGAATACTACATGGCAATGAGAAAGAATGAAATCTGGCCATTCATAGCAAAGTGGATGGAGGGTGTCATGCTAAGTGAAATAAGCCAGACAGAGAAGGACAGACACCATATGTTTTCCCTCATAGGTCTAACAGGAGAAACTTAACAGAGGACCATGGGGAGGGGAAGTGGGGGGAAAGAGTTAGGGAGAGGGAGGGAGGCAAATCATGAGAGACTCTTGAATACTGAAACAAAATGAGGGCTGAAGTGGGAGGAGGAAAGGGAAAGGGGGGTGATGGTCATGGAGGAGGGCACTTGTGGGGAAGAGCACTGGGTGTTATATGGAAACCAACTTGACAATAAAATAAGAAAAATAAAATAAATAATAAAATAAAAAAAGAAAAAGAAACATGGTTGGAACTAGAGGGTATTATGCAGTGAAATAAGTCTGTCAGAGAAAGACAGTTATATAATTTCACTCATATGTTGAATTTGAGAAACTCAACAGATGAACATAGGGGAAGGGAAGGAAAAATAAAATAAAAACAGAAAAAGAGGCAAACCATAAGATATTCTTAAATACGGGAAATAAACTGAGGGTTGCTGGGAGGGATGGGTTAAATGGGTGATAGGCATTAAGGAGAGCACTTTTGGGATGAGCACTGGGTGTCATATGTAAGCCAAGACTACACTGTATGTTAACTTACTTGAATATTTCTTTAAAAAGGCCAATAAACATGCCATCTGCCATGAAATGATACATGAGGAATGGACAGCATTTCTGCCATCCATAAGCCTGAACTTCATTCCATTGTTTCCAGGAAGTTACCAGATGTGATTTTGTTTGTGAGGACTATTTTAGAATATGACTAAAGCTGTCTTGAGATTAGTCTGACACCCCCACCTCACCTTATTTCACTCTACAAAGGCATTTACTTCATCATTTTAAGTCTCTTAAGTCTCTATGCCATGCCTTTTTAGTCATTTTAAATAACTTTAATTTGCTCATTATTTCTGAATTCCATAATGGTTGGAATGAAGAATTCTCTGCCATTCAATCGATAATACATTGAAAACAACTTGTATGAAAACAATCACTTAGGCTACAAGTGGTCCCATTTGATTTCTTTCTAGCTGTAGGAAATTTGATCAATGCAAAGACATAGAGAAATTTCCCATTAGGCAACTCGATGATATCATTTTTCAATTTTATATTTTAGAGAATAAAGTTTTAGCATGTAAAGAAATACTGACAGCAAATAACTTTCTCAACAGACATTTCATCCCTGCTTTGGTGGACGGTCTCTATACAAATTTGCATTGTCTTTTGTAAACACCCAGCTGATGTGCCATCACACACAGCAGACACATTCCATGCCCTTTTCCTAGTGGTGAACAATTAGAAAGATATTAGATGTCTGTGCCCAGTTCCTGTCAGAGCTCCTAAATACCTTGGAATTTCATGATTGATAAAGGTGATAGTAATGTCTTTGTTCCAATGAGGCATCTTATGGTAGGCTCCTGGATAGTTTCAGGATGAGAGCCAGGCACCAGAAAGACTAAGCCTTGATCAGAAACTTGGAAATTTCAGCTCCACTCTCCAACTTTCAGCGAGAGGAGAGGGCTGGAGATTGAGTTAATTACCAATGTCCACAATCATGTTAACTTAATAAAACTCCCACAAGCCTCCTAAACAACAGGGTTCTGGGAATTACTGGGTTGGTAAACAAATCTACATACTAGGAGGGTGAAATATCCCAACTCCATAGGAAGAGAAGCACCTGTACAGGAGACCCTTTCAGACTTTGCTTTATGTACCTCTTCATCTGGTTGTTCATTTTGTATCCTTTAAAATAAACTGGCAAATATAAATAAAGTGCTTTCCTGAGTTCTAATTGTAGCAAGTTATTGAACCTTAAGAAGGGGGATATGGAAACCTCCAACTTTGTAGGAGTGTGGGTATCCTGGGGACCTGATACTTGCAACTGGCATCTGAAGTGGGGCAGCCCTGTGGATTGAGCCCTTAAACCTGGGAGTCTGTGCTAACTCCAGATAGTAAGAATTGAATTGAATTATAGGATACACAGTTGGTATAAGAGAGTTGGAGAAGTGATTGGTGTGGGGACAAAAAAAAAAAAAAAAAAAACACATCCCCTAAGGGTGGCAAAATTTTGTAGAACCAGCTTCTCCACCTGTCTTCCAAAGCAACCAGTAGCTCCTGACAAAGAGTCAGCCACAGGAGAACAGGAAAGACAAAGTACTGCACAATACATTGGTCTGACAAATACCATCTCTAATATGACGTGGCCATCAGTCCCAAAAAGTGAACCATACAATAAGCCATAGTGGACAATACATTGTCACAAAACCTAGGAGGTTCAAATACAGAAATTCTGGGACACCTGAGTGGCTCAGTCGGTTAGGCCTCCGACTTCAGCTCAGGTCAGATCTCACGTTCGTGGGTTCGAGCCCTGCATCAGGCTCTGTGCTGACAGCCAGCTCAGGGCCTGGAGCCTGCTTCCGGTTCTGTGTCTCCCCCCTCTCTGCCCCTCCCCCTCTCATGCTCTGTCTCTCTCTGTATCAAAAATAAATAAAACATTTTTTAAAATACAGAAATTCCTGGATCTTGAAAACCATCTTCAATAAGAACTTGGGCCTTCTAGATATCATGGAACACCGAAAATAAGGACCAATTTGTGATCAAGTCATTCATCTGATTAAGACAGCTACATCAGCATGAATTCTAAAGGGGATCATAAAATGGTGACATTTCGTTGGGTCTCTGTATGAGCTAGAACTCACAGTTACACATGATAGAAAGTCCAGTACAGAATGGCTAAAGAAAAAGGTGAGTTATGAGATGATATGTGCTACAGGTATGGAGGTAGATAAAATGGCATGGCATTTGTATTTTCCAAATTTGGCTTCACCAATATGGTCTATCCTTCATACTCTTCTTACCATGTGACATGGCTACTCTTACATTAGGAGATTCCTTCCTCTGAATTTGGAAAAGCCTGTGACATAGAGTTAGAGACTGATGCCTAGGATGCCTCATTCATTTGAGCCATAGCCTAGCCATAAGACATGTATGTAAGCAAGCCTCACATGATTCTAGTCTCCAGATTTTGAGTAGGCTCTCCTGATTCTGAGTGGATCAGAAACAAACTTGTTCTTTCAAGTCCTGCAAAAATAGGACAGTTAAAGAGAAAAATAATTATTGCTGCCTCTTGAAGCCACTACATTTTGTGGCAACTTGTTATGCAGCCATAACAGGGATAGAGATAACAAAGATATCAAGATCCTTGCCCTGGCTCTGATTCCTCTAGGTTTAGAGCCTAGACTGTGGCCTCTCAGTAATGCCATACAACATCCCCAGGCTTTCCATATTACCCTTGAAGAGTGGAAGAAACTTTACTTCTCCAACAACTCAACAGTTTTTGGTGCTGGTCAAAAACTGTCCCATATTTCCTTTGAGTTGTATGCCATACTCCAATTGTTCCTTAGTTGCCTTGGGTCCCTCCCCCCATTCTGGGACATATCCTCCTGGGAAGTGCATTAGTGAGGAAAGGGGGATTACTCCAAATCAAAACAGTGTCATTGGTTCCATAAAAATGGAAAGCAAAATCAATAAGTGCTTAGTAGAACATTCTTTCCATCACCTCTCATAGCATCCTCTGGCTGGGTATCTTGGGCTCTTATGGCTCTCTTCACCTTTTTGGAACTCTTTTGCCTTCAAAAGTCCTTTTTCTACCAAACAGCCCTCCAATGCTCTGAGCCTGCCCAACTCCTTCCACTTTATATTAGCGATACTCAAGACTACTGCTTAAAAGTGTTGAAGAATACCCCTACTACACTGATGGTGGGAATGTAAACTGGTACAGCCGCTCTGGAAAACAGTGTGGAGACTCCTCAAAAAACTATAGCTAGAACTCCCCTATGACCCAGCAATAGCACTGCTAGGGATTTACCCAAGGGATACAGAAGTGCTGATGCATAGGAGCACATGTATCCCAATGTCCATAGTGGCACTTTCTACAATAGCCAAATTATGGAAAGAGCCTAAATATCCATCAACTGATGAATGGATCAAGAAGATGTGGTATATATATATACAACAGAGTACTATATGGCAATGAGGAAGAATGAAATCTGGCCATTTGTAGCAAAGTGGATGGACCTTGAGGGTGTCATGCTAAGCGAAATAAGTCAGGAAGAGAAGGATAGATACCATATGTTTGCATTCATAGGTCTAACAGGAGAGACCGGGCAGGGGACCATGGGGAGAGGAAGGGGGAAAGAGGATGGGGAAGAGTGAGGGACACAGATCAAGGGAGACTATTGAATACTGAAAACGAACCATGGACTGAAGGGGGAGGGGAAGGGAGGGAGGGAGTGATGGTCATGGTGGGGGGTACTTGTGGGGATAAGCACTGGGTGTTATATGGAAACCAATTTGACAATAAACTATTAAAAAAGTGTTGAAGAATATGCTAATCTACACAACTGGTTTCACTCTAAAGCTGATGATTTTATGTCTCAGTGCAAACCAACAAAAGAGTTTCCTTATGTTTGTATAAGGGCAGGAGAGTGAAAGGTGGGTGGATTTGAGTATTCCTGCAGACACAAAACAAGGCTGCCTGCTCAGGAAAGTCTTAGGAACACTTCTGCTCTCACCAGGAGAGAGTCACATGAAAATAACCCTTTCTTTCTTAGCAAACTTAATGTATGGATGAGACTAACTTGAAATTTATATCCAGAAAATATTGATTCCATGTTCATGATTTTAACTCTGGTTCAGTGAGTTTATAGCAGTACAATTAATAAAGAGATAAACCTAAAAGAAATCTAAATTATATCAGTTTTAGCCTTTGAGAAAATATGTGCCCACCTGTATATCCTTCAAAAAAGATCTAGAATGAACATTTTATAAAATCTAGTGACCAAAACAGTTTATCTTAATTTAATGTTAATCAATGTTTGTTATCCTCTGAGTCATACTAAGCAAAGCCTGTTGTTTTTAGAATACTAGTTTCTAAATAGTTTACTTTCTGGATATTTTTTCTCCCTAATTTAAATTACCAACTTGTTCATTTTTTTCCAAACTTGCTTATTTTTTAAAGCTCATAAGAGTAAGCTGTGTCCCAATAAATCTCAAAAGTAAATGAAAGGACAAATGATAAAAACGTGGAGGTTAATTTCCACAATAAAATTCATCTTGTTGTGTCTCTAAATTTAAAGAAATAGTAAAAATCTGCACCATTAATTGGAGAAAAACTTTTATTTGAACCATGATTATTGTCTGGTAATGTTCCATGGAGAAATGCCCTATTGAAGTATGTCATAAGAAAGGGTACCCCATGGAGGGGTGCCCCATGGAGGAGTATACCATGGAGACTATGTTCCTGTTTAGTGAGAGAATTCAACATGAGTATTATCTACCTTCAGAAAATAACCCACTCCAAAGAGAATAGTATTAAATTCCATTGTACCCCTACAATCATCACAAAAGATCACAAGGAAGAAATGAGTAATACCACTATCTTCAGAAGGAGGGCAGGGGACTTCTGGTGGCCAAGGTAATGACAGCCACCAAAATCCAAAGCTCTTCACACAGCTCACAATAAACTCTACAGATCAATAAGAAGTACAGATAAAACCACATAGATACCATGCCTTCAACATAACTAACTAGAAGATAGAGAGTACCATAAACTTTATATTACTGGTCAGCAAAGAAATAAACATTAATTCTCAGCAGAGCTGGCTCTCAAGCCCCTGCTCCAGGTCTTTCCAAATTGCTAGAGGAATCAGAAAACTTCGTGAGAAAGAAAAAAAGGAATAAAGTTCCTAGGATGAGTGAATAAGAACAGCTATAAAAGGAAAGTCCAACCTAAATGTTAAAGTATTGAAAAATAACCTGCTCAATCAGAGCAGAAACAACGGAAAAAGGATGCAAATATGCACGGAGTAACAGGCAGCAGCCTTGGCACACATTCCTTTCTGGGAGAGAAGACAGCAGAAAGAAAGGCAGCAGTTCTCATTGGAGTTTGGGAGGTGAAGGGAAAGGCAGCAAGAGGAGGAAATAATCTTATAAGAAAAAAAGAACCAAAAATTGATAGACATTCCCTCACCTACAAAAATAAATAAATAAAATCATCCTTTAAAAAACTACAGTCTGTGGCACTGACCACAGACGGTGCTCTAGCCTAGGAATCTTCAAATTCCTTTGCCCCCCTCCCCCAAAAGCCAAACCCATCTATGAAAGCACATGGATAAAAGCAGACTTCACCTATGCAAGGCTTTCATAAGAAAATAACAGAACATGAGAATCTAAATACTGAACCTGATAAAGATTTCTCTAAAAGACAAAATATGAACTAGAAAACAAAATTGCATTACATTCTAAAAACTGAACTATAGGGGCGCCTGGGTGGCTCAGTTGGTTAAGTGTCCAACTTCAGCTCAGGTCATGATCTCGCAGTCCATGGGTTCAAGCCCCACTTCAGGTTCTGTGCTGACAGCTCAGCTTGGAGCCTGTTTCAGATTCTGTGTCTCCCTCTGACTCTCCCCCTCCCCCGCTCACTTTCTGTCTCTCTCTCTCAAAATAAAATAAAGACATAAAAAAACTAAATACTGAACTATATACCTTAAATAAGCACATGGAAATATGAAGAAAAAAACAGCAACAAAAAGAACACCTTAAACCAGAGACCAAAATGCTAAGAACTGAAATAACAGGGGAAGAGGCAAGATGGCGGAGAAGGGAGCTCTGTAAACTTTGTCTGCCCCGTCTATTGAACTAAGAAGGACATTACTCTTATCTGAAAGAGTGGGAGGAGAAAATACAGACTCCAGAAAGAAGACAACCTCAAAGATGCCTGAGTGAGTGGGAACTGGGGAGATTGGAACTCGGGCCAGCCCAAGAGGTGCAGGGGAGGTGGAAGTGTCAGCCCAACAGAGAAAGCACATGGAGCTTTGGAGCCCCTGAGAGACAAAGGGAGGAGAAAGAAAAACTGAACATGCTCATAGTACTGTCTCTAGAGAAGAGATAAAGAACCTAACCCTGGATGGAGAGAAAAACTCTCACCCCATATAAAACCACTGAGCTTGGGAGAGAAACCTGTCCCGTATAGCTGACGAATTCTTCCTTGGGCTCTGCTACATCGACTCTGACCCAGGATGGCACCAAAACAAAAAAAACAGACCCCTCCCTCTGCGTGATCCCAGCTGGGAGGCAGGCGGCAGGCAACAGCCCACGAGCCCACCTCGCCTCCAGCAGTGGCAGAGCGAATCCCAGGTGGCACTGGGAAAAACAGGCCCCACCCCTAGCAGAGAGTTGTGGCAGCTGCAGGGGCGCATCTCGAGTCCAACAGCCTGCAGCTCGAATCCTAGGTGACACCAGGAAAAACAGTCCCATGCCTAAAAGATCCAGGCAAGGAGTTGCAGTGGCCTGCAGGAGTGCACCTCCCCTCCAGCAGTGGCAATCCCAGGTGGCACCAGGAATAACAGCCCCCAGCCCTACGGGATCCCTGAAAGGAGTTGGCAGTGGCAGGGGGCTGCAGGAGTGCACCTCGACTCCTGCAGCTGCAGCTCGAATCCCAGCAAGAGCCAAGAGAAACAGCTCCCTCCCCCTATGAGATCCTGGCTAAGAAGCCTGCTGCCAAAGCGAGTACACCTCATCTGTGGTAGCATTAAAGTACATGGACTAGGATTTTGAAGTGAGGTGGGCCTGGAAAATACAGCTTGCCTCGGCCACGGCAAAAGGAGATTGGACTCATAAGAGTGGCTTGCAGGGCTTAGTTAGAACAGAGCTTGGTGCCCCTCCATTCTTCTCTCCACAACCACCAAGGCAAGGCCTTGGAGAGCAGCTCCCAAGAACTACCTACAGCAAACCACTCCTATCCACTGGGGGTAGCTGCTGCTTTTTTGTATTTATTTATTATTATTATTAATTTATTTACTCTTTTTTTACTTTTTATTTTTATTTTTTTAATTTCTCTTTATTTTCCTTTTTCCTTTCTCCATATTTTTCTTGTTTTCTCCCTTGCCATCCAGATATAGTCTCCCTTATCTCATCCTTATCTCTCCCCTCAACTGGTTATAGGTTTTTAGACTGTCCATTGTCCTTTATTGTCTCTGCCCCATTTTATTTTTTTCTTCTCTTCTTTTCTTTTTCTCTTTCCCCTCCCTCCCTTTTCTTTTCTTACTGTCCCCTTTTAATTTGTTTGTTTGTTTGATTTGTCTGTGCATTTGTGTGCTTTTGTTCCCTATGTGTTTGTCTGTTTTCCTTTTCAAGGCTAAACCAAGAAACAAGCCAGCGTATGCAATATAGAGAGTCCCAAATATCACTGAGTAGGGAAATAAAATAATCAAAGGCACAACAAGAGAAACTGAGAGACACTTAAGTGTTTAAGTGTTTAAGTGTGAAAAGAACACTTCCTGAAACGACAGGCCCTGGACAGTCAATAAGCCTCTTTTAACAGAGCAATACTAACAGGTGTACAATGCACAATAAGCTTTTAAAACTGACAAGAGTCAGAAAGCTAGCCAAAATGACAAAATGAAAGAACTCTCCCATAAATAAAATCCAAAAGAAGTCACAGCCAGAACTGCTCAAAACAGATCTAAGCAACATAACTGAACAAGCATTTAAAACAATTGTCATAAAACGAATCGCTTGGCTTGAAAACAGCATCAGAAAAGCTACTGATACAATGACAAGGGACTTTCAAAATAGCTGTGGCAAGTTAAAAAAGACTATACATGAGGTGAATAAAAAAGTGGAGGCGGTCACCTCATATACTGAAGAGGAAGAGAGAATAGGTGAAGTAGAAGACGCAGTTATAGAAAAAGAGGAAGCAGAGGGAAAAAAAGAGACAAATTGGTCCAGGAGCAAGAAAGGAGAATTCAAGACCTGAGTGATACAATCAAACAACTGTATCTCTATCATAGGAATGCCTGAAGAAGGAGAGAGAGGTCCTGAAAGGATGCTAGAAAAAGTTATAACTGAGAATTTCCCAAATGTGAGGAAAGAAATAGTCATTCAAATTCAAGAGGCACAAAGAACCCCCTTAGATATAATTTGAATCAACCTTGGCCATGACATATCATAGTGAAACTAGAAAAATATAAAGATAAAGAGAGAATTCTGAAAGTAGCTAGGGAGAAAAGAGCCCTAACATACAAACAAAACCTATCAGAGTGGTTACAGACCTATCTAATGAAACTTGGCAGGCCAGGAAGGAATGGCAGGAAATCTTCAATGTGAGGAACATAAAAATATGCAGCCAAGAATCCTTTATCCAGCAAGCCTGTCATTCAAAATAAAAGGAGAGATAAAGGTGTTCCCAGATAAACAAAAATTGAGAGAATTCATGACCACTAAACCAGCCCTACAAAAAATCCTAAGAAAGATTCTATGAAGGAAATATTGCAAAGAATACAAGGTACAGGAGACATTACTACAAACATGAACACTGTGGAGAACACCATGAATCTAAACCCACATTTTTCAATAGTAACACTGAATGTAAATGGACTCAATGCTCCAATCAAATGACACAGGGTAGCAGAATGGATTATAAATCAATATCCATCTATTTTCTGTCTACAAGCAACTCATTTTAACTGAAGACACTTCAGATTGAAAGTAAAGGGATGGAGAAATATCTATCAGGTGACTGAAAGCTAAAAGAAAGCCAGAGTAGCCATACTTATATCAGACAAACTGGACTTTAAAGTAAAAGCAGCAACAAAAGATTAAGAAGGATATTATATAATAATTACAGGGTCTCTCCATCTGGAAGAGATAACAATTATAAACAACTAAGCACCAAATTCAGGAGAACCCAAATACATAAAACAATTAATCACAAACAGAACCAATCTTATTGATAAGAACGTGTTAATTGCTGGAGACTTTAATACTCCACTGACAGCAATGGATAGATCCACCAGACAGAAAATCACTAAAGAAACAATGGACCTGAACGACACATTGGAACAGATAGAATTGATAGATATATTTAGAACTTTGCATGCTGAAGTTAGGAAATTCACCTTCTTTTCGAGTGCACATGGCACATTCTCCAAGAGAGGTCACATACTAGGGCACAAAGCAGCCCTCCATAAGTATAAACGAATTGAGATCATACCATGCACACTTTCAGATCACAATGCTAATAAACTTGAATTTAGCCACAGGAAAAAGTCTGGAAAATTTCCAAAAATGTGGAGATTATAAACCACCCTTCTAAGGAATGATTGGGCCAATCAGGCAAGTAGAGAAGAAATTAAGAAGTATATGGAAACAAATGAAAATGAAAATACAACAATCCAAACTCTGGGATGCAGCAAAGGCAGTCCTAAGAGGAAAGTATATTGCAATCCAGGCCTATTTCAACAAATTAGAAAAGGTGAAAATTCACAATCTAACAGAGCACCTAAAGGAATGAGAAGGGGAACAGCAAGAGCACCCTAATACCAGCAGACGAAGAGAAATAATTAAGATCAGGGCAGAAATAAACAATATAGAATCCAAGAAAACAGTTGAGCAGATCAATGAAACCAAGAGTTGGGTTTTTTTCCAAAAAAATACACAAAATTGATAAACTTCTAACCAAGTTCCTTAGAAAGAAAAGAGAGAACACACAAATAGAAAAAATCATGAATGAAAATGGATCTATTACACCAATCCCTTAGAAATACAAGCAATCATTAGAGATTAATATGAAAAAATATATGCCAACAAACTGGACAATCTAGAAGAAATGGACATATTCTTAAACATACATGCACTACCAAAATTCAAACAAGCAGAGATAGAAAGTATAAAAAGACCAATAACCAGTGAAGAAATTGAATCCGTTATCAAAAATCTCCCAATGAATAAGAGCCCAGGGCCAGATGCCTTCCCAGCAGAATTCCACCAGACATTTAAAGCAGAGCTAATACCCATTCTTCTCAAACTATTCCAAAAATAGGAATAGAAGGAAAATGTCCAAACTCATTCTACGAAGCCAGCATCACCTTGATACCCAAACCAGAAATAGACCCAGCAAGAAAAGAGAACTACAGACCAATATCCTTAATGAATACAGATGCAAAAATACTCAACAAGATACTAGCAAATTGAATTAAACAGCATATAAAAAGAATTATCCATCACGATCAAGTGGGATTCATTCCTGGGTTACAGGGCTGGTTCAATATTCACAAATCCATCAATGTGATCCATCACATTAACAAAAGAAAAGATAAAACCCATATGATCCTGGAGATAGATGCAGAAAAAGCATTTGACAAAATATAGCATCCTTTCTTAATAAAAACCCTTGAGAAAGTAGGAATAAAAGGGATTTACTTAAACATTTATGAAAAGCCCAAATCTAATATCATCCTCAATGGGGAAAAACTGAGAGCTTTTCCCCTGAGATCAAGAACACTACAGGGGTGTCCACTCTCACCACTGTTGTTTAACACAGTCCTGGAAGTCCTAGCATTGGTGATCAGACAACAAAAGGAAATAAAAGGCATCAGAATTGGCAAAGAAGAAGTCAAACTTTCACTTTTTGCAGATGACATGGAAAACCCAGCAGACTCCACCAGAAGCCTACTAGAACTGATCAATGAATTCAGTAAAGTTGCAGGGTACAAAATCAATGTACAGAATTCAGTTGTATTTCTATACACCAATGATGAAGCAATGGAAAGAGAAATCAAGAAACTGATCCCATTCACAATTGCATGAAAAAACCATAAAATACCTAGGAATAAACCTAACCAAGGATGTAAAAAACCTATATGATAGAAACTATAGAAGACTATGAAATAAATTGAAGAAGACACCTAGAATTGGAAAAACATTCCCTGCTCATGGATCAGAAGAATAAAAATTGTGAAAATGTCGTTATTACCCAAAGTAATCTACACATTTAATACCACCCCAATCAAAATAGCACCAGCATTCTTCTCAAAGCTAGAACAAATTATCCTAAAATTGGTATGGACCCACAAAAGACCCTAAATAGCCAAAGTAATAATGAAGAAGAAAACAAAAACAGAAGGCATCACAATCACAGACTTTAGCCTCTACTACAAAGCTGTCATCATCAAGACAGCATGGTATTGGCACAAAAACAGGCACATAGACCAATGGAATAGAATAGAGAACCCAGAACTGGGCCCACAAATGTATGGCCAATTAATCTTTGGCAAAGCAGGAAAGAGTCTACAATGGAAAAAAGACAATCTCTTTAGCAGGTTGTAATGAGAGAACTGGACTGCAACAAGCACAAGAATGAAACTAGACCACTTTCTTACACTATACACAAAAATAAACTCAAAATGGATGAAGGACCTGAATGTGAGATAGAAAACCGTCGAGGAGAAAGTAGGAAACAACCTCCTGGACCTCAACTGCAGGAATTTCCTTCTCAACACATCCCCAAAGGCAAGGGAAATGAAAGCAAAAATGAACTATTGGGACTGCATCAAAATTAAAAGCTTCTGTACTGCAAAGGAAACAATCAAGAGAACTACTAGGGAACAGATGGAATGGGAGAAGATAGTTGCAAATGACATATCAGATAAAGGGCTAGTATCTAAAATCTACAAGGAACTCACCAAACTCCACACCCAAAAAACAAATAACCCAGTATATAAATGGGCAGAAGATTTGAACAGACATTTCTCCAAAGAGGACACCCAAATGGCCAACAGGCACATGAAACAATGCTCAGCGTTACTCAGCATCAGGGAAATACAAATCAATTGCATTTGTAATTGCACCAAAAAAATGAAAATGCCAAGGGATGACCTTAACCAAGAGGTGAAAACCTTGTATTCTGAAAACTATAAAACACTGACGAAAGAAATGAGGAGGACAGAAACAATTGGCAAGATATTCCATGCTCATGGGTTGAAAGAACACATATTTTTAAAATGTCCATACTACCCAAAGCAATCTACAGATTTAATAAAATCACTATCAAAATCGGCAACCACATTTTTCACAGCACAAGAAGAAAGAATCCAATAAATTTAAATGGAACAACAAAAGACCCTGAATAGCCAAAGTAATCTTAAAAACAAACAAGCAAACAAAGCTGGAAGTAACACAACTTTAACTTTCAAGTTGTATTACAAAGCTGTTATATCAAAAACAATATGGTATTGGCACAAAAATAGACATATATCAATGGAATATAATATAAAGCAAATAATATAAATCGCCTTCAACAAAAGAGGCAAGAATATGCAATGGGGAAAAGACAGTCTTTTGAACAATTGGTTTTGGGAAAACTGAACAGCTACATGCAAATGAATGAAACTGAGGGGCACCTGGGTGGCTCAGTTGATTAACCATCTGTCTTCAGCTCAGGTCATGATCTCACAGTTCATGGGTTTGAGCCCCATGTCAAGCTCTGTGCTGATAGCTAGCTCAGAGCCTGGATCCTGCTTCAGATTCTGTGTCTCCCTCTCTCTCTGACCCTCCCCTGCTCACACTCTCTCTCTCTCTCTCTCAAAAATAAAAAAAAAATTTTAAGAATGAAACTGAACCACTTTTTTAATACCATACACAAAAATAAACTCAAAATTGTTTAATCTTAGGAAGAGAACATAGCAAGAGCCATGAGTAGGCAACAGCAAGACTCAACAGACCCTGAAGAGCCTTATGAGCCCTCGAAAGCCCAAGAAAGGTCTGCAGGAGGCCAGAAAAAGAGGGAGAAGAGTGAATGAGCAGAAGAGAAGGCTTCCTGGAAGAGGTGAGATTCAACGTCCCTCCATTCGCCTAAGAGATCTTCTCGCAGCATGTTCGTGTTGGGCACATAAAGTACCAGCAAAGGCCAAATGTGTTACTCAACTACTTCCATTCCACCACCTCCACCATCCCATCCAGCCAGCCAACCACCATTGCCAGCATCTCACCCAACACAACCGCCAGTCCCAAGTCTACCTCCCAGAAACATTAAACCTCCTTTAGATATAAAAAGCCCTGTAAATGAAGAAAGTCAAGATGGTGTCCTGCACTCTGATGGTACTGGAAATCTAGAGGAGGAACAAGAGAGTGAAGGAGAAACCTATGAAGACATAGAAGCAACCAAAGAAAGAGAGCAAAAAAGAGAGAAGGAAGAAAAGAAGAGATTAGAACTGGAGAAAAAGGAACAGAAAGAGCGAGAAAAGAAAGAACAAGAAATAAAGAAGAAATTTAAACTAACAGGCCCCATTCAAGTCATCCATCAAGCAAAAGCTTGCTGTGATGTCAAAGGAGGAAAGAATGAACTGAGCTTCAAGCAAGGAGAGCAAATTGAAATAATCCACATCACAGGCAACCCGGAAGGAAAATGGCTGGGCAGAAGAGCCAGGGGCTCGTATGGCTATATTAAAACAACTGCCATAGAAATTGACTATGACTCCCTGAAGCTGAAGAAAAACTCTCTCAGTGCTCTTTCATCAAGGCCAATTGAAGACGACCAGGAGGTATATAATGATGTTGCAGAGCAGGACAATATTAACAGCCACAGTCAGAGCGGAAGTGGAGGGATGTTCCCACCTCCCCCAGATGATGATATTTATGATGGGATTGAAGAGGAAGAAACTGATGATGGCTCCATACTACAGGTTGAAGAGAAGAGCAATTCGTGGTCCTGGGGGATTTTGAAGATGTTAAAGGGAAAAGATGACAAAAAGAAAAGTATACGAGAGAAACCTAAAATCTCTGAGTCAGACAATAATGAAGGTTCATCTTTTCCTGCTCCACCTAAACAATTGGACACGGGAGATGAAGTTTATGACGATGTGGATGCCTCTGACTTCCCTGCCCCGCCAGCACAGTTGAGTCAAGGAGCCAAGGCTAAGACCAAAGAGAAAGACGCCAAGAAGCTAAAAAAGCAGGAAAAAGAAGAGAAAGACTTCAGGAAAAAGTTTAAATATGATGGTGAAATTAGAGTTTTATATTCCACCAAAGTTGCACCCTCCTTAACTTCTAAAAAATGGGGGACCAGAGATCTCCAGATGAAGCCCAGTGAATCTCTTGAAGTTATACAAAGCACAGACGATATGAAAGTTCTCTGCAGGAATGAAGAAGGAAAATATGGATATGTTCTCCGAAGTTCCTTGGTGGATAATGATGGAGAGATCTATGATGATATTGCTGATGGTTGCATCTATGACAATGACTAGATCTCAGCTATGTTCATTCTGCTGTGCTCTTTTAATGCCAATATGAAGTCTGAGTTTCAGCTGACCTGTTATTGGATATCACAGAAAATGAACTCACAAAACGACTTATTACCATTTGTTATAAAATTCTGATTATCTTTATGAAGTTTTGAAACTTTGGACTTAGAAAATGGTCTTAACATCTTGGACGACTGCATCAATGAGATTTAAGAATTATTAAATATTCTATTTCTGCCTCAGCAACAATTATGAATGCACTTCCTTTAGACCATCAGTAGGCAACCTCCCCTCCCTAAAAAAAGAAGTTGAGAAGAAATGGCTGTGCTCTCTAAAGGAATATGAGGACAAAGAATAAAGAGATATAAGGAAGGAAATTTTAAAACATCCCACAAAAATGAAAACCATCATTTGAACCTCTAATTATGATTGAATCTTATATTCTTTATTCAAAATATCTATCTTCAAAAAGGTGGAACTGCCTTCTCTCTTGCTGGGGGGGATAAATGTTTTCTAAAATTGTAGCAGTAGCAGAATTTTTGTATAAAGATTGTCCCCGATTGTTAATTGTGAATACATGTTAATTATTTGATAAGAATGTATGCATTTAGTATGCACATTTAAGATTAAAACTGTAAAGGGTCGAAAATAAGTTTTCTTTTTGCAGATTCATCCACGAACAATTTAATTATGTACTCATTTAAAGTCCTGTTGTAACTATAGTAGATATAAATGTGGACTACCCTAAAATAATGAAGAACGAAAGAATGAACTTTGAAATTAATTGGGTTTTTTGGATACCTCTTTACTATGAAGATTCGTTTGAAGGTTTTTGTTTTTCAGTTACCTCTGTGGAACATTTTTTTTTTTTTAACCACCTTCCTGGAAAGTTGGCCTAGTGTTTGGACACAAGTGTTCCCTACTCATACATACTCATTCCCAAAGCATTTCCAAAACAAAACGTGAGGCATTCAGGTTCCAAATGCTAAGAACACTAAACACCATGATACAAAATGCAAACCCCTAACATCCAAGAAAATACCACGTTAGGTAATTTTTTCACATCTTCCAAAACATGCAAATCCTAATGCTGGCTCCACTACTAATGAATAGTAGTAATAGTGTGGTA
>NC_043708.1:114393445-114397560 GCF_006229205.1 Suricata suricatta | reverse complement strand
CCTATGAGTGCAAACATATGGTATCTGTCCTTCTCCGCCTGACTTATTTCACTTAGCATGACACCCTCAAGGTCCATCCACTTTTCTACAAATGGCCAGATTTCATTCTTTCTCATTGCCATGTAGTACTCCATTGTGTATATATACCACATCTTCTTGATCCATTCATCAGGTGATGGACATTTAGGCTCTTTCCATAATTTGGCTATTGTTGACATTGCTGCTATGAACATTGGGGTACATGTGCTCCTATGCATCAGCACTTCTGTATCCCTTGGGTAAATCCCTAGCAAGGCTATTGCTGGGTCATAGGGGAGTTTAATGGATAGTTTTTTGAGGAACCTCCACACTGTTTTCCAGAGTGGCTGCACCAGTTTACATTGCCACCAACAGTGTAGGAGAATGCCTGTCTCTCCACACACTCGCCAGCATCTATAGTCTCTTGATTTGTTCATTTTAGTCACTCTCACTGGCGTGAAGTGGTATCTCAGTGTGGTTTTGATTTGTGTTTCCCTGATGATGAGTGATGTTGAGCATCATTTCATGTGCCTGTAGGCCATCTGGATGTCTTCTTTGGAGAAGTATCTGTTTATGTCTTCTGTCCATTTCTTCACTGGGTTATTTGTTTTTTGGGTGTGGAGTTTGGTGAGTTCCTTGTGGATTATAGATACTAGCCCTTTATATGATATGTCATTTGCAACTATCTTTTCCCATTCCATTGTTCGCCTATTAGTTTTCTTGATTGTTTCCTTTGCAGTGCAGAAGCTTTTTATCTTGATGAGGTTCCAATAGTTCGTTTTGCTTTCATTTCCTTTGCCTTTGGGGATGTGTCGAGTAGGAACTTTGAAATGATATTCAGGACATCTGCTTGATTGAAAGGTTGGTGTGCAGCCACTCAGATCCTGCATAGAGCTCAGGGTTCAGCTGCAGTGGGTGATGTATAGTGTGCACTGAACTTTCTTTTATAAAACTAAAATTTTTAAAATGTTTTACTTATTTTTGAGAGAGAGAGAGAGACAGCATGACCAGGGGAGGGTCAGAGAGAGATGGAGATACAGAATCTGAAGAGAGGCTCCAGGTTCCGAGCTGTCAGCACAGAGCCTGATGTGGGGCTTGAACTGATTAACCACGAGATCATGACATGAGCTGAAGCCAGACCCTCAACTGACTGAGCCACCCAGGGGCCCTTGAACTTTCTGATACGTGCACCTTGTGTGCAGAATTACAGTGGTGACAGCTAGGGTAATATTTAGTAGCTTGGGAGCCTCAGAAAGACAGGGGCAAGACTGCCAGTCTTCTCTTCCAAAACCGCTTTTGCTAGTGGCCTTTAGAGTGGTATCCACCTTCTTAGATGGAGAAAAAATGTATCTCTAGTTAGTAAAGTTCAAGAGCCATATCTTATTTCTATCTGGTTCCACTTATGATCATTTTTCTTGTCAGGGCCTTGCTGCTCAGAAATCAGAGCAGTTTGCTCATTAAATTGTTTTCTAATTGTTCACCTATATTTGCATAAAATTCTTATTTTGAAGTTGAAAATGTATTAAATTGACTTTTATCTACCTCATTTTAAAATTTCTTTCACAGAGGGGTGGCTGCCTGTGATACACAGTGCAAAAGGTTTACTTTCCACATTATTTAAAAAATTACTATTTTTCTGACTATATAAATATATATCCAAAGGAAATGTAAAAGTAAAAGAATAAAATATAAAAGTAACTCATAATTTTGCTACCCAGAAATAACCAACAATCAAAATTCGGTATGTTTTCTTATATTTTCTCTTCCTTTCATCATACATACATATTTGTTAACAAAAATTTTAATCTCATTGTATCTTACCATTCATTTTCAACATGTATTGTGAACATCTCACCAAGCCATTAGTTATTCTTTCAAAATAGAATATATTTATACCTACAACATGTGAATACATCACCATTTTGCTTTTGTTGGGCATATAAGTTGCCTCCTATTCTTTGTCATCATAATCAATGCTATATTGAATATCTTCACAGATAAAAAGGTGTTCCGTTATTGGTAATTGATGATAAAGTTCCTGGTATACAATGGCTGGCAATGTGAATTTTTTTAAATTACGTTTTTCTGTTTAATTCTATTACAGTTAACATGTACTGTTATATTAATTTCAGATATACAATATAGTGATTCAACACTTCCATACATCACTTTCTGCTCATCACGGCAATGCACTCATTAATCCCCATCCCCTATTTCACTTATCTCCCCTCTGGTAACCATTAGTTTGTTCTCTATACTTTCTTTATTTGTCTATTTTTTCCGCTTTGTTCATTTGTTTTGTATCTTAAATTCCATATATGAGTGAAATCAAATGGTGTTTGTCTTTCTCTGAATGACATATTTTGCTAAGAATTGTACTTCCTAGATTCATCCATGTTGCAAATAGCAAGATTTCATTCTTTTTTATGGATCAATAATGCTTCACTATATGTGTGTGTGTGTGTGTGTGTGTGTATAATGACATATTCTTTATCCATTCATCTATCCTTGGACATTTGGGCTGCTTCCATACCATGGATATTGTAAATAGTGCTGCAATAAACATATATCCTTTTGAATTAGTGTTTTCATATTCTTTGGGTAAACACTCAGTAGTATGATTACTGAATCATATGACAGTTCTATTTTTAATTTTTTGAAAAAAACTGCATACTCTCTTCCACAGTGATGGCACAACTTTTCATTCCCACCAACAGTGCACAAAGTTCCCCTTTTCTCCACATCCTCACAAACGCTTGTTTATTGTGGTTATTTTTTTCTTATTTTCTGATGTTAGTTATTCTGGCAAGTGTGAGGTGATAGCTCATTGTGGCTTTGATTTGATTTACCTGATGATGTCAAGCATCCTTTCATTTGTCTGTTGGCCATCTATATGTTTTCTTTTGAAAAATGTCTATTCATGTCTTCTGCGCATTTTTTAATTAGATGTTCATTTTTGGAGTGTTGAGTTTAATTTCTTTATATATTTTGGATACTATTGCTTCATTGGATATGCAATTTGCCATTAAGTAGGTTGTCTTTTAGTTTTGTTCATTGTTTCCTTGGCTGTGTAGAAGATTTTTATTTTGATGTAATCACAATAGTTTGCTTCTCTTGCCTTAGGAGACATGTAGAAAAAAGTTCTTATGGCCATTGTCAGAGAGATTACTGCCTGTGCTCTCTTTTGGATTTTTGTCGTTTCAGTTCTCACATCTAAGATTAAACAATTTTTTTTTCCAGTGGAAAGCATTTTTATTTGTAGCTCTTCTCACATAATGAAATTCCATACATAAAACTATAACAGAAATAATATTTAGTATATTAAAATTAATATGTCAAATATCTTTTTATTAAGGTTATTATCTATTACATAAATGTTTTGTAGGCATATGTGTGTCTGTTTCTTGGAGTATAACCCCCAAACTCTCAAATATTCTCTTGATTTAATTCGAAATTTTTAAAACTGACATTGTATTGAATTTATGTTATTCTCAAACAGAAAAAAAATTACTGGAAGTATACTGTCAGTATATTATGTATATTTGCTACCAATTTTAACAAAAGCACTTTTGAACTATGTAATTTGGTACTAAAATAACTTTATAATATGAGCACATGCCAGCTTACTCCATCAAAAAGTAGACATCAAAGTATTTCATAATTGGAGAGGGACTTTGACATTACTGGTTTCTAACATGGGGGCCTCAGACTCCCAGAATCTATAAATTGAGTAATAAAGGGTGATGATCTATTTTCAAATCTCAATACACCAAATGGACATACCACTTTACCCATATGAATGCCAAGGTTCCAATTTTTTTTTTAAAGTTTATGTGTTTATTATTTTGAGATAAAGAGAAAGTGTAAGCACAGAGCCTGATGTGCGGCTCGATCCTATGCATGCCCTGAGTCAAAATCAAGAGTGAGATGCTTCACCAGCTGAGCCACCCCAGTGCCCCTGAGGCTACAATTATTTGAAATGATTTCAATTCAGTAGAGCCACTAGTTGGAATCTCCGATGATGGGCCTTTGCAATATTACAATATGGAAAATGCATTAATCCTTATTTAATCAATTAGTTTTAAAAATACACACAA
>NC_043708.1:114385716-114393345 GCF_006229205.1 Suricata suricatta | reverse complement strand
GGGGGTGGTAATGGAGGAGGGCACTTGTGGGGAAGAGCACTGGGTGTTATATGGAAACTAATTTGACAATAAACTATTTTTTTAAAAAAACAAAGTTACTCTGGAGAAAATATCAGACTAGAGTATAATGTTGCTCTAAAAATTCTCTAATCTTCTATTATATTAATACTAGCCTTCTCAAGTCTACTTGTGAAGCCAACCAATGTTGCTAAATGGCCATAAGGGTCCCTACTGTTGAGTCCAGCCATAGTTATCAGCAGATAGAGGGCCAGTATATCACATGCTTGGCTCACCAAGAAAAAGAGATCAGGGACATTTGAATAACAGCCTTGTTTAAGTGATAGGATTATTCCTTTTATGCTTAGCAGAGGCAGATGAACTCTAAAAAGGAAGGTGGTGATCAAGTGCTAAGTTTCAGAATCCGTCTCAGTACTGGGGGCAACAAAGTGCCAGAGTCCCCCTGAGAGATGCACATTCAGTGTTCCCACAGCTCAGTCTCCAGCCTCATATCTCCATCCCATGCCCAAGTCTTCCAGGAGTATTGACAAACTAATTTTAGTGTCTCAGAAAAATTGTCAAGAATTACTAGTCACTCATAAACAGAAACGGCCAGTATAAGTCTGCCAAAAGTCAGTGTTATATGCAGAGTTGGATGTTGGTTCTTACCCAGGTATGACAGTGGACTTTTTTCCCCCAGACCCAGCCCAACCAAGTAATGCCCTGCAAAAGCCCATGGTCACAGCTTCCATAGGCTGCAGGTCACTCTGCCTCTCAGGTAGAACTGCTGCTCCAAATTTTAAGCAGGGCTGGTTCTGAGAAACTTTGCTGAGCATACATGAGCTGTGAGTTCACAATCCAAGAACTTCAATAGAAGTCTTGTTCAACACCAAATGAATGTCTGTTTATTTTAGCAGCACCATTTTATAGGGGCTGCCAATGTTCATTCTACCCATTCAACTGTTTCCAAAGTGCAGCAATGCCATATAAAACCAGGTATGCAGGGAGCGAGTCAGGACTCCAGCATGGGCCCTGTTCCTTTGAAGCAACTTTTCCCTTGCAGGAGCAAGCATTGACTGCTCTTCTTCACCCTGGGCTTCATCTCTGTGCTGCCCTCCTGATAGGTGCCCACACATGAATGCATGCTGCAAGGCTGCCCTTGCCTGCAAATATTTCTGGGTCCTTTCAAGTACAAGCTTTTTGACTGGGCAATTTGATATGGGGTCTTCAGATTCTCATTATGCATCTTAGTCATTGATAGTCAAGGCACAAATCCCCATTGGAATTTTCAAGAAAACAATATAAAATACCCAGGAATCCCACAACCACTTCTGACCCCTAGAGTCAATCTTAATTATACAGAATATCTGAATCATGCTCTGTGTTATGAAGCTAATCCCAACAATAAATTTTTAATATGTGTTTTCTTTTAGCTAAACTCACCTACACTAACCTCTATCTAATTGCTAAAAACATGCTTAAAAGTACACATTGCTATTTTTTAATTAAGTGAGCATATGGATTAAATAAACAGAAATTTAAAATGAGTTTTAAGCACCTGAAAAATTCCATGAAAGAGAATCCATATCCATGCTGCTCAGCAATTCCTGCACAAACGACATTTGCTGATGCTCCAATCAGTGTCCCATTACCTGGAATCAAAAATTTTAAAGTAAAATAAAATTTCAGTTTATTTTAGTAGTAGCTTTCTGTTATCTTTTATAATATTCAGATCATCTCATAGGCTTTGATCTGATTACTTTATCATGTAAAAGTGATTGCTTTGCAAATATCTATAGAAAACAGAGAAAACACTGATAACCAGAAAATAAGTTTACTGCTTATAAATACCGAAATTCATTTACAGATAAGACTATGACTGTTCTATGTGATAGAAAAGAGGAAATTCTAAGAATTGGCAAATCACTGTGGGACATGGTAGCATTTATCTTTTAGAGGAAAATGTAAGGCAGGCTCACAACTGTAGGAAAGAACAGGTGTCTTTAGAGGAGTAGAATGGGATTTCAGATAAGAACCACCTCCCTTAGGACTCCAGGCCCAGACACCCACCAGAAAACTCTGTCTGTGGATGGAAGGATGGATGCAAACAAGTGGAATAATTAAATGCCTCTCTGGCTGAGCCTTTTTGACAGTGTAAAAAATCTGTGTGGAGTCATAACCTACATGCATACATACCAGTGAGGTGTCATGGAGAGGGATGTGGCCCAAGACCAACCCCCAAAATCAGGGAAGGGTTAATTTGTTTGATGAAATTGATCAGTATCTTTTAACCTCAAATCTTAGAGGTCAGGGCTCAAGAATAGGCACACTACCCAGGTTCAATCAGTTTTGCTCAGTTCTGACATGTGTGCATAAACCACCAAGGAAAAGACTCCATTTCTTAAGGACTAGTGAACTGTAAGACAAATCTGGAGCTACCTACTGCATGTTGGCACAAGGGAGCAGCCTCTCTGAGACTGCACAACATAACTAAGAGCAGAACAGGAGGAGGAAGACCAAGGGTGGAGTCCTGGCTGCATAAACTGAGCCCCTAAATACTGCCTTTTTTGAGAATCTAGCACCATATTATCTCTGCATCTTCCAGAGTGCTGAGTATGGAGAGTAGTACAGAATAAATAACACTAGAGCAACGTGGCCTTCTGGATTTTTCCACTAGAGGAGGTATACAGCCTGGGGTCCATTCTCCAGGAGAGGCCCTTGCAGATGAGATGCCAGTACAAATGACACTTAGCTGACTGAACACTCTCCTCCTCCTTTCTTGCAGTCCTTATCCTCTCATTGAAACACATAGGCAGGCAACAAAACTACCTGTCAGATATGCAGCCAGACTGCCTGTGCAAAGACTAGTGAAGGCAAGCTCAAGCTTCATCTTACTCTCTCTGCTTTTCCTCCATAGATGATTTAGACTGAGTTTTGTTTTGTTGTTTTTTTTTCTAGTAAAAACACAGCATGTTACATCCATTTATATGCTTGCTTAAAAGATGAAGACTTTGGATCTTAAGAACTCAATAAAATTCTCCAGGGTCTCCCCAGCACCCTGCAGCCACTAAGCCCAAACCTTGTGATGGCAACGCCTCCCTGAGATTATATCCACTCTGTTTGTGGTCATTGGGTTTCTAATATCCCATTTTTGTGACAGTCCACAAGTTTCTCAGTGTATTCAGAATATATGGCCCTACCCAGAGAAACAGGAAGGGCAGTGGAGGATTTGCACATGACCAAGACAAAAGAAGGGCATGACAGGCTGACACCAGTCTGTTGTGTGCACAGCAGACTTTAAGATGATGATAAAGGAAGCAGGTAGCTTGTTTGGGGAACACTCTAAGCTACAGGTGACACTGGCTTGCTCAAGGTGGTGTGGGAAGCAGACCGATGCTCCCCACAACCACTGCAAATAAGTCCATTCCTTAATCAGTGGGAATGTCATCATGTTACCCTTTATGTCAGGGTGCAGAAGCAATTCATGTTAAGGACCCTAAGGAAGGCAGGTTACCCAGATTATCTAGGTGGACCCATTGAATCAAATGAATCCTCAAAAGCAGAAAATTTTCTCCAGCTGAAAGCAGAAAAGAAGCCTCACAGGGAGGGTCAGAGAGATTTCAGGGGCTCAGAGAGAACCTGGTGAGGGGTGGGGGTTGTAGAAGAAATGGGGTGGGGAGAGTCAAAGAGATTGCAGAGGGGTCAGAGGGATCTCAGGAAAGATGTGAAAGGGGAGGGAGGTATTTCCACCATGAGCAGGATTCCACACACTGTTCCTAAATCTGAGATTTAGGCCCAAGTTCCAGAATGAGAGATGCCTTTAGGAGCTAAGAGTAGCCTAACTTACAGCCAGAAAGGGATAGGGACTCAGTCTTAGAGCTGCAAGGAACTTGACCCTGACAACAATCTGAGTGAGCTCAGAAGTAAACCCATCCCAGAGCTACCAGAAGGGAGCACAGTCTGCAGACACCTTGATCTTGGCCTCATGAGACTCTAAGCAGAGATCCATCTGAACTACCCTTACCTGGAAGACAAGAAATATGAGATAATAAATCCCCTAAGTTTGTCTGTGTGTTACACTAGTGATACAAAGCTCATGCAGCTGATTCTAGGATTCCGGAACTGTTCTGAAGACCTCTTGTGTTTCAGACATCCACTAGAACTGAGTCTATTTCCATCTCAATTCTGACATCTGTCTCTACTTCCCTCCTTGATTTCCATTAGCTTCTTGCTAATTTCCTAATCCTAGGCATCTCTGACAAATCAGCTCATACCCTCTGGGGGCTCATGAAGTACATGTTCTTAGGGAGACAGGACAGACATACCATGTAGGAGATGCATAGCAGACATAAGATCATAGAGGCCGAGAGAAATGTTCAGAGAGTCAAGTTCATTGGGCCATGGTCAGATAATAGGATTGCCCTGAAGAAGAGGAGATTTAGGAAGCAAACTGGAAAAGAATTTGAGAAGGACAAGACCAGATGTCTGCTCAGTGTCTCCTCAGGATCAAAAGCATTCTAAAGACTTGGAGTCTCATCTTTATCATGATCCCTGAGGTTCCCAGTGTTCCCATGAAGAAACAGGCATAGAAAAGCAATATGCTGAAATGTCAGGGCTGGGAAGTAATGAGTCTAGGACTAGAACCAGCTTTTTGGACTCCAGAGAAGGGAAAAATCAGTCTATGACATCAAGCCAAGACCTTTCCATAGAGAGTCATGAAAAGCATCTAAAGGTCTTGAGCAGGTGGTGATGTACAAATTCCACATCAATGATGGCTCCAGACAGCCTCCTCTTGGTGTGTCACACTGACACATCCCATCACCCTGCCAGGCTGCTGGCTCCTGCTCTGGGTTGAGGAGACCTGCCAAGGAAATTCCACACCCTGGCAAGCCATTTTTCCTTGTAAATGTTTACAAGTCTACCAAAGGTGTCCCCACAGAAAAGCCCATGATCTTTAGAGGACACTGCCTACCAGTCTCCACTACAGGGCACACACCTCAGTGTCTGGATGGTGTCTTCCCTGCCACTCCCAAACACTGCTACTCCAGGACTTAACATGGAAATCTCTGCTTCTGGACTGCACAGAGGTTAACATGTAATCCAGGGGCATATTTAGCAACCCATGTGAACTCTAAAACTAAAAAGCAACATTTTTCTTCTGTTGAAAGGAGATGATTGGGGGGAAATGCCCCCTTTTTTCCAGTTAAGATGCCATTCCCTAGTTTAATAGCATCTCATCATACTGTAGTTGGTATGAATACCTCAGCTGCAATGTGCCACTTACCAGAAAATGAAAGGCCCTTTCCATTTCCTACCTAATATTGCCAGGGTACACTGGCTCAGTAGGTAAATTTGCTTGTGAGCAATTCTGGATTCAGGGAATGGAATGTCAGGGAAGGGGTAGCAGCTTGGTCTCCTGACTGCATGACAACTTGGACAGGATCAGGAGGGCTGGGTGGGGACAGAGAGGTAAAGTGAAGAGATCCATGGCTCAAACTCTTTCCTTAGAGGGAAGGTGAGACAAAGAAATGAGCAAGGGCTGGGCTGATTTCTCTATGTAAAGCAGTTTTTGTGCCTTTGACTCCTATCCACCTTTTTAGTAAGGTAGCATGGGTGGCACACTGGGGATTGCTATTCCCCAAAAGTCCTTTTTGCATTGAGATATGTCCTCATAGCCTGACCTCCTTCCCCCAGACCTATCTTTTAGTCATCACTTTGCATTCAGCCTCCTTAATGCCTTGTAAACTGGAAGGTGGTGCATTCATTTGTTAAGTTTCACTGAGCACTATTTCTTTTAAGAATGTTTTCAGCTATGGGTAACAGAAAACCTAGCTAACACTGGTTCACATACAAAGGGAAATAATTGCCCTTGTAACAAGTGAGGAACCTAAGAGTTGTGGGGAACTTAAAAATTAGACCTAGGCAAACCGAAATTTAACCTGCTCCACTTGTTCTGCTTCTGTACATACACTTGGGGCGCTGTGTGTAGGGTGGGGTCAGCCATGTGGCTCAACATTGGGGCAGGGAGTACTGGATGTTCAAACTGTGGCGGGATCCAATCGGGTAATGCAGAATGTCTGGACTTAGATCTTGGCCAATGTAAGTGCTGTGACCATGGAACACCCCTGACTTGTTTGGGCCAGCCTATAAAAAGGACGTGAGCTGCCTGCACGGGGCTCTCTCTCTCTCTCTCTCTCCGCTATACCAGCTGGGAGTGAGCAGAGGTCTGGGTTCGAACCTGAAATAAACGATCTTTGCTGTTTGGCTTTGACTCTGGACTCTGGTGGTTCATTTTTTTGGGGGGGGTCTCCCGGGTTCTGGGCATTTCATTTTGGTGCATTGGCCGGAAAAACCGGAATTTTCCCCCCCACAGAGCCCACCAGACCCCAAGTCAACGGGTCGTTTCCAATCGGTAAGTGAGCTGGCTCTGTTTGTCTGTCTGTCTGTCTGTTTGTTTGTTAGCAGCTGGCTGTGTCTGTTACAACGTTCATTCGGTAACTCCCGCGCGGGGTCTGTATCTGGGACTGACAAAGCCCTGGCGGACGCACTATAGGGCAATCAGTTGGGAGCAGGAGGAGACCGGCTCCCATCTGGGGCACTATTTGTGCCATCTGATTCTGGGTGAGTGGGATTCAGGATCCCACTGGGAGGCTGGAGAGCCAGTCCACCTACAAGGAGTTTCACTGGTAACATCTGGTTTACGCGCAGCGATTTAGGTGTGCAGCGATTTATGTTTAATGTTCCCCATTGTCTGTTAACCCCTTTCTTTACACAGGGTGAACCTGGTATGATTGCATATTCTCATAACCGAGCTATTCTGTCTCTTCAATCTCTTTCTCCGGGGACTGCAGCCCCACCTCAGCCAGTTCAAACGCTGACTCATCTTCGTGCGCAAAAGCTTAAAGAGGTGCCGCTCCAAAGAAGTAATTAGGTTGCTTTATTCCCTATATTTACCTTCCTATTGTAATGTACTGTCACCCCTTCCCCCTCGCCATCATTGAAATTTTTGCCTTAATTCTTGCTATCGGATTGGCAGAAGTTGCCCCGGCCGGCTGGAGCTGTGGTGAAAGGTTCCTGTTGGCGCTTACTTTGCTTTTGTGGGTAGGATGTTTTGTTAGCCTCCGTTGTTTTCTCCTTTAGACCTTATTTGTAGATTTAAATCTCTCTGTCGTTCGGTTGTCGGCCGCCATCTTGGAGGGGTGGCGGAGGGGTCCGCCATCTTGAGGGTGTGGTGGAAAGGGTCTGTCATCTTGACGGTGTGATGGAAGGTCCGCCATCTTGACGGTGTGGCGGAAAGGGGTCTGCCATCTTGACGGTGTGGCGGAAGGTCCGCCATCTTGAAGGTGTGGTGGAGGGGTCCGCCATCTTGAAGGTGTGGTGGAAGGTCCGCCATCTTGTCGGTGTGGTGGAGGGGTCTGCCATCTTGAAGGTGTGGCGGAGGGGTCCGCCATCTTGAAGGGGTGGCAGGGAAAGTCCGCCATCTTGATGGTGTGGCGGAGGGGTCCACCATCTTGAAGGTGTGGCGGAGGGATCCACCATCTTGAGGGTGTGGCGGAAAGGGTCCGCCATCTTGAGGGTGTGGCGGAAAGGGTCTGCCATCTTGAGGGTGTGGTGGAAGGTCCGCCATCTTGT
>NC_043708.1:114379131-114385616 GCF_006229205.1 Suricata suricatta | reverse complement strand
TGAAGGTGTGGCGGAGGGGTCCGCCATCTTGAGGGTGTGGCGGAGGGGTCCGCCATCTTGAGGGTGTGGCGGAGGGGTCCACCATCTTGAAGGTGTGGCGGAGGGATCCACCATCTTGAGGGTGTGGCGGAAAGGGTCCGCCATCTTGAGGGTGTGGCGGAGGGGTCCGCCATTTCCCGTTAATCACCGGTTCAGTCTCCTCTCCCCTACAGAACATGGGACAAAATCAGAGTACACCTCTTTCTCTTCTTCTAGCCAATTTCAGGGATGTCCAAGCACGAGGTAATAACTTAAGTTTAAATATCCGCAGATCTAAACTTATCACCCTTTGCCGGTCTGAATGGCCTATTTTCGGGGTCGGATGGCCCTCAGAATGCACTTTTAGCCTGCCAATAATTACAAAGGTTAGACTCCAGGTACTCCTACCGGGAAGGGAAGGTCACCCAGACCAGGCACCTTATATCCTTGTTTGGCAAGATCTTGTCGAGAACCCCCCACCCTGGATTTCTCCCTTCCTCTCCACAGGACCCTGTAAAATCCTTGCAGCCAGACCTGCTAATCCAACCAGAGTAGGGACACCAGCTGCACCAGTCCTCCCTGACAATCAGGACTTGCTATTATTAGACCCTCCCCCGTATCTTCCCCACCTACAGCCCCGATGCCAGAGCCCAGTCCACAAGCGGAACCACTACAGGAGGGCCAAGCGCCTGTGGGCTTACAAGTGGGGACAGAGAGTGGGGCTGAAGGACCAGCCAACTGAACGAGGGGGCGAATTCAGTGGGATACAGCCCCCCGCACTCCTGACTCCACAGTAGCCCTCCCCTTATGGGAAATCGGCCCTCCGGATGATACCGGTAACCCCTGGCTCCAATATTGGCCCTTCTCTACTAGTGACCTATATAACTGGAAAACCCAAAATTCCCGTTTCTCTGATAACCCTAAAGATCTTATTGCCCTTCTAGAAAGCATAATGTTCACTCATCAGCCCACATGGGACGACTGTCAGCAGCTTCTGAGAATCCTGTTTACTACGGAAGAAAGGGAAAGAATTCAACTCGAGGCACGAAAAGTGGTTCCTGGAGATGATGGTCGACCTACTGTCAACCCTGATCTCATTAATGCAGCCTTTCCCCTGACGCGGCCCGGTTGGGATTATAACACCACAGAAGGTAGGGGACGACTGCTCATTTATCGCCAGACTCTAATGGCGGGTCTCCGGGCTGCAGCATACAAGCCCACTAGTTTGGCCAAGGTGTACTCAATAATACAAGGTAAGACAGAAAGCCCTGCTGTATTCTTAGAAAGATTAATGGAAGCCTTTAGGCAGTATACTCCCACAGATCCAGAGGCTCCTGAAAACCAGGCTGCAGTTGTAATGTCTTTTGTAAATGAGGCTGCACCTGATATTAAGAAAAAGCTCCAAAAATTAGAAGATTTAGAAGGTATACAGGATTTACTCTGCATTGCTCAAAGGGTATACAACAATCGAGATGCCCCTGAGGAAAAACAACTCAAAGCCACCAGAGAAATGACTAGAGTTTTAGCTGCCATCGTGCAAAAGGATCAGGGGCCCACCAGAGGACAACCAAGTACCCGAACTCATAGGCAACCCCTAGATGAAGACCAATGTGCCTATTGCAAAGAGAAGGGACATTGGAAGAGAGAGTGCCCTAATAGAAGGCAATCCTACGTATGGGAAAACTCCTGGCAGCCCAAAGACTCCGGTCTTATTCACTCAAGATGCGAAATAGAGGGGATGGGGTTCGGACCCCCTCCCTGAACCCAGGGTAACCCTGCAAGTAGAGGGGATTCCCATACAGTTCCTGGTAGACACAGGGGCCCAACATTCTGTGTTAACCAGTCCTCACGGAAAAATTTCTGACAAATTAGCCTGGGTCCAAGGTGCAACTGGGACTAAAAAATATCCTTGGACCACCCAGCGTACTATGGATTTGGGAACAGGGAAGGTGACCCATTCCTCCGTATTCCACGACCCACTACACCTCGACAGGTGAGAGAGTTTTTAGGGTCGGCAGGATTTTGCAGACTTTGGATTCCAGGTTTTGCAGAGATAGCCAAGCCTCTCTATGCAGCCTCCAAGAACCAATCACCCTTTGAATGGTCCAAGGGAGCCAAAAAAGCTTTTCAATAGATAAAGACTGCCCTTCTGTCAGCCCCAGCTCTAGGGTTGCCAGACCTCTCCAAACCCTTCCACTTGTATGTGGACGAACATGAGGGCATTGCCAAGGTGGTACTAACTCAACAGCTAGGACGCTGGCCCAGACCAGTGGCCTATCTCTCAAAAAAACTAGACCCTGTGGCTGCAGGATGGCCCCCTTGTCTGCAAATAATAGCAGCAACGGCCCTAATGGTCAAAGATGCAGATAAACTGTCTCTAGGCCAGGAGCTACATGTTATTGAAGGGGTACTTAAACAGCCCCCTGACAGATGGATGAGTAATGCTCAGATGGTCCACTACCAAGGACTCCTGTTAAATCCGACACGGGTTATATACACCCCACCCCGGACTTTAAATCCAGCATCGCTACTACCGGATCCTGATCTGAGCTCCCCACTCCATGACTGTGTTGATATCCTAGCACAGGTTCATGGAACTCGGGAAGACCTGAGGGACTGGCCCTTACCCGATGCTGAGCTTACTTGGTTCACCGACGGAAGCAGCTTCGTCCACCAGGGACAGAGGTATGCAGGGGTGGCAGTAACCACCGAGACTGAAATAATTTGGGCAGAGACTTTACCCCCCGGAACGTCAGCCCAAAAAGCTGAATTAATTGCTTTAACTCAAGCACTAAAAATGGGAAAAGATCGAAAAATAACCATATACACTGACAGCCGATATGCCTTCGCTACAGCCCACATACATGGGGCGATATACCGAGAAAGAGGATTACTTACAGCAGAGGGCAAAAATATCAAAAATAAAGACGAGGTGCTAGCCCTACTAACAGCTATATGGGCCCCTAAAAAGCTGGCCATTGTACATTGCCCAGGGCATCAAAAAGTGACTGACCCCATCTCACGGGGAAATAATTTAGCGGATCAGACGGCTCGCCAGGTGGCACAAAAATCTATATCAGTGTTACCTGTCAAGTTGCCAGACCCCAGGCCAAGAGATTTGCCTCCACAACCTGAGTATTCAGAGGATGACCTTGCTTGGGTACATAAACTTCCGAGGACCCGAACCAAAGATGGTTGGTGGTGGGACTTCAGAGACAACCTCATTTTACCCAGAAAATTAGGACAGGAAATCCTAACGAAAATACACCACTCCAACCATCTGGGCTCACAGAAGCTACAGAACCTCGTTTGCTACTCTAAAATAACCTTCAAAAACAAGTCTGAGGAATTAGAAAAGATAGTAGCAACCTGCTCCACCTGTCAGCGTCAGACTGCCTACCCTCATACTTCTTCCAAAGGAAACCGTGAAAGGGGGACTTTGCCTGGAGCCTACTGGGAAGTAGACTTCATGGAGGTAAAACCTAGTATATACGGCTATAAATACTTGTTAGTGTTTATAGATACCTTTTCAGGATGGACGGAGGCGTTTCCTTCTAAAAGTGAAACCGCACAGGTAGTAAAAAAACGACCAAAAGAGATTTTACCGAGGTATGGATTTCCAGTCATGATAGGGTCAGACAATGGACCTGCCTTCGTTTCCAAGGTAAGTCAGGGACTGGCTTCCATACTTGGGACAAATTGGAAATTACATTGTGCTTATAGACCTCAAAGCTCAGGACAGGTTGAAAGGATGAATAGAACTTTAAAGGAGACCCTAACCAAATTGACCATGGAGACTGGCGATAATTGGGTAGTCTTACTCCCCTACACTCTGTATAGGGTTCGAAATTCCCCATACAAGTTAGGTCTCACCCCCTATGAAATTATGTTCGACAGGCCCACACCCATTGTACCCAACCTCAAGTCAAACCTAGTCCAATCCTATCAAGATAATAACTTTTTGTCTTCCCTTAGGGCCCTGGAGCGGGCTCATAAGGCAATATGGCCCAAACTAAAAGAGCTGTATAAGACGAGACCCCCACCTGCACCTCATCCCTATCATCCAGGAGACTGGGTCCTCGTCAAACGACACCGGCAGGAGAACCTTGAACCCAGGTGGAAAGGACCCCATGAGATTATCCTGACAACTCCCACTGCCGTCAAGGTTGACAATATCCCTGCCTGGATCCACCATACCCACATCAAGCCTGTTGACCCGTCGGATCTCATAGAGCTCAACAACAAAGACATCACCTGGATGACTCTGGTAGACCGGAGTAAGAATAATCCCCTAAAGCTAGCCCTGCACCTTCAGCTGACCAAACTGTAACCATTATGCTTGCTACACTCGTCCTTCTCCTGGCCTTACACGTTCTATCTATAAATCCCAACCCTCACCAGCCCTTTAATCTAACCTGGGTCATTGTTAGCACCTACACGGGGGACATCCTGGCGTGAAATTCCTCTGTTGCCCCCAAAAACACTTGGTTCCCAGATCTCACTCTCGACTTATAAGATCTTGTAAAGTCTGACAGCTACAATCCCGCCAGCTCCCTCCAATCTCGCTCCCTCTTAAAAGAACAATGGTTTTATGTTTGCCAGGGACATAAAAGCAGTGACAGGACCTGGAGGCAAAAATGCGGGGGAAATGATTACTTTTTCTGCGCAGATTGGGCAGGTGTCAGCACCGGGGACATCTGGTGGTCTGCCCCTGTTAGGGATGACTTAATCACCGTCCACAGGGCAGACTCAAGGCCTAAAGATTACCTTCAACAATTAAAAAAGACAGCTATGGATTGCAGCCGTAACAATAAATGCAACCCAATAGTTATTACCTTTACAGAAAAAGGAAAATCCGATAGCCGATGGGAAGCTGGCAACTCATGGGGACTACGTATGTATACTTCACAGCAAGGGAACCTCCCAGGAGCCCTTTTTGCTATACGGCTCCTCATTCGACCAATTACAACCATTAGCGCAGGACCCAATCAGGTAATAAGCAGGCCCACAAAACTCCCCACACAACAAAGTAGGCTACGCCTCTCCACCTCCATGTTATCAACCAAGCAGACCACTCACGCCCCTGTACCAGAGATAAAGACACAGGCCATAGAAGAAACAAGCTCCTTATGGAAACTACTGACAGCTACTTATAAAACCCTAAACCTGACCAATCCCAATTTGACCAAAGCCTGCTGGTTATGTTATGACATAAAACCTCCTTTCTATGAAGCAATAGGCCTAATGGCACCCTTTAATCTGTCCAATGATAAATTCCCCATTGCCTGTAAATGGGATCGAAAGGGACCGGGACTCACTTTCCAAATAGTCACAGGCACAGGAACTTGTATAGGAAACTTCCCTCGTGATCAGCCCCAGATCTGTGCCCATGCCAACCAGACCATAACCCAAACTAGATGGATAATTCCACCTCCTGATGGATGGTGGATCTGTTCTAAGACATGACTCACCCCATGCGTTAACTGGAACATTTTTAATACAACCACAGAGTATTGTATCATGGTATTAGTGCTCCCTAGAGTCATTTATCACCAGGAAAATGACATATATAACATATATGAATTATGGACAAGAGGGACATCAACTAAACAAATAACCAGAACCAAACGGGAACCTTTTACGGCCATAACCTTAGCCATGCTATTCAGTCTGGGGGTAATAGGAGCAGGGACAGGGATCTCCTCTTTAGCTATCCAACATCAAGGGTTCAACAATCTCAGGGCCACGATTGATGAAAATATAGCTAGAATAGAAGAATCAATCTCCCATCTGGAAAAATCTCTAACCTCCCTATCTGAAGTTGTCCTACAGAACCGAAGAGGGTTAGATCTGCTTTTTCTCCAGCAGGGAGGTCTATGCGCAGCCTTAAAAGAAAAATGTTGTTTTTATGCTGACCACACGGGGGTGGTTCGAGATTCTATGGCTAAAGTCAGAGAGGGTCTAGCCAAACGAAAATGAGAACGGGAACAACAACAGGGATGGTTTGAATCCTGGTTTAACCAGTCCCCCTGGCTAACAACCCTACTTTTTGCTGTAGCAGGACCCCTAATACTCCTATTTCTCCTCCTAACTCTTGGACCATGCGTGATCAATAAAATCACAGCTTTTATTCAGGACCAACTCAACACCATCTCAGTCATGGTCCTCAGAACCCAATATCAACCCCTAGACATAGAGACTAAACTATAATAAATCCAGAACGCAAGGATCCAAGATTGGATCCTCCGGTACAAGAGACAGGGGGGAATGAGGAACCTAAGAGTTGTGGGGAACTTAAAAATTAGACCTAGGCAAACCGAAACTTAACCTGCTCCGCTTGTTCTGCTTCTGTACATACGCTTGGGGCGCTGTGTGTAGGGTGGGGTCAGCCATGTGGCTCGACATTGGGGCGGGGAGTACTGGATGTTCAAACTGTGGCGGGATCCAATCGGGGAATGCAGAATGTC
>NC_043708.1:114373987-114379031 GCF_006229205.1 Suricata suricatta | reverse complement strand
TTCTGTACATACGCTTGGGGCGCTGTGTGTAGGGTGGGGTCAGCCATGTGGCTCGACATTGGGGCGGGGAGTACTGGATGTTCAAACTGTGGCGGGATCCAATCGGGGAATGCAGAATGTCTGGACTTAGATCTTGGCCAATGTAAGTGCTGTGACCATGGAACACCCCTGACTTGTTTGGGCCAGCCTATAAAAAGGACGTGAGCTGCCTGCACGGGGCTCTCTCTCTCTCTCTCCGCTATACCAGCTGGGAGTGAGCAGAGGTCTGGGTTCGAACCTGAAATAAATGATCTTTGCTGTTTGGCTTTGACTCTGGACTCTGGTGGTTCATTTATTTGGGGGGTCTCCCGAGTTCTGGGCATTTCACAAGAAGCCTGGGAGCAGAGGTCTGGAGAATCAGTTCAATGTCTCTTAGGAAATGTCAGAGGCAGGTCTTCATAATTCTCTTGGCCTCTCCCTCCCATCACAGTTGGTTTTGTGGTTACATCTAAGGTAGGAAGCATGAAGAAGAACTGACACCAACCCCCTTTTTATCATAAGGGCAAAATCTATGTCAAGAGGCTCCAAAACAGGTTTCCCTCATGTTTTATTGGTCAGCAAAATGAGACAAAGTAGCTGAACTAAACAGAGCAACTATTACACTACAGAGACGCAGAGAAGAGAATGGGAGCAGTGTTGGTCAGCCAGACCACAGGTCCTGCACAAACATTGGAAATAGAGAATATCAGCAAGAATAGTGGAAAGAATGCTAGATTTGGTTCTGAAGACCTCCATCAAAATCTCAAATCTTCTAAGCTGTATGACCATGAGTAGTTACTAACCAGCTCTGTTATATTGATTTAGATGGTTTGGGTTGTAAGAAAAGGAAGATGCAAAACAGGATGGTGTTGGCAATATAAAGAATTTGTCTCTTATGACAGGCAGTCAGAGGTGGAGCAAGTCAGGACTCATTGTTTCAGAGCTCAGTGACATTGTCCAGGACCAGTTATCTGCACTTGTGTGCTCTGCCACTCATCAACACTGTCTTGGCCCCACACTTGGGCTGGAAATGGCTCCAGGCATCTCATTACCACATGACAGAGAATAGTATCCAGAGAAAGAAGTAGGTATCTTTTGTTCTCAGGATCAGGGAAATCATTACCAGAAGCCCCTTTATTCCCACAGAATAACTCACTCATGTCTCCTTGACCCAGATGTCTTTGGCACAGAGCAAGAATCCATCTGGCTGTCCCTGACTCATTATCACTGGGGAAGAAATGTAGGGGAGATAGCTACATGTGAATAAAATGAGGACAGTCACCACTTTCTGAGTATCTCACAGGATAGTTGTGGGGTTCACATAAGATTAAGAATGTGAAGGTACTATTCAGATGTCAATGATTGTTGCAGCAATTTAATAAGATGCTAACAGACTTTTAATGGTATCCCACACATGGCATGGGTTGCATGTGGTGGAAAAAAGAGGTCCTAGGTGTCACTACAGTGGATTCCCAGTTTTGAGATGTACTAGCTATATGACATTGGGCAAGTTTCTAAGCCTCTTTGAGTTCTAAAATTTCACAAAGATGGCATTTGTATATATCCACTCATGTAATGCTTCTACTCTGGAAAATTTGCTTTTATTATTTCTTGGGTAAATTCCTTCTTTCATTTAATCCTTCCTGAGATTTTTCTAGAAGTTAAATATGGGATTTCCCATAGTACACTTTTATATGTTTATTTTTCTTCTGCGATTCATTCTTTGACTTTTGCCTCTAGATTTTGGGCTATTTGTTTGACTTTCTCAGTAAGCCTGACTACATATATATTTATTTAGTTTAGTAATTATGGATTTAATCTAATTTTCCTCTGACTTTTCTCCTTTTTTTCTTTAATTGAAGTTTTATTTTGAGGTAACTTTACATTCATATGAAGTTGTAAGGAATAATATAAAGAGATCCCATGTACCATTTACTAGTTTTCCTCAATGATAATAGAGTTCAAAACATGGTACTATGACAGAATCAGAATACTGACATTGATACCCTCAATATACAGAACGTTTTCATCATCACAATGATCCCTCTGGTTACCTTTTTGTAGCCATACCAACTTCCTTCCACCTTGCCCAATACCTCAACCCCTTCAACCATTAATCTAGTCTGCATTCTATAACTTTATAACTTCAAGAATATCATATAAGTGGAAATACAGAGTCTATAACTTTTGAGATTGACTGTTTTCACTCCACATAATTCCTTGGAGACTCATCAAGATTGATGTATGTCAATATTTCAGTTCTTTTTACTGTTGAGTAACATTGCATGGTAGGGATGTAACATAGTTTCTTGAAGGACATCTGGTTTGTTTCTACCTTTTGGCTATCACAAACAAAGCTTCCATCAACATTTGTATGTAGGTTTTGGGTGAATATAAGTTTTCACTTCTTTACAATAAATGTCCAGGAATGCAATTACTGGGTTTTATGGTAGCTGCAAGGTTTAGTTTTTTAAGACACTGACAAATTATCCTCCAGAGAGATGGTACCATTCTATAGCCCCAATGATAATGTATGAGTAATACATTTTCTCCACATCCTTGTCAATATTTGGTGTTGGTACTATTTTTTATTTTAGTCATTCTTATAGGTATGTGATCATATCTTATTTTACTTTTAATGTACATTTCTCTAATGGCTGATAACATTGCACATCCTTAAAAATGGTAAAAATTATAAATTGTATGCCATATACATTTTGCCACAATTTTCAAAAAAGTAATTTCAAACTCTAAGTCAATGAGAGAAGGTCCCTGACAGAATAAGTGTAGACTTAACACTCAGTACAACTGGACATCTTTAATCCAGAAACAAGTGTCATTCAATAATCAGAGCTACTAGGTTATAAAAATTCTAAGATTTAATATATTTATTATTCATTACAGCTGTATCTCTGCTTTCAGGGGGGCTCAGTCAATAAGTTTCTATTTATATTTTAGGTTAATAGCCATATAAATGGTCCATGTCCTTGGTAATCCCATCCATATTGTTTTTACATGTTCTGGGTGAATCAGCATTACCTAGAGGCTCCCCACTGTTTGAGATGTGGCTCAAAACTTTCCTCGCTGGAAAATCTTCTCTGACTTTCCCTCTAGTGTCTCCCTCTCCCTCCCTCCCTCTCTCTCTCTCTCTCTCTCTCTCTCTCTCTCTCTCTCTCTCTCTCTCTCTCTCTTGCCCCCTAAGAACTCTGTGAGTGCTGCTATGAGAAGATGCATCTGTTTAAAGTGTTACCTTAGCTTAGATGATTGTATCCCCACTCAAGAGCACAGCGTCAAGTTATAGCAGAAGCTCAGGAATGTTTAATGAACAAAGTCTCACAGAAAGGACACATTTCCAGGTTACTCTGGTTCTGTTTCTATCACTGATGTTAAATGTAGCTGTGAACAAAATTATTGCTTTTCTTGGGGCTAATGCTTAAATGGGGGCATCTAACAGGTCTTATCTGTTGAATTGGGTGAATTAGTTGTCTCCAGAAATCATAGCAACTTCACTGAATAATATTAATCTCCCTCTGTAAACAAAGAGATAAAACAAATGGAAAGTTATTGATTTAACAGTCACAGATCAATCAAAGAACAAAGCACACTGGATTATCTAAACATGCTTAGATAAAAGAATAAAAACTTAAAATGTATCTGGTGTGTTTATCTAAGATTCTTCAAAATCCTCTTGTGTTCCAAAAGGTGATTAGGCCTTCTAAGCTCCCTCATAAGTTGATCAAAGCCCTTCTGTTTCCTTACCAGAGGTCAGTCTCTCCTGACACGTTTTCTAATTCACTTTTAAACTTCTCCAAAAGACAATATCCCTTTCCAAAAAAGAAACATCTTTCATCTTTCTTCTTACTCTTAGGTCAGAGTTTCTAGTTATTTGCTTACCCACTCATCACTTCTTCCACAACCCCTTACAGAGAGAATAAGACTGCAACTGAAGATGACTTCTGATTCAAAAATCTGTTTCTAAATGTAAGCTGCATCTGTGTGGGTACAGTGTGGGTGTAGCATGGGAGCACATTCACTTTGAGATATCAGTCATGATTGTCCTCAGGTTGCCATCTTGCAATGTCAGGGGAAGTTCTGCAGAGAATAGAAAGTGAAGGGCTTCACAGAGGAACAAAATAGCTCTAAAATTGGCTCAGTCAAAGCCAAAGTCAAAGATGGGTTTCCACTCAGGAAATCATCCAGACTCTCCTTAATTTACTTTCAATTTGGCATGTACTAACCATCATTTTACGCTCACAACAGCATTGGTGGCCTCTTCCCTGCATGCATCAGTACCCCCTTACCTCCCAGGCAAGCGCCAAGGGCCAGGGCATACATGAGTGGTGGTGCAGGCAGGCTGACCTCTGGGTCTTGGCTGAGGTTCAGGAGCACAGGAATCTGTAGAGGAAAAGAACATTAAAATCATATTCATTCATGGAAGCCAGAGGAGCTCGAAAGCACTTTTTAAGCAAACTGTAAGCAGCATCAAAAAGAAACCAAATTAAACTTCAGAATTCAAAAAACCTTGAGTTTGAGCCTGCTGATATATTTTTGTTTCCAGCTATATGACCAGCTAACTGGTCCTCTTTTTCCTCAGCTTCACTGACTGCTATTGTGGATCTTGTTTTTTTTTTTTTTTTCAACTGAAAAAGGGACTTTTTTTCCCCATAATATTTTATTGTCAAATTGTTTTCCATACAACACCCTGTGCTCTTCCCCTTAAGTGCCCTCCACCATCACCACCACCTCTTTTCCCCCCTCCCCCTTCCCCTTCAACCCTCAGTTCATTCTCAGCATTCAATAGTCTCTCAAGTTTTGCATTCCTCCTTCTCCCCAACTCTCTCTCCCTCCACCGCTCCCCCTGGTTCTCCATTAGGTCTCTCTTGTTTTCCTGCTAGACCTATGAGTGCAAACATATGGTTTCTGTCCTTCTCTGCCTGGCTTACTTCACTCAGCATGACACCCTCAAGGTCCATCCACTTTCCTACAAAGGGCCATATGTCATTCCCTCTCATTGCCATGTAGTACT
>NC_043708.1:114356954-114373887 GCF_006229205.1 Suricata suricatta | reverse complement strand
GCCTGCCGTTTCAGGAGATACTCTCTTAATGATATCTCTCAGTTTCCCTTGTTGTGCCTGTGAGTATTTTATTTCCCTACTCTGCAATATTTTGGACTCGCCTTCTTGCACACTTTGGCTTGTTTCTTGGTGTAATCCTATGAAGGAAAACAGACTGACAAACACTGAGGGAACAGAAGCACACATACACACAGACAAATCAAACAAAGAAACACACTACAGGGGGGAAAGAAAAGAAAGAAAATGGGAGGGAAAGAGACTTAAAGAAGAGAAGAAGAGAAAATAAAAAGAAAAGAGAAAGAAGAAAAGACAAAAAATATATATATATAAGGGCGTTGGAGACAACAAAGGACAGTAGACCGTTTAATAGTGTATGACCAGTTGAGGGGAGAGGTAAGGATGAGATACCAGAGAATATATCTGGGTTGCGAGAAGGTGAAAAAGTAAGGGAGAAAGGAGAAAGGAATATAAGGAGTAAAATTTAAAGGAATTGAGTAAAGAAAAAGGGAAAAAAAGGTAATAATGACAAAGAAATAGTACGAAACTAGTGAAGAAAAAAAATTTTATATATTAAAAAAACAAACAAAAACAAAATAAAACAAAAAAACAAAAACGAAAAAAAAATTTAAAAAAAAAAGCAAGCAGCAGCTCCCCCTGGTGGATAGGCTTGGTTTGATGTGGTAAGTCTTGGAGTCTGTTTTCAGAGGCTCCGCCCCTGCCTGAGGTGAAATGAGCAGCAGGAGGTGAAGTGCGCACCTTCACAGACTCAATTGCGGAGTCCCCACCCCCAGTCAGGATCGATTGCAATGGGGGAAAGGAAAAAAACAAAAAGCAAAAAACTGAGTCTCTCTTAGTTTCCGATAGCTTTGCTCAAGACGCTGTGCGCTGCTGGAAATGAGCTGGGAGCTCCTACAGTCTAAGCACGCGCCCAGGCCTCCACCCGCCACCGACTCTTTGTTGGGGGTCGCGTAGGTGTGCGCCCTATTTTTTCCCTGTGGGCACCCAGGATTCGCCCAGTCAGTGAAGGGGGCAAGGTGTGCCGTGGAAATGCGGTCCGTGGTCCCATTCCCAAAACCAAGTTCGAATTGCTCGCGCCTGGCACAGTGGCTGCTCTGGGCCTCCCCAGCGCAGCCGCTTCTCACAGCCACAGACGCCTCTGATTCCCTGCCGAGATGGCTTAGGGCTGGAGGCTATTCCTTCTCTTGTGCCACCCCATTTCGGGATTCCGGCTACCTAGCAGTTATCTATGGAGTGGGTTTCTGTCTCCAAGAGCAGCCAAGCGTTCTATACCTCTTCCCCAGAGACAGTTCTATGAGCGTGTTCCAACTCTGTCTCTTCCCTTTGTCTCTCGGGTGCTGCCTGTTGTGGATGTTAAATGGGGTAACATCCTATAGAACCTCTTACAGTGGCTGAGACCATAACTATAAACATCTAATCAGCATTTCTTAGCCCTACAGTGGACCAAGTCCTATACTAACTCCATGCACATATCATTTTATTTAATCTTCAAACATCCCTCAGGTGTATTTTTATTCCTTCAATTGATAGATGAGGAAATCAAGTCATGGAGAGACACATATCTTATAAGTGGCCAAACTGGAACCTGAACACAGTTCTCTGATTCCTAACTGCATACTGGTAAAACTCTACTTAACTACTTTACACCTCTGCCTTCTGTGCAGTATATCCAACCCTGCTTATGTTCATAATATGATAACAGTTATGATATTCAACAACTAGAAAGCAATATTCTCTAGTAAGTCATGCACTTTTCTGACAAAGATGAATTTCACATTATTGTAATCAAAGAAACATGTAGTAGTTGTAAAATTTCTATAACAAATTTGTGTTCCAATAGCATGCCCCCTTGTGGTTGATGTTGCTAATGTAGGAGAAGGAACTGGGAGTAGGGAACAAAGTGGAATATAGCCATAAGGGCTGCCTCCAGTTCACTTGTGGGAGATGTTGGTCTGTGATGTCACTGCTAATCACCCAAGGGCAGCCCATGAGATATTAAGGAAGGACAGTTGGACCTGCTGCCTCCGAGCAGTTGTCTTGGGTGAATGTCTCTAAAGAGCGGGAGATAACCCATGCAAAAACGATTTCCCAAAGTCACAAGCAGAAAGTTGAGACCAATGTGGAGATACATAAGTGACATGTGATTTCATTTGCAGTTGGGGTATGGCAGAACCATGTTGCTAGATAACGAGTCACCTGATACCATAAAAAATAATGCCTCATTGTTTATGTAGGAAGAGTGGAACACTCCCTTGTCTTTATCCCTACAGTAGGACTTCATGTGTATGCCTCTACAGTGGCCCCCAGGGGGCAGATGGATGTACTTCACCACCCCCACTGACACTGGGCTTGGCCCATGGCTTACTTTACCAAGGATAGGTAGATGGTCTTAAAAAAAAAAAAAAAAGCATCTCACATTGCTGCAAGCCTCTCTGGAGCTTCAGGGTCAGCAGTGAGAAGAGCACGAATTATGAAGTGCTACTGATCTATGGAGTCGCCAGAAGGAGGATACATTGAGGGGATCCCATGAGCCCCAGAAGAGCACTGAGCAGCAGGTTGCAGCCAACCTGCAGACCTATGCACCTACAGTGTCTATACACTATACACTCCTGTCTGTCAGACTACTGCATACACTCTACTGCAATTTGCTCTGTCAGCCCTGCATAGAGCTCTCCAGAGTTGCCTTGTAGGGTCTGAGAAAGAGCCCTTACTGTTTGTTGGGTCACAAGGAGCATTTTGTAAACCTCACATTTTCATTTTCAGTAGCCCCAAATATTTACTGGAAAAGAAATGTGTAACATTCTGGAAAATCTATCTGATGCAGAAACAGAAACTCCTGGCACAGGTGGCCCCTGAGAAGTCTTCACAGCATGTTTCAATCTTTACTTTTGTTGTCTCATGATGAACCCAAATGTCACAGAGGCAGTTTCTAACTTGAAGTTTTGGTTCTTAGGAGGAACAAGCAAAGGACAACTTCTTGCAGCAATTGGGCATCTCTCCTCTGGAAACCTCCCTTACTTTCCCAAAGTGCCTGATGTTTTAATAACATGCTATGCCCATAAATTACTTCCATCATTACATTTAACAAACATCTCCCTCCTCCACCAGATGGGACCATATTGCCTTGTCTATATTCATTTGTTTCTTAAAATATTCAATAATTATTCATAATTGACCTGCTGCTACTGTACTTTGTTAATGCTATGTCCACATAGCAGTTCATATAGGAGACAAAATTCCCTGCCCTCATAGAGCTTACATGAGAATAAGCAGAGAGAAAGAAAATTTTAAATAATAAATAAGGATGTCATAGAAGATGGCAGAGTAGGAAGCTCCTGAAATCCATCCTTCCACCTAAATAATTATTGAACAGTTCACAACTGTCTGAAATAATTGCATAAATTTTCTAAGGCTACTATAACAAAGTAGCTTGAACGAACAGAAATACATTGTCTCACAGTGGTGAACACTAGAAGTCTGATTCATGTTAGTAGGCCCATGCTTTCCCTGACAACTCTAGGTGACCATCTTTTCTTGCCCCATCTAGTTTCTGATAATTGCCAACAATCCTTGCTTATGGGTGCCTCACTCCAGTGAGCTGGTTAACTTCTCTTTGTGTGTCTGTACATGTTCTTCCTTCTTTGCATATATAATTCTTTGTCCGAATTCCCCCTTTTATTAGAACACCAGTTATGTTAGATTAGGGCCCATCCAAATGAACTAATTTTAACTTAATGACCCTATGTCCAAATAAAGTCACAATTTCAGAAACCTAGGATTAGGACTTTAGCCTATCTTTTGGAGAGATGCAATTCAACCCATACATACCTTCTTTATTTCTCTTTGTTTTATGGTGCTTCATAGATATTGCAGTTTTTATAAATTGAAGGACTGTAGCAACCTGAATGGAGCAAGTCAATTGGCATGCCATTTCTCCAACAGCATTTGTTCATTTGGGGTCTCTGTGTTACATTTTGGTAATTTTCACAATCATTCAAAATTTTTCACTATTATTATTATTGGTGTTGTTATGGTAATTTTTGATCTGTGATCTTTGATGTTACTATTGTAATTTCTTTGGGACACCACAAATCATGTGTTTAAAAGACAGTACATTTAATTGATAAATGTTGTGTGTGTTCTTACTGTTCCACTGAACCCCTTCCCTCCCCCTCTCCTTGGGCTTCCCTATTTGAGACATAACAATTTGAAATTAGATAATAACACTACAGTGGTTTCTATGTGTTAAAGTGAAAGGAATAATGGCACATCCCTCAATTATTAAGCTTAGTGAAAAAGGTATGGCAAAAGTCAAGATAGACTAAAATCTAGGCCTCTTGCACTAAACACCCAAGCTGTGAAGGCAAAGGAGAAGTTTTTGAAGAAAATTTAAAGTTCTACTCCAGTGAACACACAAATGATAAGAAAGTGAAACAGCCTTGTTTGTGATATAAAGTTTGAGTAGTCTGGATAGATCAAACCAGTGACAACATTCCCTTAATATGAAGTCTAATCCAAAGCAAGTCCTGACTCTCTTCAATTCTATGAAGGCTGAAAGAGGTGAAGAAGCTGCAGAAGTTTGAAGCTAGTAGAGGTCGGTTCATGTGGTTTAAGGAAAAGAAGCTGTCTTCATAACATGAAAGTGCAAGGTAAAACAGTAAGTGCTGATGTAGAAGCTACAAGAAGCTGTCCAGGAGATCTAGATCAAATAACTAATGAAGTGGATATAATAAATAATAGATTTTCAGTTTAGAAAAAAGACTTCTATTGGAAAAAGTGCCATATAGGACTTTCATAGCTAGAGAGGAGAAGTCAATGCCTGGCTTCAAAGTTTAAAAGAGGTTGACTCTATTGCTCAGAGCTAATGTAGCTGGTAACTTTAAGTTGAAGCCAATGTTCATTTACTATTTGAAAAATCCTTGAGCCCTTAAGAATTATGCTAAATCTAATCTGCCTATGCTCTACTAGTGGAAAAGCAAAGTCTTAGTGACAGAACATTTGTTTACAAAATGGTTTAGCCCACTGTTAAGACCTACTGCTTAGGGGGAAAAAGATTTATTTCAAAATACTATTGTTCATTGACAATGTACCTGGTCACCCAAAATCTCTGATGGATGGGATGTACATGTTTTCATGCCTGCTAACATAACATCTATTTTGCAGCGCAGGCATCAAGAAATAATTTTAACTTTCAAGTCTTATTATTCAGGAAAAAATTTCTCAAAGACTATAATTTCCATAGATAGTGATTACTGTGATGATTCTGGTAAAAGTCAATTGAAATTTTTTGGAAAGGATTCACCATTCTAGATGCCAAATAGAACATTCATGATTCATGGGAAGAGGTCAAAATAGCAACATGAATAGAAATTTGGAAGTTTATTCCAACTCTCATGAATGACTTTGAGACGTTCAAGACTTCAGAGGAGGAAGTAACTGTAGATGTAGTGGAAACAGCAAGAGAACTAGAAGTGGAACCTGAAAATGTTACTGAATTGCTGCAATCTCATGATAAAAATTTAACTGATGATGAGTTGTTTCTTAGAGATGAGCAAAGAAAATGGTTTCCTGATATGAAATCTACTCCTGGTGAAAAGGTTGTGAAAACTATCAAAATGACAACAAAGGACTTAGAATATTACATAAACTTAGTTGATAAAGTATTTTGAAAGAAATTCTACTGTGGGTAAAACATTATCAAAGAGCATCACATGCAACAGAGAAATTGTTCATGAAAGGAAGAGTCAATTGATGTGGAAAACTTCATTGTTTTTTTGTTTTAAGAAATTGTCACAGCAACCCCAACCTTCAGCAACTACCATCCTGATCAATCAGCAGCCATCAACATGGAGGTAATTTGCTCCCCCAACAAGATTATGACTTGCTCAAAGCTCAGATGCTGGTTAGCATTATTTTTAGCAATAAAGCATTTTAAAATTAAGATATGTACATTGTTTTTTAGACATAATGCTATTGTACAACTAATAGAGTATAGGATAGTGTAAACAAAACTTTTATATTCACTGAAAAATCATAAATGCATTTAATACACTGTATTACAATATTTGCTTTATTCTGTGGTCTGGAATCAATCCCACAATGTCTCTGAAGTATTCCTGTGATGATTTTGGAAATATGGAATGTGGAAAAACACTTGCAGGAGCCCAGGAAGATATTAATAAAGAAGTTGATTATTTTGGGCATTTCTTATACTCCCAGCCTTGTGGCAGATAAAAATGGAGATATCAATCTACCTTTATGTGCAAATTCCTGCTAACAAGGTGGAAAGCAGGGATCTTGCCCTCCAAAAAATTGTGTGTGTGTTCATTACTGATCACTGTGTCTGATCACTAAGGGATTAGCACAGAAACTAGCCATTGTTTTAATCCCTGAAGGATGAAGTAGCTTCCAGGAAATTTAATGAAACTATTTATTTCTCCCCCCACCCCCACTTTTGGGAGACAAACACTTAAAATCTTTTTCAAAATACTGGTTTACCATAGATATAATAGAAGAGAAACATCAATGACCACACACAAAAAGAAATGCACACTGCACACACACACACACACACACACACACACACACACACACACACATTGGAAAAGTCAAAAATTAATGGCTCCAAGTCTCTCAGTCAGTGATATTTAATAATCCCTGAGGATGGGGGGATTAAATCTCAAGGGTTATTGCAACATAATACTCAAAATTCCCAGTTCTCAACAAAAATTTACAAAACATACAAATAAATGGGAAAATATGGCCCATTCACAGGTGAAGAAATTAAAAATAATATGATAGAAACCATTCCAGAAACTTAGACATTAGAATTATTAGTCAAAGGTACTAAAATCACCTGTCTTAAATGTGATCAATGAGAAAAAGGAAATCATAGACAAAGAACAAAAAGAAATCAAGAAAATTATGCATAAACAAAATGATGCATAAATAAAATAAGAATATCAATAAATATAAATTATTAAAAAAAGAAAAAAGAAATTTAAAAAAGGAGTGAAGTAGACATTATGGAGCTGAAAACTACCATAACTGAAATAAAAACTATGAGAACTCACAGCAGATTTGAGTAGGCAGACGAAAGGGTGAGCAAACTTGAAGGTAAGACATTTGAAATTATCAAGTCTGAGGAGCAGAAGGAAAAGTGAATAAAAACGAATTAAAAGAGCCTGTGAAACCTGAGAGAACCATCAAACATAGCAACATATGTATTATAGGAGTCCCAGAAGAAGATAGAGAAAAAGAGGCAGAGAAAATATTTGAAAAAATATTGTCCAAAAACATTCCAAATCTGAGGAAATACATGAATATACATGTCTAAGGAAATCCATGAACTATAAGCAGGATAAACTTAAGATCTACACTAAGAAGACTTATAGTCAAATGGTCAAATCCAAAAGACAAAGAGAAACTATTGAGAGCAGCAAGAGAGGAACAATTCATCTCATAAAAGAGATAATCAAAGTCACATTGCCAAGATGGTGGACTATAAGACCCAGCCTGTCCCCTCTCAAAGATGAACAATTGGACAGCAATCCAAAAATAAAAGCATCTCTGAGGGAAGACTACAGTCTACTTAATAATTTCCGTGGAACAAAAAACTTGAAAAAAAACACACAAAATATAAAGAAAAACAATTTCATTTTACCTCTATCCTCCATTGCCCAAGCCAGCACTGCTCAGAGGGAACTTCTTAGCTAAAATGAGCTCCCTTCACCAGGAAAGAGAATGGATTGAGCAGCCTACTTCCCCAGTCTTTCAGGGCACCACACACATAGGACCTACTTGAGTTTCACCCCATCCAGAAACCTGGAAAACCTGAGACATACAGAGATGAATATGAACAAGAAAGAAAGTAGGACCCACCAGTATCAGCTACACAGCAAGACAGACTGCAGTTCGTAGTGACCTCTGCACATAACTCTGGTAGTTTCACCTCTGAAGATACCAATGACCAACATGTTGCTGCAGATCACCTGAAGATTTACCAGTTGTTGCCTCAAAGGTATTTGTGTTCCCTGCTAGCCCCACCCATAGCCCAGGACCTGCCTCAGTAGCCAGCCCAGGCTGCTTCAACTGTGTAAGTGCAAGAAACAAACCTAGACCCTTACAGCTGACTCCCACATTTGTGTATGTGCTATGGGATAGCCCCTCTGATATCTACTCATGTATTGCTGGCCTAATATGTGTCATTGACTTCCATTGCCATGTGCACATACATGACAGATTCTGTAATCACAGAAGTGCATACCAATATCCAAGGCCCCCATACTTACTTATGGGCCTACTATTGGCCCTATCTCCTATCAGTGACCTGCACCACTGGGCTCACCTGAAGCTAGCCCTTCCAGCTGTACACCTGCATGCCTCTAGCCTATCTCCTAAAACGAGCCTCCCATCATGCACCTGTGGCAAGAACAAGTAGACATTGTAGCATACACAGACAACCAGCGCTTCAGTAGCTGCAGTGCAACCTCACTTGGCCCCACCCCTTGATGCTTCTCCTGGCCCCCAACACTATGTGTGTATTTGCAAATGGCCTCACCACCACAAGGCACATGTAGCTGCCCCCTACAGTGAAGTATGTGTACATCATCAGCTCTGACCACCAATTCTGCCAACCCTGGCCCCTAACCACAGAATCTAGGGACAATACTGAGGACCACAATAGCCTTTGTAGCCTCTGTGGACTATCCATGACAGTCACCAAGGACCACACACTGTCAATGCTATGGACTTCAGAAGACTGAGCCAACAAGTTACCCTGTACCCCAGAACAGAGCTGCCCCATTCTCCCAACACTTCATGCCCTGCACCACTATACCTAGGTCACAGCACACTCCAGCATGCTCTCACCTGAAGGTAAAGATTTTTCCTTCCAGAAGTCAGTCCATTAAATGTGGAAGAGGTGAATGCTTATTCAAATGTGCAGAAACCTACACAAGACTAGTGGGATCATAAAGAATCAGGAAAACATGATTCCACCAAAGAAACAAAATAATCTTCTCTAGCTTCTCTAGACACCTTATAATTAAAGTGTCTAAAATCAAGACAAAGAATTTTAAAATGAGCAAGGGAAAATAATTTCTCTCATACAAGGGAACCCCCCCAAGGCCATCAGAAGATTTCTCAGCAGGAAAAGTGTTGAAGGAAAAAAACTGCCAACCAAGAATACTTTACTCAGAAAAACAAAACTTTAGAAATGAAGGAAAAATAAAGATGCCCCAGACAAACAGATGCTAAAGAAGTTCATCACTATTAGACTTGCCTTGTGAGAAATGCTAAATGAAGTTCTTCAAGCAGAAATGAAGACATACTTATTAGTAACAAACATGAATGAAAGTATAAAACTCACTGGTAAATTTAAGTACACAGTTAAATTCAGAATACTCTAATACTAAAATAGTGTAATGTGAAACACTTAATTCTAGTATAAAGGTTAAAATACAAAGTACTAAAAATAAATATAGCTATAAAATATGTTAACGGATACACAAGATTAAAAGATGTATATTGTGGCATCAAAAACATAAAATAGGGGCTACCTGGGTGGCTCAGTTATTAAGTATCTGACTTTGGCACTAGTCATGATCTCACTGTTCATGAGTTTGAGTCCCACATCAGGTGAGCATGAGCCCTGCCTTGAGTTAGCTCGAGCCCTACTTCAACCCCACTTCTGGTAAAACATGAGCCTTGCTTAGGATGAGCCCCACTTCTCTCTCTCTCTCTCCCCCTCTCACTCACTAGTGCCTCTCTCAAATTAAATAAATAAATATAAAGAAAGAAAGAAACCAAGAAAGAAAGAAAGAGCAAAAGCACAGACTTTTTGTAAGCAATTGAAGCTAAGTTGTTATGAGCTTAAAATAGATTATTGTGACTATAAGATGTCTATGAAAGCCTTAGGGCAACCAAAATACAAAAACGATATAGCAGATACCATAGTAGAGATATACACATGATAAAGAAAAGAGAATGAAAGCAGACCACTATAGAATGCCATCAATTTACAAAGTCAGAGAACAAGGGAGGGAGAAAGGAACTACAAAATAGTGAGAAAACAATTAACAAGATGGCATAAGTAAGTCCTTCACTATCAAAATTACTTTATTTTTTACAGGGTGCCTGGGTGGCTCAGTTGGTTAAGCATCCGACTTTGGCTCAGGTCATGATCTCACGGTTTGTGGGTTTGAGCACCACATCGGGCTCTGTGCTGACAGCTAGCTCAGAGCTTGGAGACTGTCTTCAGATTCTCTATCTCCCTCTCTCTTTGACCCTACCCTGTTCATGCTCGCTCGCTCTCTCTCTCGCTCGCTCTCGCTCTCTCTCTCTCAAATAAATAAAAACAATAAAAAAATTCAAAATTACTTTATTTTTTAAATTCTATTTATTTATTTTTGAGGGAGAGGCAGAGAGGAGAGTGAGAATCCCAAGCAGGCTCTGTACAATCAGCATAGAGGCTGACATGAGCCTCAAAAGCATAAAATCATGACATAAGCAAAACTCAGGAACCAGATGCTCAAACTAAGTCACCAAGGTGGCCCTATTAATAATTACTTTTAATGTAAATGGACTAAATTCCCCAATTAAAAGGCCCACAGTGGCTAAATGGATTTTAAAAAAGACCAACTATATGCTGTTGTTGGAGCCGCCGAGTTTTGGCTGCCTCAGGCAAGGATATATCGCTCTCCAGGGAGTAACCAGAAAAACAAGATTTACATCTGGAGGCTAGGAGAGTGCATTTCCTGGTCCAGGATTTCAGAGACTGTCCTACTGAGCCAGATGAAAAAAGCCAAAATGATCAAAAGATCAAACCGCATTTTGGATTATCCAGCGCCAAGCTTCCCCTCCCCAGCATTGCAGAGGCAAGTCTGGGCGCCTCTTTTGATGCTGTGTCCGGAGTTTCAGTTTCGTTTTCCCCTTTCTCTAATATTCATTTGACTCTGTTACCTGGCAACCGACCTGGGTCAGTTCCCCGCCCCAAACCCTATATAAGAAGAATTACTTTCTTAATAAAAAAGGGGGGCTTGATCAGATGCCGTGTGCTGTCTTCACTCTCTGTGCTCCCCCTTCCTGCCCTTTCTCTCCCTCTCTCACGATCAAGAACCCGCAAGTGTTCACCGCCCCGCTGGCCAGAGCTGGCAGGGCCGGGACACGACATGCTGTCACAAGAGACTCACTTCAACATCAAGGACATACATAGGCTCAAAATAAAGTGATGGGAAAAGATACTTCATACAAATGCATACTAAAGAAAGCAGGGGTAGCTATAGTTGTATACACCTTAAATCAAAACTGTAAAGAGACACAGAAAATCGTTGTATAATGATAAAGGAGTCAATTCAACAAGAGATTATAGCAATTGTAAATATATGTGCACCCTACTTCAGAGCACTTAAATATGTTATTAACACGTGTGAAGGTAGAACTAGACAACACTATAGTATTTATAGTAGACTTCAAGGCCCCACTTTCAAAAATGGAAAGATCATTCAGAGAGAGCATCAAAAAGGAAATATTGGATCCAAACTATATTTTGGAACAAATGGACCTAACAGACTATACAGAACATTCCATTCAATAGCAAAATGCCCATTCTTCTCAAACACTAACCACAGATTTTCTGGAATATGTCATATATTAAGTCACAAAACAAGTCTTAACAAATTAAGAAGAATTGAATTCATATCAAGTATCTTTTCCAGTCACAGTGGTATAAAACTAATAGCTAATAACAAAACTAATAGCTAATAACAAAATTCACAAATATGTGAAAATGAAACTACATGCCCCTGAAGAACCAATGAGTCAAAAAAGAAATCAAAAGGGAAATAAAAAGGCATCTTGACACAAATGGACACATAGTATACCAAAAACTATGGGCTATAGCAAAAGCAGTTCCAATAGGGAAATTTAGAGCAATAAATACCCACATCAGAGGGAAAAACAAGTCTAAAATATGTAACCTAACATTACACATCAAGGAACTAGAAGAACAAACACACTAGAAGAACATTACACATCAAGGAACTAAAAGCACAAAGATAGCAGAAGGGAGGAAATAACAAAAGATTAGAGCAGAAATAAATGAAATAGACTAGAAAAGCAATAGAATGGATCAATGAAACTAAGTGCTATTTTTTAAAAATAAATAAATAAAAATTAAAAACCTTTAGCTAGACTAAGAAAAAAAAGAAGACTCAAATAAATAGGAACAAAAAAGGAAATATTACAATTAATACCAAAGAAGTACATAGGACCATAAGAGCCTACTACAAACAGTTATGACAACAAATTAGGCAACTTAGAAAATATGAACAAATTCCTAGAAACATACAACCTACCAAGACTGAATCACAAAAAAATGGAAAACCTGAATAGACTCATAACTGGTATGGGAGATAGAATCAATATGTTTCCTAGAAACATACAACCTACCAAGACTGAATCACAAAGAAATGGAAAACCTGAATAGACTCATAACTAGTATGGGAGATAGAATCAATAAGGAAAAATCTCCCAAAAAAGAAAATCCCAAGACCAGATAGCTTCACTGGTGGATTCTACCAAAAATATCAAGAATTATTAAAGTCAGGGCACCTGGGTCGCTCAGTCAGTTAAGCATCCGACCTCAGGTCAGGTTGTGATCTCACAGTCTGTGGGTTTGAGCCCCACATAGGGCTCTGTGCTGACAGCTCAGAGCCTGGAGCCTGCTTCAGATTCTATGTCTCCCTCTCTCTCTGCCTATCCCCAACTCAGGCTCTGTTTCTGTCTCAATAATAAATAAACATAAAAAATTTAAAAAATTATTAATGTCAATCCATCTCAAAGCTTTCTAAAATATCAGAGAGGAGAGAACACTTCCAAACTGGTGAATTTTACAAAACATGTAAAACATTAAATAAATGCTTTAATGTTTTTAATTAAAAACATTTAAAGAAAAATTAACACTAGTCCTTCTCAAACTATTCCCAAACATGAAGAGGATGCAATTCTTACTTATTCTATGAAGTCAGCATTACCTTGATATCAAAACCAGGTAAGGACACTACAAGAAAACTACAGACCAATATCCTTTATGAAACCTGGCACCAAATGTGTAAAATTAAGGAAGCCATTGCCTCTCCAAACAGGAAACAAATGGAAAGATGCTAAGACTCAGGCAAAAGAGGACAAGGCCAGAGAAGGAACAGAAACACAGAGAGCACCATTCAGAAAACAAAAATTAAAATTAAAAAGCACCAAATGATGAAAAATGTTTTCCATGAGAAAAGGAAAGGAAGTGAAGGTTATATAAGTGTTGTTTTAAATAAGAATTCTAGACTGATTTAGCTCTTTATATGATATGAATGTGCACATTTATTTAAAATTAATCATTAAACAACTAAGCAGATCAAAACAAGTAACATACACAATGTTAGGTGGTATCAAGTGCTATAGGGGAAATATAAGCAAAAAGGAGATGGCTGGGAATCAATTTATAACTGGGAAGGCAATATTTTAAGAATATAAAAGATGAGGAAGCAAGACCAATCTCTTAATGATCTGTGTGAAAAGTCATGGGAAGAAGAAATAGAAACTAGAGAGGCCTGGAGGCAGAAGTTTGCTTGATGTGTCCATGAAAGCTAAGGAGGCCAGTGTGGCTGGAGCCAAGTGGGCAAAGAATAGAGTGATAGAAAGTGAAATTAGAAGTGAGGGTGGCGAGATGGGTAAGGCATACATGCAGGCAGTGCAAGACTGAGTTGTGCTGAGCAAAGTGGAAATCCTCAGTGGAGAATGAATGCTTGGGGTTGAGTAAGAATGGAAACAGAACAATTTGGAGATAACTGCAATACACAGGTGGGAAATGTTGGCTAGGATTCGGGGGCAGTGGTAAAGATTATGGAAACTGGCCACATTTAGAAAAAGTATGAAAAGCAGCTGGCTGTGGGGTATAAGAAAAAGCAACAGCTCCAGCTGGTTCTAAGATTTTAGGCCCTGAATGTCTGAGAAAATGAAATTTTATGAAAATGAGAAAGTGAGATTGGGGAAGGATGGAATCAGAGTTTCCTTTGGGACATATTAAGTTTGAGATGCCTGTTTTATCTCAGTGGTGAGGGGAGCAGGGCAACTGGATATGGGAGAAGCCCAGGAGTAGTTGGATGTAGGTGGAATTCAGAGCGTGAGCTTGGATGAAACCACTCTCAAAGAGTCAGAGAATGAAATGGCCAAAACATCTTCCAGTGTTTGGGGACTGGAAGATGAAGAGGGGTTACAGAAGGAGACCAAGGAAGAGTGGCTGCATGGGTAGGAGGAGAATTTCAAGGAGTCAAACAGGAAAAGGACCCTCGGTAAAGGGAGAGGTTACCTTTACCATGTAGTACCATGTGCTACTAACAGTCTAGGTTAGAAGAGAACCAGGAGCATCACTGGCTTCTCCCAAGGATGGATACCAAGATATCTTGCAGTGGACTCAAGAGAAAAATGAAAAGGGGCCAATACAAGTCAAGGATGGCAAGGAAAGACCATGCTTTCAAAGAGTTTGTTAAAGAAAGCAGAGGAAAAGGAAGAGAGCCATGGAGATATGTGGCTAGCTGAAGGTCTTCATGAGAAGAGAGATGGCAGCATGTTGGATCTTGAAAGGAACAATGAAGTGAAGAGTAAAAACTAAATTATGCAGGAGAGAACTGTAGCTCTGGCACTAGGTGGAAGGACTGGCCTCCACTGAGAGTGGGAATGTCCCCCATATAACTGGAAGATAGGATGCACTAGGCAGTCACAGTGGTCATTGCTTGTGAAAGCTCCCACATGACTGCTTTTATCTTGTCACAAAGGTGAAGCAAGGTCATCAACTGTGGGAAAGTAAGGCAAGGGTGCTGGAGGCTCAAAGAGAGATGAGGTATGCAGGAGTCATCAAGAATCATGGGCAGATGAGGCGCAGGAAGAAGCTGTGTGGTAGGCAGCACTGAGGGTCCATGATGAAGGAAGGGCTGTGGCTGGGAGTCAAGACAGCAATACTTACTGCTCTGCTCCATTGCCTGTGCATGTGGGATGGGGCTGCAGGGAGTAGGATTAACCTGGTGGCAGGTGTTGCTTGCCAAAGGAAGACAGACTATGCAGCCAAATAGAGGCAAGGGAGCTGAGGATTAATACACAGAGATCATCATAATAATAGTAATTAAATGTAGGTGTTTAAGGAGGAAAGGGAAAATGTAAAGATGGGTGGGTCTGCAAGAAGGGCTGTTGACTTGCGTCATAGAGTTATCAGCAACAACAAACTTTAGGGCAGGGTCCAGGACTGGGATACATTTATTTTGGGAGGTACACAACGACTTTAAGGGAGCTAAAGCATGTGGGTAGTATTAAGAGACTCAATTTCCAGATCTTTCATACATCATTCAAGTGAGCTGTTTTCTCAGCCGTAAGAAATGGATGTCCTAGGGCCCATAGAAAGAAACTAAGGAAGGTGGCTCCTGGATCACAGCCCTGTAGATGTTGAAAATCATGCAGATGTTGGGAAAGTTTCTACTTGGACTGATCCTAGTAGATCCCCAAGAAATCCCCAACAGAGGGAGGAAGACAGGTGAAGATGGATTGCTGCCTACCTCAGGACCCATGGGGATGCCTGCCAGGGCCACACACACTGCTTGGCATACCAAGCCAGGACCCTCTGTGTTCCCCTAAGATCACTAGTTTGGCTTTGAGTCTGCACAAAACAGCTTCTCGATATTTCTACAGGGTCATCCTAGGACAGACATCACCTCATCCCATGAAACGTACTTACATCAGCCCAGCATACAGCACTGTACAAGAGGACCAGCTGAGTGTCCATCTCTGGGCTGATTACCTCACCTATGGCCCCAATGAATTCTGAAAAAAAAAAGTGACTAGTTCATACATTTAATTTAATATGTAAAATTGCTCATTCTAAATTAAAATAGTTCCTAAGAATGCAATTGCTACCATATGTCAACATTCTTAAAAGCATTCCATCATTCCTTTAAATCTATACATTTAGGTTTAAATACTGTAATATCAATTTATCTAAAAATATATATCAAATTCCTTTTCAAATATCTTAGCAGGAGGACATATACCTGGACTCTAACCCCTACCATGGGCATCTGATCCAGGACCCTAGGAAGGATGGCTCCTGAGTGAGTGTAGGAGAATGAACAATTAAAGGAAGGCTAGCTAGGCTGTCCCTTATTGGAATGAAAGAGACACATGGCAGAAGATGCCCAGAGGGGACTTTCTGCCCAGAGGGGGGCTGAGATGGCCATGTAGGAAACAACAGGAAGTAGCAGTGGTTCTCAGGGCAAGGGGCTGCCCTGGGCCATGAGGCAATGCCAAAGGGACAGGCACAGCACTTTTAGGTGGACAGCGGTCCTAGAATGACCCTGTAGCATTATCAGACAGTGGAGCATCAAGAGGATGTTCTGTTCTGTGAAAGGGAATGTAAAGAGAAGAAGCCAGCAGGGTCAGTTTTGAAATTTGAATTTATTGTCAACATTTGAGAGCTGAAAATTTTTCATAGAAAAATAGTGATACTTGATTTTTTTTTAATCAGATAAATGCAGGCATTAAGCCTACTTCCCTGCAGGGAGAAGATGCATCACAGCTATACAGGTATTTCCCTACCTCTGATCCAGCACACCTGCCCTCTCTCTATGCCAACAATTCCTACTTTTCCTACACCCACCACTCTGCTTTCCCTGAGTTCAGCATACCTGCTCTCCTGTCCGGGGCCCCGCCAAGTTTTCTGTCTGCCTCAGGCAAGGATTATCACTCCGTTGAGTGAGCCAGTAAACAAGATTTGCATCTGGAGGCTGGAGATTGCCATTTCCTGGTCAAAATAACTTTGGCGACTGTCTTGCTGAGCTAGACGTGAGTGGCCAAGGCACACAAAAGATCAAAACCGTAT
>NC_043708.1:114328839-114356854 GCF_006229205.1 Suricata suricatta | reverse complement strand
CATACCTGCTCTCCTGTCCGGGGCCCCGCCAAGTTTTCTGTCTGCCTCAGGCAAGGATTATCACTCCGTTGAGTGAGCCAGTAAACAAGATTTGCATCTGGAGGCTGGAGATTGCCATTTCCTGGTCAAAATAACTTTGGCGACTGTCTTGCTGAGCTAGACGTGAGTGGCCAAGGCACACAAAAGATCAAAACCGTATCAGTGTTAGTTCTCCATCCCCCAAGATTGCTGAGGCAAAGTCGGGGCACTTCTTTGATACGCATTTGACTCTGTAGCCTGCCTAGGTCAGCTTGCCTTGTCTTCCCTCCCTGAAGACTATATAAAGAACAGTTCTTTGAATAAACGGAGAACCGTGAGTTCTGTCTTTACTCTTTGCGTCTCCCTCTCCTGCCCCCCTTTTCTCTCCCTCCCTCAGGAAAAGGACCCGCGATGATTCTCCTCTTGCCCTGCTGGTCGGGGTGGACGAAACAGGTACCACCGATCGCTGGGGACGAGTGGCCCCAGCCATTCGGGTTACGACAATTTGTGCCTCAACGCGGGGCTCAGTAAAGTAACACGACACTGAGGTCGGGTTATGACACTCTCCCTCTACCACATCTGACCTCCCTCCACCTACCACCAGCCTTCCTTAAATCCACCACTACTGGGGTCAATGTGCACTTATCCCCAGATGGCACTCTTCATGGTTGTCATTTTGTTGCTTATGTCTACCAGCTGTCTCCAGATGAGACCCTTAAGTTTGGACACTTAATCTAGAGACTTGTCCCAGTCTCTTATATAAGGGAAAGTGCTCAGACCTCTGAGGAATTATCCACTCTTGGTCAGATTCCTTTTATGTGGGTTTTAATAAGTGCCTCAGGAAAATACTAGGGACAGCTTGCATCTTCACAGGGGATCCTGAGAATGGAGAGGGTGGGATTGTAATTCTTCATTAGTAGGCATATTTGCAGTGGTAGGGGAACACTCTAGATCAGGTGGTGGCCCAAATCAGCGCATCTCCAATTCATATGTGCAGGCAGTCACCTGTCATCTTGTCCAGGTACAGGTTCCACCTTGGCCGGTCTGGGTAGCCAACGCGTACATATTTACAAGCTCAAAGGCTGCTGACACCCAGGCTCCACCTGAGATGGAGGGGCTGCATACTGTCAATGCAATGCATCTCTTTTCTTTTTCTTGGAATTCCTATCGCTACCAGGCTAGAGTTCCTGGGTCTCACCCAAATCTCTTCTCTTTTTTCATGATTCTTTTCTTTTGCACTTTTGCTCTGTACTTTTAGTTAGCTCTTTCACTTGGCTTCAAACCCACTAACTCAGGCCTAACACTGACTTTTATTTTACCTCAGTATTCAGTATTTTTTTAAGTTATGGGTTTTAGTTTCAGAAAGTACTTTTTATTCAATGCTTAAAATATCCTGAAGTGCACTTACCACTTATTATTATCGTATGTCTCTGTGACATGATGTGATGAATCTTGTCTGAGGCTTAGTCCCCCAAATGTGCTACTTGTTTTTTTGTGAAGTGCCACAGAGCTAGAATCCAGCAAAATGACCAGTCCTCAGGCCATGGAAGGTGAAGGACCCTCAGCCTGGGCACTGCAGGGCCCTTCTGAGGCTACTCTCCAGCACCAGAGGCAGGGAAGGCCTTTTCCAAAGAGGTTGTACACTGTCCCACTGCAACCTGACAGCCTGCCAGTACCACAGCAATCAAACTGCAGGAGCTCTCCCAACCTAATGGGGGATACAGCATCTCTCTGCTGCTGTCATTTCTATTTCTCTGACCTAGTGCATTCTCATCTTGCACAATGATGGAGCTGGGATTCAAACCCAGACTCACCTTCTCTAGAACTTGAACTCTTAATTCCCACAAATGCTCATTTTATTAAACCTAACTGCAATCTGCTAGACCAGGTTCTACCCTCCACAATATTTTGATCCTGGATATTTTAGGAAAGGATGAGTGAAAACAAAAATGAGATCATGTAGACAGAAAAGCAAATGTGAAATATTTCTGACTTTTACCATCCTGAGAAAGCGTCTTTGTCAGGGGTTACATCAGCCTGTACTTTGCCCAAGCATCTCCTGCAGGGCAAGTGGCAGGGAGAGGACTACAAAGACCTAGAAAAAGAAGGTAAATAAGAACAAGCCAGCCTTGAAAACTGACTCCCATACCAAGGCTGAACAATAATACAGATAATGATGAGCATCCAAGAAGTCAGAAAAAACCCCACAAAATTATGTGCATAAATTACCATTCTTTGAATTTAACATCCAACACAAGAATAATCCATTTAACTTGAAAATTGCCTGAAAATTCTTCCCATTCAAGCAAATGAGGCTGAAAAGATAAGGTTTACATGGAGAAAGGCTTTCAGGGAATTTTCAGTCATTAGCAATATATTGCAAGTACATTTATGGGGAAACCTAAGAAAGCTGCCCACAAAAGCAGGTCTGGGCTCATGTGTGGCTCCCACAGCTCTTTGTCAATGGCAGACAGGAAACTGAAGGAAAGCGGGGAAGGCAGATATTAATGGGATTACCCTGAATGGAAATATTTATTAAGACTGAGAAAGACAAATACCATATGATTTCACTCAAAAATAGAATCTAAAAAACAACAATAGGCAGCAAATGAATAAACAAACAAAAAGAATCAGGTCTATAAATACAGAGAACAAACTGATGGTTGCCAGAAGACAGTGGGATAGGTGTTTGGGCAAAATGGGTGGAGGGGAGAGGGAGATCTTAGCACTCAGTTATGGTATAAATAAATCATGGGAATAAAAGGCACACCATAAAGAATACAGTCAATGATATAATAATAGTGATGTATCAGGACAAATGGTAGTTACACTTGTGATGAACACAGTATAATATATAAACTTGCCAAATCACTATTTTGTACATGTTAAACTAATGTAACATTGTTTGTCAACTATACTCAAATTAAAAAAAACAAACATTTAGGGGAACCTGAGAGGCTGAGTTGGTTAAATGTCTGACTTCGGTTCAGGTCATAATCTCACGGTTCATTGGTTTGAGCCTCACTTTGAGTTTTGTGCCAACAGCTCAGAGCCCGGAGTCTGCCTCAGATTCTGTCTCAATCTCTCTCTGCCCCTCCCCCACTTGCACACCATGTCTCTCTCTCTCTCTCCCTCCTCCCCCCAAATATAAATGAGCTTTAAAAAAACACTTGAAATGATGAGCACTAAGCAATGTTGTATCATTATATTGTAGAACCTAATATAACACTGTATAAACTAATATAATTAATATGGTTGTATATTAATTATACTTCAATTAAAAAATAAGAATTAAAGACAAAACAATACAAAAAGGAAATATTTCCTAACCAATCGACAGAGAGGTACTATCTGAGACCATCAGGGCCTCCTACAGCCTCAGCCCTTTGGGCCCTATTCTCCCTGAAACAACTGAGTAATTAACAATGGCACATTGGGTGAAAAGAGAGAGGGGGCTGCTCTTTCTGTTTCAGAGGTTCTGTGTCTGTTCTGATAGCACTAAACAAAGATGGAACATCGATATTAAATTGACTCAATTCAATGTTAAATATTGTTTAATAGTGTTGTTAAAGAGGTGCTAGGGTGGCTCAGTCGGTTAAGTGTCCAACTTTAACTCAGGTCATGATCTCATTGTTTTTGAGTTCGAGCCCCACATCAGGTTCTGCTTTGGATCGCTCTCTCTCTCTCTCTCTCTCTCTCTCTCTCTCTCTCTCTCCCTCACTCTCAAAAATAAACATTTAAAAATTCTTTTAAAATAGTGTTCCTGTTAAAGATAAGCAAAGGTCAAAATGAAGGAGAAAACCCAAAGAATAAGAAAAATTTAAAAGAGCAAATCTAATCCCAAAAAGATACTCTTCTAAAACCTAGCTGTGCACATGTTGGAATTTTCACTGAAGCCCGGTCCAACCAAATTAGAAAGGTAAGTCCATCTAGATCTAGTTCTTTCAACTCTGGAGACTGTGAGATAAGCAAAAATTCAATAGCATGATCCTGCCAGTTAGAATCTAAGTCTTTGGCATGTCCTGAATTATTTGATATTTTTCTTAGACCATTGGAAGAAGAAAAATGTCACAAACAAATATGAATAGTATTTCCTACCTGTTCTCAGCTCAGAATTACCAAACCCAAATCATGGAAGAATAATACTAGAAGAATATAACTAGAGAGGTAACCTGCAGACATTGATTCTAGGCAATGAGTGAGTGTGATATAGAGTGCCAGGTCAGCCTCAGGTCCTGTGAGAGAGAGAAGCACCACCCTTCTCCTCACTGACAGGTTCTCTGCTCTACTTCCTTGGGTCCCAAGTGTTTCCTAGTGTGACACGGTGACGGAATGTCATGGGACCCCCTTGCAAAGCTGTTGTCAAGGTTATGGAGGGGCCCTCAAAGAGTAGAGAAAATTCCCCTGTCCAGAGTTCAACTATAAGAAGTGTTCACATCTGGGATGTCTGATATTTGTCACAGAACCCCAAGCTCCTGTATGCAAGAGCCCATTCCTGCCTTTACTTTCACAGTTCTGCCATATACCAATCAGTGATATCAGAAAACACAGCGGGAAACTGTAGGTTCCTTGTTCAGCTTGTAAAATAACTTTAATATGTATCCCAATCATAGCAGCAGTCAGAACCACACAGAGAACTCAAAATCCTGCCTAAGCCAAGCACCAAAAGCCACACCAGCCAGCTTATGCATTCACAGGGAATAAAGGATGAATTCCTTCAACCAGCCTATCTTTGGTGTCTTACAATTTTCTTTTAAAAAATAAATAAATCAACAGACTATCTTTTCCATGAGGTGTGGCAGCTCTCAGTTGGGCTACCCCTGAAACAACTAGTTACTGATACACAGCCCCCTGCAGATGAAGGTCCATGGATTCCAGCTTGCAGTGTGGATTCAATGCCTATGGCCCAGCTGGCCCCAAGCTTTGCCACATCTTTCCTCTATAGTTATGAGTGCAGGAAACAGACATGTTCATTCTTTGCTTCCTCTGGAAGGAAGGATGAGCCCAGATTGTGTCCAGGCAAGTTGGGTCCATATCACATGGGGGAGCAGTGCAACTCACCATTGTAGCAGTAAATGGGATGTTGTCAATCAAGGAGGATGCAATGGCTGAGACCCAGACCACCAAGATGATGGCAGTTGCAAGGCGCCGATCCTCTGGGACCATCTGGAAGGAATCAGATAATAGCAGTGCTGTGTATTACAGCTGCATTGATAAATCACACACACTGAAGATCTAATGGTAGGACATATGAGACTCAGAAGAGACCTCAGGGATGCCAGTCCTTCCTCTCACACAGAAGGAAAAGGCAAACCCAGGTATGCAAACAGGACCAGCATGGACTTTCCTGGCTAATATCAGAAGCCTCTGCTGGGTCTACAAGAAACTGAGGAGAGTGATTCCCAGCCACACCCAAGCCAACCAGCACCTAGGGAAGGGAGCAGGGTGGGTCCATTCTTGGTGACACCACACGTTAGTTACACCAACCTGTAGCTCCTGGCAGAGGACTAGGGCTGTGCATTTACTTACTGAGACTGATGTTTCAATTGCTTTCCTTCTTAGACAAGTTTTAACTAAAGGCTAATAGCAAAATTATAGGCATCTATAATTATACATTTTTTGGAAAAAGTTTCCCTTCATCTCTGGCTACATAAAACAAAAAAGATTTTCTGCGGTATTTTTACATAAATTGTGACCTATTCTTATCAGATTTTTTTTTACAAAATCAAAGTTAATAGTGGCTGGAGCACATTCTTTTACAATATTTAATGTACCTTTATTAGCAAAGCAGTTTGTTCTCCAACATATTCTATTAAGTGGAGATGTGCCAGAGCCTAGAAGAAATGAATTTATCATTAAAATCAATTTAAAACTAAGAATACATGCAAATTTTTTCAAAAAACATGCCTATAAAATAAAAACAAGTGAACATAAGGCCAGTCCTGGCTCTCATGTCTAATAAAGGATTATACTCAAATACACAGTCTATAAATAATTTACGATCAGATAGGCACACTGAAGATTCAATGAGAAGAATGCACTATACCCCAGGCAGTAATTTTCATTGATTTGTGTTACTGTCCACATTAAATTTAAATTTGAATGAAATGGCATCTTTTTAGGATTAGTGTATAGGAGCACTGTTCAACTGTATATAATGAAATGCTGCTCATATAGGTTTTTCAAGTAAGTTACAATTCAAATTTCCTTTTGAAGTTCAACATCACAGTTAGACTTTTATAAGAATCAAAGAAAATGCATGTTTTTGTTAATAATTGTCAAAGAAAGGAAGAACAGATCTATTTAACTGAAGCATGTAACTATTTTCTCAGTCCTAGACAGATTGAGAAAATTGTGGCCAAGGCAGAAAAGATTAGATGAAGGACATGTAAGTTCAAGAGATGTTCTGCTCAGGCTACTGCCTTCATCACAGTCAGGGGAGGGATGTTCTGCTGCCCATCGTGGATCCCAAACAGGAATCACTCATAAGGAGCCAGATGTGGGTGTGACATAGCTGCCTTGCACTTCCCAACTGTGACCTTTTCACTGTGATGTCACCATGCTGAATGACTGAATATTGAAAACATCAGCGTAACCATGTTTAAATACAAGTTTAAAACTTCTCCATCCATATGTAGGGTTGTTTGTTAAACTTCCTTTTAAAGTTGTGGAACCCAAATGTTGGGTTTTCAATCATAATTATCAGTCAAGCGTGCTATTATTTCAACTAAATCATAAGGATAAATATATTTGGATAAATCTGGTCATAAATCCAGTCAGCATTGTTGATGTTAGGAACCAAATAATTCCTTGTTGTAGAGGCAATACTGTGCAAAGTGGGAAGTTGACCATCCCTGGCTTCCGCACCCCAATATGACAACCAAAACTATCTCTAGGCAGTGCCAGTGTTGCCACAAAATCACCCCATGATAAGAATCACTGATTTATAGGGGCACATGGCTGGCTCAGTTGGTTAAGCATCCGACTTTGGCTCAGGTCATGATCTTGTGGTTTGTGAATTTGAGCCCCACATCAGACTCTGTACTGATGGCTCGGACCCTGGAGCCTACTTCAGATTCTGTGTCTCCTTCTCTCTCTGCCCCTCCCCAACTTGTGCTCTGTCTCTCTCTTCTCTCAAAAAAAAAAATGTATGGGTAAAAGACAAGTTGTTGGAGAAGTAGGGAGCTCTGTCGTCTTTGCCCACCTGCATCTCTTAAACTGAGAAAGACTGAAGGGAAAATACTCTGATATGAAAGAGTGAGCGGAGAATATACAGACCCCAGAAAGAAGACAACCCCAAGGATGCCTGAGGCTACCTCAAGAAACAAGCCAAAGTACATATATTGGAGAATCCCAAATATCACTGAGGAGGGAAATAAAATAATCAGAGGCACAAGAAGAGAAACAGAAAGACACCCTTAAAAATACAATTCCTGAAATGACAGGCCCTGGACAGTCAATGATCCTCCTTTAATAGAGCAATGCTAACAGGTGCACAGAGCATAACAAGCCTTTAAAACTGAAAAGAGACAGAAAGCTAGCCAAAATGACAAAATGAAAGAACTCCCTCTAAAGAAATTCCAGGAAGAAGTCACTGCCACAGAGCTGCTCAAAACAGATTTAAGCAACATAACTGAACAGGAATTTAGAAAAATTATCATAAAATTAATTGCTGGACTTGAAAAAAAGCATCAAAGATTCCATCGATACACAGAATAAGGACCTATAAAAGAGCTGCGATGAGTTTTAAAAAAAAGGCTATAAATCAGGCACATAATAAAGTGGAGGTGGCCACTGCACGGATTGAAGAGGCAGACAGGAGAATAGGTGAATTAGAAGATACAGTTATAGCAAAAGGAGAAGCTGAGAAAAAGAGAGAGAAATTGATCCAAGGGCACGAAAGGAAATTCAAGGCCTGAGTGACACAATCAAATGGAACAATTTCCGTATCATAAGAATTCCTGAAGAAAAAGAAAGAGAAAAGGTCCTGAAGGGGAGCTTAATCAAATTATAGATGAGAATTTCTCAAATTTGAGGATATAAATAGACATTGAAATCCATGAGGCACAAAAAAAAAACCATAAGATGTAACATGAATTGACCTTGGGCATGACATATCATCATGAAATTGGCAAAATAAAAAAACAAAGAGAGAACTCTTAAAGCAACTAGAGATAAAAGGGCCCTAACATACAAAGGAAAAACTATCAGACTGGTTACAGACCTATCTAATGAAACTTGGCAGGCCAGAAAGGAATGGCAGGAAATCTTCAATGTGATGCACATAAAAAACATACAGCCAAGAAATATTTATCTAGAAAGCCTGTCATCAAAAATAGAAGGAGATATGAAGGTGTATCCATATAAACAAAAATCGAGAGAATTCATGACCACCAAACCAGCCCTACAAGAAATCCTAAGGGGGACTCTATGAGAGAAATGTTGCAGAGACATCACTACAAACATGAACTCTACAGAGAACACAATAATTCTAAACCCAAAATTTTCAATAATAACACTGAATGTAAATGGACTGAAAGCTCCAATCAAATGACATAGGGTAGCAGAAAAGATAGAAAAACGAAATCCATCTATTTGCTGTCTACAAGAGACTCATTTTAGACCTGAAGACACCTTCAGATTGAAAATAATGGGATGGAGAAATATCTATCTACCATTGACTGGTAGTCAAAAGAAAGCTGGAGTAGTCATACTTATATAGGACAACCTGGACTTTAAAGTAAAGGCAATAACAAGAGATGAAGAAGTACATTATATAATAATTACAGGCTCTCTCTATCAAGAACAGCTAACAATTATAATCATCTATGCACCGAATTCAGGAGCACCCAAATACATGAAACAATTAATCACAAATAAAAACAATCTTATGGATAAGAATGTGTTAATTATCGAGGACTTTAATAATCCACTTACAACAATGGATATATCGACCAGACAGAAAATCACTAAAGAAACAATGGACCTAAACAACATATTAGAACAGATGGAATTGATAGATATGTTTAGAACTCTGCATCCTGAAGCTAGAAACACACTTTCTTCTTGAGTGCACATGGCACATTCTCCAAGATAGATCACATACTGGGTCATAAAGAAGCCCTTCATAAATATAAATGAATTGAGATTATACCTTGCACACTTTCTAATCACAATGCTATGAAACTTGAAATCAATCCCAGTTAAAATCTGAAACTCTTCCAAAAACAGAGATTAAAAACCACCTACTAAAAAATGATTGGGCCAATCAGGCAATTAGAAAAGAAATTTAAAAATATATGGAAACAAATGAAAATGAAAATACAACAATCCAGACTCATTGGAATGCACCAAAGGCAGTCCTAAGAGGAAAGTATATTGCAATCCAGGCTTTTTCAACAAACTAGAAAAGGTGCAAATTCAAAATCTAAAGGAGCACCTAACAGAACTAGAAGGGGAGCAGCTAGAAAAACCCAAGCCCAGCAGAAGAGAAATAATAAATATCAGCACAGAAAAAAACAATATAGAGTCCAAAAAAAAAAAAAAACAGTTAAACAGATCAATGAAACCAAGAGTTGGTTTTTTGAAAAAAATAAACAAAATTGATAAACCCCTAGCCAGGCTTCTCAAAAAAATAAAAGAGAGAACACACAAATAGGCAGAATCATGAATGAAAATGAATATATTACAACCAATCCCTCAGAAATACAAGCAATCATCAGATATAACTATGAAAAATTATATGCCAACAAACTGGACAACCTAGAAGAAATGGACAAATTCCTAAACACACATGCACTACCAAAACTCAAATGGGAAGAGATAGAAAATCTGAAAAGACCAGTAACTAGTGAAGAAATCAAATCAGTTATCAAAAATCTCCCAAAGAAAAAGAACCCAGGACCAGATGGCTGCCAAGGGGAATTCAACCAGACACTTAAGGTGGAGTTAATAGCCATTCTTCTTAAGCTATTCCAAACAACAGAAGGAGAAGGAAAACTTCCGGACTCACTCTACGAAGGCAGCATCACTTGGAATCCCAAACCAGACAGAGACTCAACAAAAAAGGAGAACTACAGGCCAATATCCTTGATGAATATAGATGCAAAAAACTAAACAAGATACTAGCAAATTGAATTCAATAGCACATAAAAAGAATTATCCATCATGATCAAGTGGGATTCATTCCTGGCTTACAGTGCTGGTTCAATATTCTCAAATCCATCAATGTGGTACATCATATTAAGAAAAGAAAAGAGGGGGAGGAGCCAAGATGGCAGAGAGGAAGGGAGCTCTATAAACTTATTCTGCCCCATCTATTGAACTGAGAAGGACATTACTCTCATCTGCAAGAGCGGAAAGAGAAAATACAGACTCCAGAAAGAAGACAACCTCAAAGATGCCTGAGTGAATGAGTCAAACTGGGGAGACTGGAAAACGGGCCAGCCCAAGAGGGGCTGGGGAGGTGGGAGCCCCAGCCCAACATAGGGCAAGTGCATGGAGCCCCTGAGAGACAAAGGGAAGAAAACGAAAAACCAAACACGCTCATAGTACTATCTCTAGAGAAGAGATAAAGAACATTTAACCACGCTCTGAAATAAAAAATTCTCACTCTATATATAACTGCTGTGTAGCCCAAATCCTGAACCCAGGTAAACAGGGGAAAAAACAGCTTCCAGCCCTGCACCATCCCGGCAGGGAGTTGGCGGCCACAGCTGTGGCTGGGGGACGCGCACTTAGGCCTCAGCTGCTGGAGCCAGAGCACACACCTCATTTCCTCCGCACATCTCGCCTCCAGCATTGGCCGCATGAATCCCAAATCCCAGGTGTCAGCAGGGAAAAAATAGCCCCCACCCCTATGCGATCCCAGCAAGGCCTGGGCTCTCACTTCGACTGCAGGATCAAATCCCTGCCTGAGCCAAGAGAAACTGATCCCAACCCTATGCGATCACTATCCTAGCTGAAAGATGGGAGTCAGCGCCAGTCCGTGAGGGCCTCTACCTCGCCTCCAGCAGCAGCAGCATAAATCCCTGCCAGCACCTAGAGAAACTGCTCCCTCCCCCTAGGAAATTCTGGCTAAGAAGCCAGCCACCAAAGCAAGTACATCTCATCTGTGGTAGCATAAAAGTGCATGGACTAGGACTTTGAACTGAGGTGAGCCTAGAAAATCTACTTGGCTCAGCTGTGGCACAAGAAGACTGAACTCAGTAGAGTGGCCTGCAACGCTTAGTTCCAGCAGACCTTGGGGTGCGGCCATTCTACTCTCTAGAGCCACCAAGGTAGAGCCTCTGAGAGCAGCCCTGAGACCTACTACACCAAACCATGCCTATCGACAAGGAGGAGCTGCTGCTTTTTTTTCAAAGGCACAACAAGAGAAACTGAGAGACACCATTAAAAGAATATTTCCTAAAATGACAGACCCTGGACAGTCAATAAGCCTCCCTTAACAGAGCAATATTAACAGGTGCACAGTGCACAATGAGATTTTTAAAGCTGACAAGAGACAGAAAACTAGCTAAAATGACAAGACAAAGGAACTCTCCCCTGAAGAACCTATAGGAAGACATCACAGCCACAGAACTACTCAAAGCAGATTTAGACAATATACCGGATCAAGAAATTAAAAAACTTGTCATAAAATTAATCGCTGTGGTTGAAAAAAGCACCAAAGAAGCACCTGAGACAATGACTAGGAACTTTGAAAATAGGTGTGATGAGTTTTAAAAGGCGATAAAAGAGGTGAATAATAAAATGGAGGCAGCCACATCAAGGATTGAAAAGGGAGAGAGAAGAATAGGTGAATTAGAAGATATAGTTATAGCAAAAGAGGAAGCAGAAAAAAAAGACAGAGAAATTGATCCAGGAGCAGGAAAGGAGAATTCGAGACCTGAATGACACAGTCAAATGGAACAAAACCCATATCATAGAAATTCTTGAAGAGGAAGAAAGATAGAAAGGTTCTGAAGGGATACGAGACAATATTATAACTGAGAATTTCCCAAATCTGGGAAAAGAAATAGACATTCAAATTCAAGAGGCACAAAGTACACACTTAAGATCTAATTTGAATCGACCTTCGGCACGACGTATCATAGTGAAACTGGCAAAAAAAAAAAAAAAAGATAAAGAGAATTTGGAAAGCAGCTAGGGATACAAGGGCCCTCAGGTACAGAGGGAAACCTATCAGAGTGGTTACAGACCTATCTAATGAAACTTGGCAGGCCAGAAAGGAATGGCAGGAAATCTTCAATGTGATAAACGGAAAAAAACATGCAGCCAAAAATCCTTTAACCAGCAAGCCTGTCATTCAAAATAGAAGGAGAGATAAAGGTGTTCCCACATAAACAAAAATTGAGAGAATTCATGACCACCAAACCATCCCTACAAGAAACCGTAAGAGGGACTCTATGAGGGAAAAGATACAAAGAATACAAGGTGCCAGAGACACCATTATAAACATGAATTCTAGGGAGAACACAATGACTCTAAACCCACATTGTCAATAATAACACTGAATGTAAGTGGACTGAATGCTCCAACCAAACAACACAGGGTAGCAGAATGGATAAAAAAACAAAATTCATCTATTTGCTGTCTAAAAGAAACTCATTTTCATCCTAAAGATACCTTCAGGTTTAAAGTAAAGGGATGGAAGCTTTTTATCTTGATGAAGTCCCAAGAGTTCAGTTTTGCTTTCATTTCCCTTGCCTTTGGGGATGTGTCGAGTAAGAGATTGCTGCGGTGGAGGTCTAGGAGGTTTTTTCCTACTTTCTCCTCAACAGTTTTGATGGCTTCCTGTCTCACATTCAGGTCCTTTAGCCATTTTGAGTTTATTTTTGTGTATGATGTAAGAAAGTGGTCTAGTCTCATTCTTCTGCATGTTGTTTTCCAGTTCTCCCAGCACCACCTGCTAAAGAGGCAGTCTTTTTTCCATTGCATACTCTTTCCTGCTTTGTCAAAAATTAATTGGCCATACATTTGTGGGCCCACTTCTGGGTTCTCTATTCTAGTCCATTGGTCTATGTGTCTGTTTTTGTGCTAATACCATACTGTCTTCATGATGACAGCTTTGTACTAGACGCTAACATCTGGGATTGTGATGCCTCTCATTTTGGTTTTCTTCTTCAATATAACTTTGGCTATTCGGGGTCTTTCGTGGTTCCATATGAATTTGAGGACAGTTTGTTCTAGCTTTGAGAAGAATGTTGGTGCAATTTTGATGGGGATTGCCTTGAATGTGTAGATTGCTTTGGATAGTAATGACATTGTCACAATGTTTAGTCTTCCAATCCATGAGCAGGGAATGTTTTTCCATTTCTTGGTGTCTTCTTCAATCTCTTTCATAAGTTTCCTATAGTTTTCATCAGAGCAGCAATGTCAACAATAGCCAAAACATGGAAAGAGCCTAAATGTTCATCACCTGATGAGTGGATCAAGAAGATGTGGTATATATACACAATGGAGTACTACATGGCAATGAGAGGGAATGACATATGGCCATTTGTAGGAAAGTGGATGGATCTTGAGGGTGTCATGCTGAGCGAAGTAAGCCAGGCAGAGAAGGACAGAAACCATATGTTTGCACTCATAGGTCTGACAGGAAATATTCAGAATGATCTAGCTTCAAGAAAAGCAGGCAGTTAGTGGTGCTTAAGCAAAATTGATTCAGTATCTAATGGATAGTTGATACCTGTCACAACATAGCATTTTATATACTGTTAAGTGAAACTGCAATACAATCTAAGTTTATTTTGGAAAAAAAAATAAAGTAAAGGGATGGAGAAATATCTATCATGCAACTGGAAGCCAAAGAAAGTTGGAGCAGCCATACTTATATCAAACAAACTGGACTATTGGTAAAGGTAATAACAAGAGATGAAAAGGACATTATATAATAATTACAGGGTCTCTCCATCAGGAAGAGGTAACAATTATAAACATCTATGCGCAAAATTCAGCAGTGCCCAAACACATAAAAAAGCTAATCACAGATAGAAACAATCTTATTGATAAGAATGTGCTAATTGCAGGAGACTTTAATACTCCCCTGACGGCAATAGAGAGATCAATGAGACAGAAAATCAATAAAGAAGCAATGGATCTGAACGACACATTGGAACAATGGAAATGATAGATATATTTAGAACTCTGATCCTGAAGTTAGGAAATTCACCTTCTTCTCCAGCACACATGGCACATTCTCCAAGATAGGTCACATACTGGGGCATAAAGCAGTCCTCCATAAGTATAAATGAATAGAGACAATACCATGCACACTTTCAGATCACAATGCAATGAAACTTGAAATTAACCACAGGAAAAAGTCTGGAAAACCTCCAAAAATACCATGTTCTCCCTGGTAGACATTTGGCACATGCACACCCCTTAGAAACCTTTCTATGTACAATGGAAAAAAATCAGCTGACCAGCTATAATGAGTAAGATCATATTTGGAGAAGCTGCTGGTGAGTCAGGTAGTGGAATGTAAATGTGAATCAGAGTGTGCTATTCTCACATCCCCAAGGAAACAGTCTCAATAGTTTTCCTTATGGAGGTTAAAAATCACCCTACTAAAAAATGATTGGGCTAATCAGGCATTTAGAGAAGAAAGTAAAAAATATATGGAAATTAATGACAATGAAAACACAACAATCTAAAATCTCTGAGACGCAACAAAGGCAGTCCGAAGAGGAAAGTATATTGCAATCCAGGTCAATTTCAACAAACTAGAAAAAGCGCCAATTCAAAATCTAACAGAGCACCTACTGGAACTAGAAGGGAAACAGCAAGATCACCCCAAACTCACCAAAAGAAAAGAAATAATAAAGATCAGGAAAGAAATAATCAATATAAAATCCAAAAAAAAAATAGTCGAACAGTTGGTTCTTTGAAAAAATAAACAAAATTGATAAACCTCTAGCCAGGCTACTGAGAAAAAAAGAGAGAGCACCCAGAAGACAAAATCATGAATTAAAAGGATCTATTACAATGAATCCCTTAGAAATACAAGCAATCATTAGAGACTAATATGAAAAATTATATGCCAACAAATTGGGCAACCTAGAAGAAATGGACAAATTCCTAAATGCACATGCACTACCAAAATTCAAATGGGAAGAGATAGAAAGCATGAATAGACCAATAACCAGTGAAGAAATTGAATCTGTTATCAAAAATCTCCCAACGAATAAGAGCCCAAGGCCATTTGGCTTCCCAGGGGAATTCTATCAGACATTTAAAGCAGAGCTAATACCCATTCTTCTCAAAGTATTGCAAAAAAATAGAAGGAAAACATCCAAACTCATTCTACGAAGCCAGCATCACCTTGATATTCAAACCAGACAGAGACCCAGCAAAAAAGAAAACTACAGACTAATATTTTTAATGAGCACAGATGTAAAATATTCAACAAGATACTAGCAAATCTAAGTCAACAACATATAAAAAGAATTATTCATCATGATCAAGTGGGATTCATTCCTGGGTTACAGGGCTGGTTCAATATTTGCAAATCCATCAATGTGATACATCACATTAACAAAAGAAGGGAAAAAACCATATGATCCTGTCGATTGATGCAGAAAAAAGCATTTGACAAAATACGGCACCCTTGCTTAATAAAATCCTTGAGAAAGTCAGAAGAGAAGGAACTTACCTAATATTATAAAAGCAGTTCATGAAAAGCCCACAGTTAATATCATCCTCAATGGGAAAAAACTGAGAGCTTTTCCCCTGAGATCAGGAGCACGACAAGGGTGTCCACTCTCACCACTGTTGTTTAACATAGTGCTGGAAGGCCTAGCATCAGCAATCAGACAACAAAAGGAAATAAAAGGCATCAGCATTGGCAAGGAAGAAGCCAAACTTTCACTTTTCGCAGATGACATGATACTCTTCATGTAAAACCCAACAGACTCCACCAGAAGACATCTAGAACTGATCAATGAATTCAGTAAAGTTGCAGGGTACAAAATCAATGTACAGAAATCAGTTGCATTCCTATACACAAATAATGAAGCAGTGGAAAGGGATATCAAGAAACTGATCCCATTCACGATTGCACGAAAAACCATAAAATACCTAGGAGTAAACCTAACAAAGGATGTAAAAGACCTATATGAAGAAAACTATAGAAAACATATGAAAGAGATTGAAGAAGACCCAAAGAAATGGAAAAACATTCTCTGTTCATCGATCAGAAAAATAAACATGAAAATGTCATTTCTACCCAAAGCAATCTACACATTCAAGGCAATCCCCATCAAAATTGCACCAACATTCTTCTCAAAGGTAGAAGGAGGAAAAGACGTGATGGTGTTGGAGGAGGGCACTTGTGGGGAAGAGCACTGGGTGTTAAATGGAAACCAATTTCACAATAAACTATTTAAAAAAACAAAATAAAAGATAAAAACCATATGATCCTGTTGATAAATGCAGAAAAACCTTCTGATAAAATATAGCACCCTTTCTTAATAAAAACCCTCGAGAAAGTCAGGATAGAAGGAACTTACTTATATATTATAAAGCCGTTTATGAAAAGCCCACAGCTAATATTATCCTCAATGGGGAAAAACTGAAAAATTTCCCCCTGAGATTAGAAACACGACAACTGTGTCCACTCTCACCACTGTTGTTTAACATTGTGCTGGAAGTCCTAGCATCAGCAATCAGACAATTAAAGGAAACAAAACATTAGAATCGCAATGTAGAAGTCAACCTTTCACTTTTCGCAGATGACATGATACTCTACATGGAAAACCTGACAGACTCCCCCAGAAGCCTTCTGGAATTGATCCATGAATTCAGCAAAGTTGCAGGGTACAAAATCAACATACAGAAATAGGTTGCATTTTTATACACCAATGACAAAGCAACAAAAAGAGAAATCAAGAAACTGATCCCATTCACAATTGCACAAAAAACCATAAAATATCTAGCAGTAAGCCTAATCAAATATTTAGAAGACCAATATGATGAAAACTATAGAAAACTTATGACAGAAATTGAAGAAGACACCAAGAAATGGAAATACATTCCATGCTCCTGGATGGAAAGAATAAGCATTGTAAAAATGTCATTAGTACCCAAAGCAATCTACACATTCAAAGCAATCCCAATCAAAATTGCACCAGCATTCTTCACAAAGCTAAAACAAACTATCTTAAAATTCATATGGAATCACAAAAAACTCCAAGTAGCCAAAGTAATATTGAAGAAAAAAGCCAAAATGGGAGGCATCATAATCCCAGACATTAGCCTCTACTCCAAAGCTGTCATCCTCAAGACAGTATGATATTGGCACAAAATCAGACACATAGACCAATGGAATAGAATAGAGTACCCAGAACTGCACCCACAAATGTACAGCCAATTAATCTTTGACAAATAGGAATGAGTCTCCAATGGAAAAAAAAAAAAAGACAGCCTCTTTAGTAAGTGGTGCTGGGAAAACTGGACAGCAACATACAGAAGAATAAAAATAGGCCACTCTCTTACATCGCACACAAAAATAAACTCAAAATGGATGAAGGACCTGAATGTGAGACAGGAAACCATAAAACCCCTAGAGGAGAAAGTAGGAAACAACCTCCTTGACCTCAACCACAGCAATTTCCTTCTCAACACATCCCTAAAGGCAAATGAATTAAGAACCAAAATATTGGGTCCTCATCAAGATCAAAAGCTTCTGCACTGCAAAAGAAACAGTCAAGAAAACCAATAGGCAACCGAAAGAATGAGAAAAGATAGTTGCAAATATTGGACAAAGGGGTAGTATCCAAAATCTACAAGGAACTCACCAAACTCCATACCCAAAACACAAATAATCCAGTGAAGAAATTGGCAGAAGACATTAATAAACACTTCTCCAAAAAGGACATCCAGATGGCCAACACATGAAATGATGCTCAGCATCACTCATCATCAGGGAAATACAAATCAAAACCACACTGAGATACCACCTCATGCTAGTCGGAATGGCTAAAATGAATAAAACAAAAGACTATAGATGCTGGTGAAGGTGTGGAGAGACAGGCAACCTGTTGGTGGCAATGTAAACTGGTATAGCTGCTCTGGAAAACAGTGTGGAGGTTTCTGAAAAAACTATCAATAGAACTCCCCTATGACCCAGCAGTGGCACTCCTGGGGATACACCCAAGGGATACAGAAGTGCTGATGCATAGGAGCACATGTACCCCAATGTTCATAGAGGCATTTTCAAAGATAGCCAAATCATGGAAAGACCCTAAATGTCCATCAACTGATGAATGGATCAAGTAGATGTGGTTTATCTACACAATGGAATACTACATGGCAATGAGAAATAATGAAATTTAGCCATTTGTAGCAAAGTGGGTAGACCTTGAGGGTGTCATGCTAAGCGAAATAAGTCAAGCAGAGAAGGACAGATACCGTATGTTTTCATTCATAAGTCTAAGAGGAGAAACCTAACAGAGGACCATGGGGAGGGGAAGGGTGAAAAATAAATAGGGAGAGGGAGGAAAACAAATCATGAGTGACTCGTGAATACATAAAACGTACTGAGGGCTGAGGGGGGAGGGGGGAAGGGAAGGGGATGATGGTCACGGAGGAGGGCACTTGTGGGGAAGAGCCCTGGGTGTTATATAGAACCAAATATGACAATAAACTATATATATATATATATATATATATATATATATATGAAAAAAATTGTAAAGACTCACTGATTTATAATTAAACATAAATAAGATTTTAATTTGCAAAATACAATTAAATGTAGTTACATCCTTTTTACATTCTATACTACTATATACTGTATAGTACCATACATATACTGTATACTATTATACATTCTATACTACTGACTGAAAGAAAAGTCAGAGGTCTAAACCAGGTTAAAACTTCTTGCTAGAAAGCAAATACATATGTTTACATATGCGTGTATACATACATACACACATACATACATTCACATACACAGTATTATGTGTTCACCTTGATGTGTGCCTATAAACAACTATCTATTTATATATTTAGTGTCATATAATTATCTCAAATATCAAGGTGCATGCTATAGAGTGTAAGACAACATAAAGGAAAATCTTCAAAATACTTAAACATTATATCTAATAACTCAGTTCAAATAACTCATCTCTTAATTGAAAAAAGAAAGTAAAATGTAAAAAGAACTTTATAAATGACCAGTGAAATAAATATTTAACACTTTACCCTACCAAGCTCTTCAGACTAGATAATATATATTTTTCTATTTTCAATTCACTGAACTTTTCTTTGGTCATATTTATTCTGTTACTAAACCCATATAGTTTTTTAAATGAAGTATTATATTTTTAAATTATGACCTTTGTATTTGTTTCTATCTTATAATTTCTGTTCCTCTCCTAATGATTCCTATATTTTCATTCATTTCAAATTTGTTTTTATTTACCTTATTAAGCATGTTATAATAGGTACTTTAAATTCTTTGGTCATTTCACCATCTGGATCATGTCTGGATTAAAATCTATTTATTGTCTTTTCCCCTGAGAATTGATTGAATTTTCTTCATTCATTGTATTTTGAGTCCTTTAGCATCATCTCCTGGATATTGTCAATATTAAGATATGCAGATTCTGGGTCCTGTTACAGTCTTCTGAACATAATTATTTTCTTTTCTCTTTTTCATTTCTTTTCTGTTAGAATTTAGGTTCAGAACACAATTTCTCTCTCTCCCTCCATGAGTAGTGGTTCAAATTCATATTTTTCATAATAATTTTGGTCTTACATATGCACAGTTCAGCACTTGGAGACTCATGGAAATGGTTCAAGTTTCAGCTGAGTTCTTTAAACCTTGCTATGTTGATTTGTGGCTGTCCAGCATATATGTCATTCAGGAGTTAGAGACTTGTATGATTCGTTCTAATCTCAAATCGTCCACTAGGTCTTCGCTAGGCTGGTTTGGGTCTGTATAACACAGGCATTGTTCAGAACTGTACCTGTTTATGCATGAAATTGGAGATGTAAGATTCCCTGGCTCTCTCTTCTGACATTCCCTCATTCTCAGCCCACAGATAATACTTTCCTGGCTCATATGGGTGGAAAGATGAGGATACTATGGCTAGGCATTTATGCCATGATGCCATGCCATAACTAATGCATGCCTGTCCTGGAGGGAAATCTAGGAGAAAGAAAAATAGGAAAGTCATCCCAAGGGGGACACTTTTCCAAGTATTAACTCCCTTCCACAAGTCACCTGGTTTTGTTTATTGTTCAGAGTCCATCAATACTTAGTTTTTGTATTTTGTCCAGAGTTTCAGTTGTAATCAGAGAAAGAAATAAACGTTAATATATTTGTACCCTCAAAGAACTAGAATATAATATTCTTTATTATATAATGTGGTTAAAATACTCTTCCTTCAGCTAACTTCTAGATTTAAAAATAGATTAAATGTGTTATTTCTTCTCTGCCAAATCATCTCCAATTCATCTACATACCCATAATCGCCACCCTGGGACCTCAGTAGGGGCATAGCTAGACCCTGTATCCACCCTGGAGCCCGCTGCTGAGTAACAGGGGCTAGCATGAGTCATATAGCAACTCTGAATAACGAAGTAAGAATGAAAATCAACCTGAATCAAGTCAGAATTTGAAAGGAAATGATTGAAAGTCCCACGACCATCAATTGTACCAAGGTGGAAGAACAACTCTGTCAATATTCAAGAGGTCAAATAGAAATCCATGTGATCTTTGGGGTCCTTTTATCAGATGCCCTCTGATATACCTTCCCCTGCTTGTTTTACCTTTTTCATGATATTTCATCTTATTTTAAAATCATTTCCATCAAAATCTAACCTTATCCAAAAAAAAGAAAGAAAAACAAACACCCTGATTTTTGAAACCTCTAAAATATATTGAAAGTTCTGATATGTTTAAAGCTGAAACATTTAGCTATATTCAAAAACATGTAGAATACATTAAATTGGAATTATTTTAACCGAACTTAAATTATGGCACTATTTTTAGACAGTGTCACAGCTAGGTTAGAACCATTATTGAAATTGAGAAAGAGCTCATTATAAATACTTTCTGCTACAAATATTCAAAAGTGAAAGTGCCTTTGTGTCTATTTTTCCCAAGAATTATGTATGTATCTTCCCAGTGACTCACTGTTTTATTTATAAGGCAGCACTTCCTTATAGACTCAGCTATAAGAGAAAGCACTATTTAAATGACCCTCCTGTTCATATGCCTAGCAGAAAAACTAGGTGGCCACTTTCATTAGAAATAAACTTCTTTTGGGGCGCCTGGGTGGTTCGGTCAGCTAAGCATCTGACTCTTGATTTCTGGTCAGGTAATAATCTCATGATTTGTGAAATCAAGCCCACATCCAAGGTAATTGCATGGAGCCTACTTGAATTTCTCTTTCCCCCTGTCTCTGCCCCTCCCCTGCTCATTCTCACTCTTTCTCTTCTCTGCCTCTTACCTGCTCATATGTTCTCTCTCACAGACACAAAATAAATGAATAAACACTTACAAATAAATCAATCAATAAATAAATAAACTTCTTATGTTGTTCCCTCACACTAGAATTAAAAATCCATTAAAGGCATTTATAATTTAAAAACTAATCCGAGGAGCCAAGATGGCGGAGAGGAAGGGAGCTCTGTAAACTGTCTGCCTCATCTATTGAACTGAGAAGGACTTTACTCTCATCTGCAAGAGTGGGAGGAGAAAATACAGACTCCAGAAAGAAGACAACCTCAAAGATGCCTGAGTGAGTGAGTGCAAACTGGGAAGATTGGAAAATGGGCCAGCCCAAGAAGGGCAGGGGAGATGGGAGCCCCAGCCCAACACAGGGTATGTGCACGGAGCCCCTGAGAGACAAAGGGAAGAGAAAGAGAAACTGAACACGCTCAGAGTACTGTCTTTAGAGAAGAGATAAAGAGCATTTAACCCCACATGGAGAGAAAAACTCTCACTCCATATATAATCACTGGGCAACTTAAATCCCGAACCCAGGTGGCACAAGGGAAAAAACAGCCTCCACCCCTGCGCGATCCTGGCAGGGAGTTGGCAGCAACAAGAGGCGGGGGCATGTGCTTCATTCAACTGTGGCTGTGGGAGTGCACACATCATTTCCGGCAGGGTACAGCATCTCCAGCAGTGCGAATCCCTGATGGCGCCAAGAGAAACTGCTCACTCCCCCTACGTGATCCCGGCTGGGAGTTGGCAGCGGCCTCTGTGGGGGCATGCACTTCACCATCTGCAGCACACCCCAACTATGGCAGTGGCAGTGCAAATCCCTGCCTCACCAAGAGAAACTGCTCTCTCCCCCTATGCGATCCTGGCTGGGGGCTGGAAGTTGACGGTGGCATCTATGGGGGCCCGCACTTCACCTCCAGCCACAGCAGCGCAAATCTCTGCCACTCCAAGAGAAACTGCTCCCTCCCCCTACGAGATCTCGGCTAAAAAGCCAGCCACCAAATCAAGTACATCTCATCTGTGGTAGCATAAAAGTGCATGGATTAGGATTTTGAAATGAGCGGGCCTAGAAAATACAGCTTGACTCATCTGTGGCACAAGGAGATCAGACTCATTAGAGTGGCCTGCAGAGCTTAGTTCCAGCAGAGCTCACAGCAACGCCATTCATCCTCAGCCATTCATCCTCAGCAACCACCAAGGCGAGGCCTCCAAGAGCAGCCCCCAAGACCTACATACACCAAACCACGCCTATCCACCTGGGGGAGCTGCTGCTTTCTATCTTTTTTCTTTTTTGTACTTATTTTTTATTATTACCTTTTTTATATTTTTAATTTTTTTAATATTTACTCCTTATTTTCCTTTTCCTTTCTCCCTCTTTTTTTTCCTTCCTCTTGCTATCCAGAAATATTCTCCCTTACCTCATCCATATCTCTCCCCTTGACTGGATATACACTTTTAGACTGTCCATTATCCTTTGTTGTCTCTACTCCCTTTTTTTTCCTTCTCTTCTTTTTTTCTTTTTCCTCTCCATTTTCTTTCCTTCCTTTCTCCCTTTTAATTTTTTTGTTAGTTGATTTGTCTGTGTGTTTGCCTGCTTCTGTTCCTTGTGTGTTTGTTTGTTTTCCTTTTCAGGGCTACCCCAAACAAGCCAAAGTACGCATGATGACAAGTCCAAAAAATCGCTGAGTAGGGAAATAAAATAATCAAAGGCACAATAAGAGAAACTGAGAGAAACCATTAAAAGAACATTTCCTGAAATGACAGGCCCTGGAGAGTCAATAAACCTCCTTTAACAGAGCAATACTAACAGGTGCACAGTGCACAATGAGCTTTTTAAAACTGACAAGAGACCGAAAACTAGCCAAAATAAAAAAATAAACTGTCCTCTCAAAAATCCCCAGGAAGAAGTCACAGCCATAGAACTGCTAAAAACAGATCTAAACAACATAAAGGAACAAGAATTTGAAAAACTTGTCATAAAATTAATCGCTGGAGTTGAAAAAAGGATCAGAGAAGCAACTGAGACGAAGACCAAGGACTTTGAAAATAGGTGTGACAAGTTTTAAAAGGCTATACATGAGATGAATAATAAAAAGGAGGCGGCCAAGTAACGGAATGAAGAGGCAGAGGAGAAGAATAGGTGAATGAGAAGACACATTTATACCAAAAGAAGCCGCCAAAAAAAAAGAGAGAGAAATTTATCCAGGAGAAGGAAAGGAGAATTCAAGACCTGAGTGATACATTCAAATGGAACACGTTCCATATCATAGGAATTCCTGAAGAGGAAGAAAGAGAGAAAGGTCCTGAAGGGATATGAGACAAAAATATAACTGAGAATTTCCCAAATCTGGGAAAAGAAATAGACATTCAAATTCAAAAGACACAAAGAACCCCTTAATACATAATTTGAATCAAATTTTGGCACAACATATCGTAGTGAAACTGGCAAAATATAAAGATAAAGAGAGAATTTTGAAAGCAGCTAGGGATAAAAAGGCCCTAAAATACAAAGGGGAACCTATCAGATTGGTTACAGACCTATCTAATGAAACTTGGCAGGCCAGAAAGGAATGGCAAGAAATCGTCAATGTGATGAACAGAAAAAACATGCAGCCAAAAATCCTTTATTCAGAGCCTGTCAGTCAAAATAAAAGGAGAGATAAAGGTGCTCCCACATAAACAAAAATTGAGAGAATTCATCACCACCAAAACAGCCCTAAAAGAAATCCTATGAGTGACTCTATGAGGGAAACGTTACAAAGAATACAAGGTTCCAGAGACACCACTATAAACATGAATTCTAGGGAGAACACAATGACTCTAAACTCACATTTGTCAATAATAACACTGAATGTAAATGGACTGAATGCTCCACCAAACAACACAGGGTAGCAGAATGGATAAAAAAACAAAACCCATCTATTTGCTGTCTACAAGAGACTAATTTTAGACTTGAAGATACCCTCAGGTTGAAAGTAAAGGGAGGGAGAAATATCTATCACGTGACTGGAAGCCAAAAAAAAAAAGCTGGAGTAGACATACTTAAATCAGACAAACTGAACTTTAAAGTAAAGAGATGAGAAGGACATTATATAATAATTACAGGATCTCTCCATCAGGAAGAGCTAACAATTATAAATTATAAACATCTATGCTCTGACTTCAAGAGCACCCAAACACATAAAAAAACTATTTACAGACAGAAACAATCTTATTGATAAGAACGTGCTAACTGCAGGGAACTTTAATTCTCCATTGACAGCAATGGATAAATCAACCAGACAGAAAATCACTAAAGAAACAATGGACCTGAATGACACATTGGAACAGAAAGAATTGATTGACATATTTAGAACTCTGGTCCTGAAGTTAGGAAATTCACTTTCTTCTCAACAACACATGGCACATTCTCCAAGATAGACCACATACTGGGGCATAAAGCAGGCCTCCATAAATATAAACGAATAGAGACCATACCATGCACACTTTCAGATCACAATGCAATGAAACTTGAAATTAACCACAGGAAAAAGTCTGGAAAACCTCCAAAAATATGGAGGTTAAAAACCACCATACTAAAAAATGATTGGGCTAATGAGGCATTTAGAGAAGAAATTTAAAAATATATGGAAACAAATGAAATAAAAATTACAACAATCCAAAATCTCTGGGATGTAGCAAAAGCAGTGCTAAGAGGAAAGTATACTACAATCCACCTATTTCAACAAACAAGAGAAAGTAAAATACAAAATCTAACAGAGTACATAAAGGAAAGAGAAGGGGAGCAGAAAACGCACCCCAATCCCAGCAAAAGAAGAGAAATAATAAAGATCCGAGCAGAAATAAACAATATAGAATCCACAAAAACAGTCAAGAAGATCAATGAAACCAAGAGTTGTGGTTTTTTTTTTTCTAACAATACACAAAATTGTTAAACCTCTAGCCAGGCTCCTGAGAAGGAAGAGAGAGAGTACCCAGATAGACAAAATCATGAATGAAAATGGATCTATTACCAACAATCCATTGGAAACACAAGCAATCATTCAAGATTACTATGAAAAATTATATTCCAACAAATTGGGCAACCTAGAAGAAATGGACAAATTCCTACATGCACATGCACTACCAAAAGTCAAACAGGAAGAGATAGAAAGCATGAATAGACCAATAACCAGTGAAGAAATCGAATCCATTATCAAAAATCTCCCAATGAATAAGAGCCCAAGGCCAGATGGCTTCCTAGGGGAATTCTACCAGACTTTTAAAGCAGAGCTCATACCCATTCTTCTCAAACTATTTCAAAAAATAGAAGTAGAAGGAAAACTTCCAAACTTATTCTACAAAGCCAGCATCACCTTGATACCCAAACCAGACAGGGACCCAGCCAAAAAAGAGAACTACAGACCAATATCCTTAATGAATACAGATGCAAAAATACTCAACAAGATACTGGCAAATCGAATTCAACAGCATATTTAAAAAATTATCCATCATGATCAAGTGGGATTCATTCCTGGGTTACAGGGCTTGTTCAATATTTGCAAATCCATCAATGTGATATACATCACATTAACAAAAGAAAAGATAAAAACTATATGATCCTGTCAATAGATGCAGAAAAAGCCTTTGACAAAATACAGCACCCTTGCTTAATAAAAACCCTTGAGAAAGTCAGAAGAGAAGGAACTTACCTAAATATTATAAAAGCAGTTTATGAAAAGCCCACAGCTAATATCATCCTCAATGGGAAAAAACTGAGAGCTTTCCCCTTGAGATCAGGAACACGACAAGGGTGTCCACTCTCACCACTGTTGTTTAACATAGTGCTGGAAGGCGTAGCATCAGCAATCAGACAACAAAAGGAAATATAAGGCATTGGAATTGGCAAAGATGAAGTCAAATTTTCACTTTTCGCAGATGACAAGATACTCTACATGGAACACCTAATCGACTCCACTAGAGGCCTTTGAAAACTAATTAATGAATTCCATAAAGTTGCAGGGTACAATATCAGTGTACAGAAATCTGTTGCATTCCTATACACCAATAATGAAGCAGTGGAAAGGGATATCATGAAACTGATCCCATTCACAATTGCACAAAAAACCATAAAATACCTAGGAGTAAACCTAACCAAGGATGTAAAAGACTTATATGATGAAAACTATAGAAAACTTATGAAAGAGATTGAAGAAGACACCAAGAAATGGAAAAACATAATCTGTTCATCGATCAGAAAAATAAACATCTTGAAAATGTCATTACTACCCAAAGCAATCTACACATTCAATGCAATCCCCATCAAAATTGCACCAACATTCTTCTCAAAGCCAGAACAAACTATCCTCAAATTCATATGGAACCACAAAAGACCCCGAATAGCCAAAGTAATACTGAAGAAGAAAACCAAAACGGGATGCATCACAATCCCAGACTTTAGCCTCTACTACAAAGCTGCCATCATCAAGACAGTATGGTATCGGCACAAAAACAGGCACATAGACCAATGGAATAGAATAGAGAACCCAGAACTAGGCCCACAAATGTACGGCCAACTAATTTTTGACAAAGCAGGAAAGAGTATGCGATGGAAAAATGACTGCCTCTTTAGCAGGTGGTGCTGGGAGAACTGGACAGCAACATGCAGAAGAATGAGACTAGACCACTTTCTTACACCATACACAAAAATAAACTCAAAATGGCTGATGGACCTGAATGTGAGACAGGAAACCATCAAAACCCTCAAGGAGAAAGTAGGAAACAACCTCCTTGACCTCAACCGCAGCTATTTCCTACTCGACACATCCCCAAAGGCAAGGAAAATGAAAGAAAAACTGAACACTTGGGACCTCATCAAGATAAAAAGCTTATGCACTACAAAGGAAACAGTCAAGTAAATGAATTGGCAACCGGTAGAATGGGAAAAGATAGTTGTAAATGACATATCTGATAAAGGTCTAGTATCCAAAATCTACAAAGAACTCACCAAACTCCACACCCAAAAAACACATAACCCAGTGAAGAAATGGGCAGAAGACATGAAGAGACCTTTCTCCAAAGAGGACATTCAGATGGCCTACAGGCACATGAAACGATGCTCAGCATCACTCTTCATTAGGGAAATACAAACCAAAACCACACTTAGATACCACCTCACGCCAGTTAGAGTGGCTAAAATGAACAAATCAAGGGACTATAGATGCTGGCAAGGATGTGGAGATGGGCACCCTCCTGCACTGTTGGTTACAATGTAAACTGGTGCAGTCGCTCTGGAAAACAGTGTGGAGGTTTCTCAAAAAGCTATCAATAGAACTTCCCTATGACTCATCCATAGCACTGCTGGGATTTACCCAAGTGATATGGAAGTGCTGATGCATAGGGGCACATGTACTCCAATGTTCATAGCAACACTGTCAACAATAGTCAAATCATGGAAAGAGCCTAAATGTCCAACACCTGATGAACGGATCAAGAAGGTGTGGTATGTATGTATGTATATATATATATATATATATATATATATATATATATATA
>NC_043708.1:114315393-114328739 GCF_006229205.1 Suricata suricatta | reverse complement strand
TAAATTTTTTGCTTTTATTCCTGGTGTTTTGGGGAACATATATAGGAAATACATGCCTATGCTCTCCAGACAAGGAGTTTTTATGTTTTCTTATAGTAGTTTTATAATTTTAGCCATTTGATTTAGTTCTAGGATGCATTTTATGTTCATTTTTCACCTGGTAAATTACATTTGATCTCCAATTTTTCCTTATGGATATATAGCTTTTCCACCTCTATATATTGAATATACCTTTCTTTTGCTTATTAAGTTACTCGAAGAATGCTGTAAGAAATTAAGTGACCATTTATGTGTGTGTCTTATCTTAACTCTGTTGTATTGACCTATGTGTCTATAGTTGGGCTTATGGCCCATTTTCTTCATTACAGTACCTTTCCAATAATCCAGAAATGAGATATAGTAAGTCCTCCAGGTTGATACTCTTTTGAAAAAATTATGTCATCTAATCTAGTCCATTTCAGTTTTTATATCTATAAAAGAACCAACAAGAATTTAATAGGAATAGCCTTGAGTTTATAGATTAATTTGGGAATATTGCCACTTTGACAAAATTATTAGCAATAATTGTGTAATTTTAAATGCATACGTCTTGCACATCATTTGTTAAAATTATAAGATTATTGTTGTTTTTGCCATTTGGTGAGAATTGTATAAGATCTTTATGTAGTTTGGATATTAACCCTTTATCATTAGCAAATATATTCTCCCATTCATTTGGTTGACTTTTCATTTAGCTGATTTTTCCCTCATTGTGAAAAGCTTTTTAATTTTGTATACACCTAATAGTTTATCTTTGCTTTTGTTTCTCTTGTTTGGGAGACATAGGCAGAAAATGTTGCTAAAGTCCAATGTCCAACAAATTACTGCCTATGTTTTCTTTAAGGAGTTTTATGGTTTCAGGGGTCACATTTAGTGTCTTTAATAAGTTATGTGTCTTTAATAAATTTTGAGTTTATTTTTGTGTATGGTGTAAGAAATTAGTCCAGTTTCATTCTTTTGCATTTACCTGTCCAGTTTTCCCAACATTATGTACTTAAGAGACTATCTCTTTCCCTTTTTATATTCTTGTCTCCTTTGTAGTAATTGGCCATGTCAAGGGGTTTAAAAAATGGGCCGAGGACCTGAACAGACACTTTTCCAAAGAAGACACATACAGATGGTCAACAGACACCAAAAAGATGCTCAATATCACCAGTCATCAAGAAAGTGCAAATCGAAACCACAATGAGATATCACCTCACACTAGTTAGAATGGATAGTATCAAGAAGACAATCAATAAGAGGTGTTGGCGAGAATGTGGAGAAAAAGGAACCCTTGTGGATTGTTGGTGGGAGTGTAAATTTGTGCAATCACTGTGGAAAACAATATGGAAGTTCCTCACAAAAATTAAAAACAGAAACATCATACAACCTAACACGTTAATCCTATCTATTTTTATATTCCATACAAAAGATACTTGAATATATTCCATATATTAAAAGATACTTGAATAATTATTGAAAAACACTAACTTAAAGGAAGAGGTTAAATAAAAAATTTTATTTAGTGTTTTACGTAGTAACAGTGCTGTGTTGCTTGTTGCATGTACTGTATGTGGAGCAGTGTACAGTGAAGTGGAGGCAGAGTGGCTCCACCAGCTCTTCTCCACTTTCCCATGGCGGAACCCTGACTGGCCACTGAGGGTGAGCCACACACACCCAGCAAGCCCATGAGGTCACTATCATATGACAAAGGCTTTGACACAGTTCATCTTCCTCCCTGTGTACTTTCCATTTGCTTCTCTGACTTGAAAGGTTTTAAGAATGGGATCACACTGGGGTGGGGGGGGGGGAAGATATTGGAGAAGTAGAGAGCTCTGTAATTTTCACCTGGCCACATCTATCAAACTAAGAAGGACTAAAGCCACAATACTCTGATGATCTACAAGAGTGGGAGGAAAAGACAGAGTCCACAAAGAAGACAGTCGTGTGCATGAATGAGTGTGAACTGGGGAAGATAAAAATGGGCCAAGACCCTGAGGCTTGGAGGGGAGGGAGCCCCACTCTGCGCAGAGCATCAGGAAGTGCAAAGAGCCACTGAGAGATGAAGAGAGGAGAACGAGAAGCTGAAAACGCTCATCCAGTTGTCTCTAGAGAAGAGAAAAACCTCAGCCTGGGACAGAGAGGAAACCCATCATCCCGTCTATAACCACAGGCTGCGGGGAAAGAGATCCATCCCTTTTGCTGGCTCCTTTTCCTTGGGCTCAGCACCCTGATCCCTGGTGGCGCCACCTGGCCTGCAGAGTATATCTCATCTCAGGCAGTATAATTAAAGTGAGTGGATTAGGATTTGGAAATGAAGCGGGACTTGGAAAATACTTGGCCCACCCAAGGCACAGGAAGAACTGACCCAAAAGAGTGAGTTGCAATGCTTGGTTCCAGAAGGGATTGGGGCACTGCCATTCTCCCCACAAACAGCAAGGCAGGGACTCAGAGAGCAGCCTGTGAGATCTGCCTACACCAAACCAAGCCCATCCGCCCTGGAGAGCTGCCTTTTTTTTTCTTCCCCTTTTTCTCCTTCCCACCTCAGCAAGCAGGGTCTGGGAAAGACCAAATTCAATGCATTGCCATTGTTATATCAATTCTTGTCATTCAGATATATTTTCCCTTATCTCATTCTTATTTCTCCTCTCCACTGGTTTTACGCTTTTAGACTGTCCTTTGTCTTTTGGAGTTTTTGCCCCCACACTTTTTCTTTCTTTTTTTTTTTCCTTCTTTATCTTTTCTTTTCTTTAATTTTTGCTTCTTTCCCCTTTTGGTTTGTTTGTTTGCTTTGTCTGTGAATTGACTTGCTTTTCTTCCCCATGTGTTTCTCTATCTGTCTTCCTTTTCAGGGATACCTCAAAAAACAAGCCCAAGTACACATGGTGGAGAGTCCAAAATATCACTGAGTAGAGAAAATAACCAAAGGCACAAGAAGAGAAATAGAGAGGCACTATTAAAAGAACACTTCCTGAATGGACAGGCCCTGGACAGTCAATGAGCCTAATTTAATATAGCAATACTAACAGGTGCAGAGTGCATAACAAGCTTTTCAAACTGACAAAAACCCGAAAATCTAGCCAAAATGACAAAACAGAAGAACTCTCCACTAAAGACATAACAGGAAGAAGTCTGAGCGATAGAACTCCTCAAAACATAAATAAGCAATTTAGAACAATTGTCATAAAATTAACCCCTGGGCTTGAAAAAAGCATAAAAATCATCAGAGAAGCTATTGATACAAAGATTAGGGACCTTCAAAACAGCCATAATGAGTTTTAAAAGGCTATAAATGAGGTGCATAATAAAATGGAGATAGCATTGCACAGAATGAAGAGGCTGAGAGGAGAATAGGTGAATTAGAAGACACAGTTATAGGAAAAGAGGAAGCCGAGAAAAAGAGAGAGAAATTGATACAGGAGCATGAATGGAGAATTAGAAACCTGAGTGATTCAATCAAATGGAACAATATCTGTATCATAGGAATTCCTAAAGATGAAGAAGGAGAAAAAGGTTCTGAAAGGGTGCTTGATGAAAATATAGCCAAGAACTTCCCAAATCTGGGGAAGGAAAGAGACATTGAAATGCAAAAGGCACAGGGAACTCTGGTCAGACATAACTAGAATTGACCTTTGGCACGATATATCATAGTGAAAGTGGCAAAATATAAAAACAAAGAGAGAATTCTGAAAGCAGTTAGAGATAAAAGGGCCCTAGCATACAAAGGGAAACTTATCAGAGTGGTTATAGACCTATCTAATGAAACTTGGCAGGCCAGAAAGGAATGGAAGGAAATCTTCAATGTGATGAACAGAAAAAAACATGCAGCCAAGAATCCTTTATCCAGCAAGCTTTTCATTCAAAAAAAATATGCAGCCAAGAATCTTTTATCCAGCAAACTTTTCATTCAAAATAGAGGGAGAGAAAAAGGTTTTTCCAAATAAACATTGAGAAAATTTATCACCACCAAACCAGCCCTACAAGAAATCCTAAAAGGGACTCTATGAGAGGAATGTGGCAAGGAATAAAAGGTACCAGAGACACCATTACAAGCATAAACTCTACAGAGAACACAATGACTTTAAACCCATATTTTTCAATAATAACACTGAGTATAAATGGACTAACTGCTCCAAACAAACGACACAGGGTAGCAGAATGGATAAAAAAAAATCCATCTATTTGCTGTCTACAAGAGACTCATTTTAGACCTGAAGACACCTTCAGATTGGCAGTAATGGGATGGAAAAATATATGTGACTGAAAGTCAAAAGAAAGCCAGGGTACCATACTTATATGGGACAACTGACCTTTAAAGTAAAGGCAGTAACAAAAGATGAAGAAGTACATTATATAATAATTATGGGGTCTATCCATCAAGAAGAACTAAAAATTATAAAATTGTACGAACTGAATTCAGGAGCACCCAAATATATAAAGCAGTTAATAACAAGCAGAAACAATCTTATTGAGAAAAATGTGCTAATTTCAGGGGTTTTAATACCCCACTGTAAGCAGTGCATAGATCAACAAGACAGAAAATAACTAAAGAAGCAATGGACCTGAACAACACACTGGACCAGATGGACTTGACAGATGTATTTAAAACTCTATATCCTGAGGTTATAGAAATTCATGTTCTTTTGAGTGAACATGGCACATCCCCCAAATAGATCACATACTGGGTCATAAAGCAGCCCTCCATAAATATAAATGATTCGAGATCACACCATGCACACTTTCAGATCACAATGCTATGAAACTTGAAATCAATCACAGGAAAAATTATGGAAAACTGCCACAAACATGGAGGTTAAAAATCACGCTACTAAAGAATGATTAGGCCAATCAGGCAATTAGAAAAGAAATTAAAAATATATGGTAACAAATGAAAATGAAAATACAACAATCCAAACTCATTGGAATTCAGCAAAAGCAGTCCTAAGAGTAAAGTATATTGCAATCTAGGCCTACTTTAAGAAAGTAGAAAAAAAGTGCAAATTCAAAATCTAACAGAGCACCTAAAGGAACAAGAAGGGGAGCAGCAAGAGCACCCCAAAGCCAGAAGAAGAACGGAAATAATAAAGATCAAGGGAGAAATAAACAATATAGAATCAAAAAATATATTTGAAGAAATCAATGAAACCACGAGAGTTAGTTTTTTGAAAAAATAAACAAAATTAATAAACCTCTAGCCAGGCTTCTCAGAAAGAAAAGAGAGAACACACAAATAAGGAAAATCATGAAAGAAAATGGATTGATTACAACCAACCACTCAGAAATACAAGCCATCATCAGGGAATATTATGAAACATTATAGGTCAACAAAGTGGACAACCTAGAAGAAATGGACAAATTCCTAAACATACATGCATTACCAAAATTCAAACAGGAAGAGATAGAAAATCTGAACAGACCCACAACCAGTTAAGAAATGGAATCAGTTATCAAAAATCATCCAATGAATAAGAGTCTGGGGCCAAATGGCTTCCCTGGGAAATCTACCAGAAGTTTACAGCAGAGGTAATACCCATTCTTCTCAACCTATTCCAAGAAATAGAAATAGAAGAAAAACTTCTGCACATATTCTACAAAGCCAGTATTACTTTGATTCCCAAACCTGGCAGAGACCCAAAAATAAAAGAGAACTTCAGGCCAATATCATTTATGAATACAGATGTAAAAATACTCATCAAGATACTAGCAAATAGAATTAGCATATAAAAGAATTACCCATCATGATCAAGTGGGATTCATTCCTAGGTTACAGGGCCGGTTCAATATTTGTAAATCCATCAATGTGATACATCACGTTAACAAAAGTAAAGATAAAAACTATATGATTTTGTCGATAGATGCAGAAAAAGCCTTTGACAAAATATAGCATCATTTTCTAATAAAAGCCCTCGAAAAAGTCTGGATAGAAGGAACTTACTTAAACATCATAAAAGCCATTTATGAAAAGCCCACAGCTAATATCGTCCTCAATGGGGAAAAACTGAGAACTTTCCTCCTGAGATTAGGAACATGACAAGGATGTCCACTCTCACCACTGTTGTTTAACATAGTGCTGGAAATCCTAGCATCAGCAATCAGACAACAAAACAAAATAAAAGGCATCAGAATCAGCAAAGTAGAAGTCAAACTTTCACTTTTCACAGAAGACATGATACTGTACATGGAAAACTTGCCAGATTTTCCCAAAAGCCTACTGGAACTGATCCATGAATTCAGCAAAGTCACAGGGTACAAAATCAATGTACAGAAATCAGTTGCATTTTTATACACTAATGATGAAGCAACAGAAAGAAAAATCAAGAAACTGATCCCATTCACTACTGCCCCCAAAATCATAAAATACCTAGGAATAAACCTAACGAAGGATCTAAAAGATCTGTATGCTGAAAACTATAGAAAACTTGTGAAAGAAATTGAAGAAGACATAAAGAAATGGAAAAACATTTTATGCCCCTGGATCTGAAGAATAAACATTGTTAAAATGTCATTACTACCCAAAGCAATCTACACAGTCAATGCAATCCCCAACAAAATTGCACCAGCATTCCTCTCAAAGCTAAAACAAACTATCTTAAAACTTGTATTGAACCACAAAAGACCCTGAATAGCCAAAGTAATATTTTAGAAGAAAACCAAAATGGGAGGCAGCACAATCCCAGACTACTACAAACAAAGTAGAGGCTTTGTAGCCTCTACTACAAAGCTGTCGTCATCAAGACAGTGTGGTATTGGCACAAAAAAAGACACATAGACCAATGGAATAGAATAGAAAACCCAGAATGGGACTTCAAAATGTATGGCCAATTAATCTTTGACAAATAGGAAAGAGTCTCCAGTGGAAATAAGACAGCATCTTTAGCAGGTGGTGCTGGGAGAACTGGACAGCAATATGCAGAAGAATAAAAATAGACCACTTTCTTACACCGTGCACAAAAATAAACTCAAAATGGATGAGGGACCTGAATGTAAGACAGGAAACCAGAAAAACTCTAGAGATGAAAGCAGAAAATAGTCGCCTTGACCTCAACTGCAGCAATTCCCTACTCAATACATCCCCAAAGGCAAGGGAATCAAGAATAGAAATGACCTATTTAGACCTCATCAAGATAAAAAGCTTCTGCACTGCAATAGAAACAATCAAGTAAAGTAATAAGCAATTGATAGAATGGGAAAAGATCGTTGCAAATGATGTATCGGATAAAAGGCTAGTATCCAAAAACTACAAGGAACTCACCAAACTCCACACCTGAAAAATGAATAATCCAGTGAAGAAATGGACAGAAGACATGAAGGGGCACTTCTCTAAAGAGGACATCCAGATGGCCAACCGACACATGAAATGATGCTCAGCATCACTTATCATCAGGGAAGTACAAATCAAAACCACACTGAGATATCACCTCACACTGGTCAGAGTGGCTAAAATGAACAAATCAAGAGACTATAGATGCTGGTGAACATGTGGAGAAAACGCACCCTCCTACACTGTTGGTGAGAATATAAACAGGTACAGCTGCTCTGGAAAACACTGCGGAGTTTCCTCAAAAAATTAACATAGAACTCCCCTATGACCCAGGAATAGCACTGCTAGGGATTTACCCAAGGGAGAGAAGTCTGATGCATAGGTGCACATGTACACAAATGTTTATAGCAGCACTTTCAACAATAGCCAAATAATGGAAAGAGCCTAAATGTCCATCAACTGATGAATGGATCAAGTAGATATGGTTTACCTATACAAGGGAATACTACATGGCAATGAGAAAGAATGAAATCTGCCATTCGTAGCAACGTGGATGGATTTTGAGGGTGTCATGCTGTGAAATAAGTCACGCATAGCAGGACAGATACCGTATGTTTTCACTCATAAATCTAACAGGAGAAACTTAACAGATGACCATGGGGAGGGGAAGAGGGGGAAAAGAGTGAAGTAAAGGGAGGGAGGCAAATCATGAGAGACTCTTGAATACTGAAATAAACTGAGGCCTAAGGGGGCGGGGGGAAAGGGGATGTGAGTGATGGAAACCAGGGGGGCACTTATGGGAAAGAGCACTGGGTGTTATATGGGTACCAACTTGACAATAAACTATAAATTAAAAAATAAGAAAAAATTGGAAACAAAATAATGCTGTTTTTTTGTGTTTTAATTTGCTTAATTTTATTTTTTAAGGGGGTGGTATCCATATTTGTTATTTTTTCCCCAAGGCAAGAAGAATGAACCATTGGTATTTTTGAACTTGTAATCCGAATATATTGGTAGTCACTCTCTGCTTCTCAGCTATAAACAAGTGTGATCTCTGCCAGAAATCCTCAAAATTAATTTTTCCAGTGAATGAAAATTCTTTCACTCATTCACATTGTTTTTTCTCATTTGACTTTAAGACTGTTGAGGATATAAAAAACATATGACTTATTTATTTTAAATTTATTTATTTACATTCAAGTTAGTTAACATACAGTGTAGCATTTGTTTCAGGAGAAGAATCCAGTGATTCTTCACTTATATATAACACCCAGTGCTCATCCCAGCAAGTGCTTTAACGCCCATCACCCATTCAAGCCATTCCACAACCCACTTCCCCTCCAACAACTACCAGTTTGTTCTCTGTATTTAAGAGTCTCTTTGGTTTTCCTTCTTCTCTGTTTTTAAGGAACATATGACTTTTATGTTATAAACCTCAGGATTTATTAATAAAGGTAATTTATGCCAAAAAGTAACTTATACACAAGAGAATGATGGATAGCCAAGGAGAACTTGGAATGCCTTGCAGTGGACCTTGATTTGGAACTTGGCGTGAGTTACTATTAACATAAAATTATTGCATGAAATGTCCAAATTAGAGCCTTTATCCCACTTATTATCTGCACTATTATTATTTTCAGTGACAGAGTCTTGGCATAGCTAAAGATGTCCCATTGACAAAGGAACAAATAAACCTAGATGCATGGAAGACTTTCCAAATATCCTGTACATTCAAAGAAGGAAATGGACACAAAGCATTAACGTGCCTGCAAAGATAACTCATTGCTTAGGAACCAAGAAATCACGAAAGCTTTCTAATACAGCCTAAAGATAGCAAATTATTTTTCTCTTTCTTCCAGTTTTAAGATTCTGATAAAAATATCCTCGCAAGAAGCTTTCTTAGATGAATCCATCTGAGAACCATTCCACATAGCACCTGTGACAATTACTGTGAATGACTGTTATATTTATAACCATAAGCATTTTATAAATGCAAAATCCTCATAAAGCAATATTCCATATTCCTTAGTTTCATTCGTTCTGCTATTGGTTTGACAAATATTTATTGAGTGTTTACTACGTGTCAAGCACTGTTAGGCAGTTTGCAGCATGCTTAGGAGGAGCACCCAGGTAGAAGTGACGAGTACAAATACACATTCTCCTAACAAAAAGCTATTGGGTCTGGGTTAGGTGAACAAGTGAATGGGTGATGGAAAATAATCTGTAAGTGACACCTACAGCCATATAATTCATATTTTAAAAATTGAGGTTAAGGCTCTGGATTATATGCCAAGTGAAACGAGGACAACATACTGTTGTGAAAACACAAAATATAATTGTTCTTGACAAACACTCTAAGAAAATGAATAGTGCTTGCAGCAGTACAGAAGGATACATCATGCTCAAAAGTTTTTCCAGAAAAATCCAAGAAGCATTAGAGTGCTAACTCTTCAATACCACAGGGCAAAAGTGGAACCACTGTCTTCTTCAAGATTCTCAAGCTAAAACCTACCATCTGAGAAGTCAAAATCTACTTAATGTCTCTCAAACTCCTAAAACAGCCAATTCTTGTTTTATTTTCTTATGATTATAAAAACAGGTTTAATTATGCTTTTTAAGTGTTTTGGCCAATAACTAGAGAATATAGATATTATCTATAGCTCCAAAACACATGAGGGAATAGTTCCAAAAAACATTTTAACAATATACTTACATTAGTGGGCCCAGTTCTGGGTTCTCTATTCTACTCCATTGGTCTATGTGTCTGTTTTTGTGACAATACCATACTGCCTTGATGATGACAGCTTTGTAGTAGAGGCTAAAGTCTGGGATTGTGATGCCTTCCATTTTGGTTTTCCTCTTCAATATTACTTTAGCTATTTGGGGTCCTTTGTGGCTACATACAAATTTTAGGATAGCTTCTTTTAGCTTTGATAAGCAATTTTGATGGGGATTGCAATGAATGTGTACATTGCTCTTGGTGGTAATGATATTTTCACAATGTTTATTCTTCTGATCCATGAGCATGAATTTTTTTTCATTTCCTAGTGTCTTCTTCAATTTATTTCATAAGTTTTCTATTGTTTTAATTGTATAGATCTTTTACATCTTGGTTAGATTTATTCATAGGTATTTCATGGTTTTTTTGTGCAATTGTGAATGGGATCAATTTCTTGATTTCTCTTTCCCTTGCTTCATTACTGGTGTATAGGACCAGTATCTGAACATTGATTTGTATCCTGCAACTTTACTGATTCATTGATCATTTCAGGAAGGCTTCTGGTGGAGTTGATTAGATTTCCCACAAATGTACAGCCAATTAATTTTTGACAAAGCAAGAAAGAATATCCAATGGGGAAAAAATGTTACTTTAGCAGGTGGTGCTGGGAGAGCTGGACAGCAACAGGCAAAGAATGAAACTAGACCACTTCCTTACACCATACAAAATTATAAACTCAAAATGGATAAAGGACCTGAATGTGAGACAGGAAGCCATCAAAACCCTCGAGGAGAAAGTAGGAAACAGCCTCCTTGACCTCAACCTCAGCAATTTCCTACTGGACACATCCCCAAAGTCAAGGGAAATGAAAGCAAAACTGAACTATTCAGACCTCATCAAGATAAAAAGTTTCTGCACTGCAAAGGAAACAATCAAGAAAATCAATAGGCAACCGACGGAATGGGAAAAGATAGTTGCAAATGACATGTCAGATAAAGGGCTCCTATCCGAAATCTACAAGGAACTCACCAAACTCCACACCCAAAAAATGATTAATCCAGTGAATAAATGGGCAGAAGACTTGAACAGACCTTTCTCCAAAGAAGACATCCAGATGGCCTACAGGCACATGAAATGATGCTCAGTGTCACTCATCATCATGGAAATACAAATCAAAACCAAACTGAGATACAACATCATGCCAGTCAGAATGGCTAAAATGAACAAATCAAGAGATTATAGATGCTGGCGAGAATGTGGAGAGACGGGAACTCTCCTACACTGTTGGTGGGAATGTAAACTAGTGCAGCCACTCTGGAAAACAGTATGGAGGTTTTTTCAAAAACTATCAATAGGGCTGGTGACAAGATGGTGGAGAAGTAAGGAGCCCCATTACCTCCATCCATCCACAATTATTGAACCTAGAAGAATTAAAAAGCCACAGCTCTCTGATCTCCAAGAATGGAGGTGTGCGGACAGACCACTTATCGACAGCAGTCTCATGGTTGCCTAAGTGAGGGAGTGGGAACTGGGACCTGAGACCTTAGGAGAGGGAGCACTGGCTCCAGAGACAAAGCGCCGAGTGCCCAGAGGCTTGGCACTGGACCCACTAAAACCCGCGTGTCCCTAGGCAGACAGTTCCTAGCCAGGCGGCGGCCGGGAGACCAGAGGCACACAGATCCCCCTACAGTCGCTCACGCAGGGTGCCGGGTATCCAGAGGCGCATGGACCTTCACAGCTGCGCGTACTGCCGGGCAAGGCAGGAGAGAGACCAGGGGAAGAGAAGTAGAGACTGACTCCTCCACAGCACAATCCCTGCAGAGGAGAGATTTAGCCCTGGACTGAGGGCCACTGAGCACTGAGAGAGATATCCGCCCCTTCAGTGGGGGTATTGAGTCAGACCAGGAAGCTTATCGACTTCAGGTGGAGCCAGGGGAAAAACCTAACTTCATAATCCCCCTATTCGATCCCGACCAGAAAGCCACCCACCTGTAGGCAATTTTAACTGTGGTGGCAATATTGAGTGTGCGGACAAGGACTTAGAAACCGAGCAGAACTTAGAAAACAGAAACAATTAGATACCCCCGAGGCACAAGAAGGTTGGACTCCAGAGAGTAGCTGGCAACACATGGTCAATCCCCATCAAAGTTGCACCAGCATTCTTCTCAAAGCTAGAACAAACTATCTTAAAATTCATATGGAACCACCAAAAACCCCGAAGAGCCAAAGTAATATTGAAGAAGAAAACCAAAACAGGAGGCATCACAATCCCAGACTTTAGCCTCTAGTACAAAGATGTCATCATCAAGACAGTATGGTACTGGCACAAAAACAGACACATGGACCAATGGAATAGAATAGAAAGCCCAGAACTGGACCCACAAGTATATGGCCAATTAATCTTTGACAAAGCAGGAAAGAGTGTCCAGTGGAAAAAAAGACAGCCTCTTCAATAGGTGGTGTTGGGAGAACTGGACAGCAACATGTAGAAAAATAAAATTAGACCACTTTCTGACACCATTCACAAAAATAAACTCAAAATGGATAAAGGACCTGAATGTGAGACAGCAAACCATAAAAACCCTTGAGGAAAAAGCAGGAAATAGCCTCCTAGACCTCAATCACAACAATTTCTTCCTCGACACATCCCCAGAGGCAAGGGAATCAAGAACAAAAATGAACTACTAGCACCTCATCAAGATAAAAAGCTTCTGCAATGCAAAGGAAACAATCAAAAAAACTAATAGACAACCAACAGAATGGGAAAAGATAGTGACAAATGGCATATCAGATAAAGGGTTAGTATTCAAAATATACAAGGAGCTCAATAAACTCCATACATGAAAAATGAATGATCCAGTAAAGAAATGGGCAGAAGACCTGAACGGACACTTCTCCAAAGAGGACATCCAGATGGCCAACAGGCACATGAAACGATGCTCAATGTCACTCATCATCAGGGAAATTCAAATCAAAACTACACTGAGATACCACCTCACACTAGTCAGAGTCGCTAAAATGAACAAATAAAGAGAATATAGATGCTGGTGAGGATGTGGAGAAACAGGCACCCTCCTACACTGTTGGTGGGGATGTAAACTGGTGCAGCCACTCTGGAAAACAGTGTGGAGGTTCCTCAAAAAACTATCCATAGAACTCCCCTATGACCCAGCAATAGCATTGCTAGGGATTTACTCAAGAGATACAGAAGTGCTGATGCATAGGAGCAATGTACCCCAATGTTCATAGCAGCACTTTCTACAATAGCCAAATCATGGAAGAGCCTAAATGTCCATCAACTGATGAATGGATCAAGAATATATATATATATATATATAATATATA